>NC_064617.1:712259923-712576312 GCF_023898315.1 Schistocerca nitens | reverse complement strand
TTGCAGCTTCTACTTAATTTACCGAACATTATTAGCGTCCTCTCCCCGTTTTCTCGATAATCCCTGCCTCGCAATGGCAGAGAGCCTAACAAGAATGGCTCTCAACCTAAGACTGCGGCCCTATTGTCTGTCGGCCTGACTTGGAGAAACAAAAGGGAGCAGACGTCTGGATCTCCGGCCGTTAATTCGCGCCCCGCTCGCTACAAGTGTGCGCGTCCGCTGATAACGGCAGGGCTTGTTATACACTCAAACAAACGGAGCACTTGAGCGAACACGGGTGCCGCGCCGGCGCGAGGGGAAGACGTCAGAGGGCAAACAGCCGGGCTGTGCAGCTGCCGTCGCCTTCTGATGTCTGCAAACAAGCGGCGGATTCTAAGCCGGAGCGCGACAGTTCTCGCCGCCTCTCGGGCTCATATAGAGCTGTTAGTGACGCAGAGCCGCCGAGTAGCTATTACGACGCCTCAGAATGGGTGACGAGATGATAACGCTGCACTTTAAAGAGGTACAAAATACATGTTTACGGCACCACTAGAGCGTGTAGAAGCAGCACTCCACTCTTTCAAGCCGACGTTTTCTTAATTAACTTTTACACAATGGGTTCCAAATGCCCCGTCACCGTCTGAACTTACAACAATCGTGTATCTAAAACTACATACCAGAGACGGATCATTGTCTTTCGCGATGCAACTCTTGTACACTACTGGCCATTAAAATTGCTACACCAAGAAGAAATGCAGATGATAAACGGGTATTCATTGGACAAATATACTAGAACTGACAAGTTATTACATTTTCACGCAATTTGGGTGCATAGATCCTGAGAAATCAGTACCCAGAACAACTACCTCTGGCTGTAATAACGGCCTTGATACGCCTGGGCATTGAGTCAAACAGAGCTTGGATGGCGTGTACAGGTACAGCTCCCCATGCAGCTTCAACACGATACCACAGTTCATCAAAAGTAGTGACTGGCTTATTGTGACGAGCCAGTTGCTCGGCCATCATTCACCAGACGTTTTCAATTGGTGAGAGAGCTGGAGAATGTGCTGGCCAGGGCAGCTGTCGAACATTTTCTGTATCCAGAAAGGCCCGTACAGGACCTGCAACATGCGGTCGTGCATTATCCTGCTGAAATGTAGGATTTCGCAGGGATCGAATGAAGGGTAGCGCCACGGGTCGTAACACATCTGAAATGTAACGTCCACTGTCAAAGTGCCGTCAATGCGAACAAGAAGTGACCGAGACGTGTAACCAATGGCACCCCACACCATCACGCCGGGTGATACGTCAGTATGGGGACGACGAATACACGCTTCCAATATGCGTTCACCGCGATGTCGCCAAACACGATGCGACCATCATGATACTGTAAACAGAACCTGGATTCATCCGAAAAAATGACGTTTTGCCATTCGTGCACCCAGGTTCGTCGTTGAGTACACCATCGCAGGCGCTCCTGTCTGTGATGCAGTGTCGACGGTGAGCGCAGCCATGGTCTCCGAGCTGGTAGTCCATGCTGCTGCAAATGTCGTCGAACTGTTCGTGCAGATGGTTGTTGTCTTGCAAACGTCCCCATCTGTTACTTCAGGGATCGAGACGTGGCTGCACGATCCGTTACAGCCATGCGGATAAGATGCCTGTCATCTCGACTGCTAGTGATACGAGGGCGCTGGGATCCAGCACAGCGTTCCGTATTACCCTCCTGAACCCACCGATTCCATATTCTGCTAACAGTCATTGGATCTCGACCAACACAAGCAGCAATGTCGCGATACGATAAACCGCAATCGCGATAGGTTACAATCCGACCTTTATCAAAGTCGGAAACGTGATGGTACGCATTTCTCCTCCTTACACGAGGCATCAAATCAACGTTTCACGAGGCAACGCCGGTCAACTGCTGTTTGTGTATGAGAATTCGGTTGGAAACTTTCCTCAAGTCAGCACGTTGTAGTTGTCGCCACCGGCGCCAACCTTGTGTGAATGCTCTGAAAAGTTAATCATTTGCATATCACAGCATCTTCTTACTGTCGCTTAAATTTCGCGTCTGTAGCACTTCATCTTCGTGGTGTAGCAATTTTAATGGCCAGTAGTGTATTATCGTGAAAAAAAAATCGCGCACTCTGAGTTCGCAGTGCGAGTCGTCACATGCCAACAATCGACGAATCGTGCTGCGAAGTCCGATTATTTCAAATTAATACAGGAGGTAGAGTACATCAAAACTAATATATTTCTACAAGGCACATATGGTCTCTGAAATCAGCTTGTAATGTTCAGAAACATTTTACAAGCGGCGTCGACGTAAGCTGTTGTCTCAGTGTCGCCGACTGTGAATGTGTGCTGACATTTAAAACTGCTGTGTGTACATATGGTTGGAAACACATCGATTCATTCGCAAGCAGCACCGCCTTGTGAAGCAGCTGGTGTATCAAACCGTTTTGCAAACAGAAGATGACCACGTCGCTAAAAATGTCGTCGCTGCTGGTACCATTGCGGAAATGTCAGGGTTCTTCGAACGGAAACAACAATCAATGGACCGACGATGCACAGCAAGCATATATGCCAATGATCGCGCAATCGAGCAGTTCCTGTGAATGTCATTGTTGTAATTAGCTTGCAAACCTACCTTCTACGTAAATCGTCCCTAGCATCTAAAAACGACAATTTAAAACTTAACTCCGCTAGGGCTAAATGTACCCCAAGTGAAGGTCCAATGTGAATCTTATACACTGGTCGTTCAGTTTCTGCTCAACAAGAATTTCGAGGACTCTGCACTAAAATGCAGCACATCACCTAGGAACAGGAATTTAATAGTTAATGTGTTTCTTAATGACCTGTCTCGGAATAAGTAACCAATGGTTATTCACAAACTGTTGCCAATACTCAAGATGCGGTTACGTTCGCGTTAGAAGATACTTTTCTTGCTTAAAAGGTGAAAAATCAGTTCTGAAATCTTAACAATCGCCCTTAACTTTAGGATTCTGGAAGTCGCTGAGCATTCAGTCGGCGAAGTTAATGAATATCTACGAAGCTTGAAGTTTACTATGAAGGCACGTACCGCGTGTCGGACTATGTAAACCATTAGAGCGTAAATACAGGTTCTGCAGAAGAGTAGAATCTTGCTGTCATACAAAGCAGATGGGGGAGTGGACTTCAGCAAACAAAGGCGAGATATCTTATTATTTATGCTGACGACACCGTAAGTGTAGTAGAGTATGTTGAACAGAGTATGGTTCTTGAGATGAAACAATTTCACCCCAAGACCAGCTGCTTTCGGCACGTGGACATCCTCCACCTGGATCACATTCACACACCTGTTTTGTCGCAGTATTAGTGGGCTTTAGCGGACTGGATTCCCAGCCGCCACTTTCTCTCGATAATTTCAGTTGCTTTTTTTCGTCAAGGTGCATGTATAGCCAAAAAACATCTTTGAATCTCGCTACGGTCCGAAGAAGGAAAAATGTTCAGCAATTTTTTTTTTATTTCGAGTTGAGCCTCTCCGGACTGCATGGTAACAACCAATTTCATTTTAGCGTCTAGGTCTTGTTCTTGTTCCAGCTTTGACTTACTACCAGTATCTTCTGAGCCCACCAAAAAGTGCCTGTTTATGCTCTTCGGACAAAGATCCTCTCCGTCTTTTGGACGTTGATGCCATTTTAAAACCTTGGTAGTTGTTCACCAATCTTCTAAATTTGTTCCAGTCAGGATTTCTCCCTCTGAGATACTAATCTGCCCAAGATATTTTTCACATTCTACGAACCATCTCGGCCCAAAACGATTGGATGAAACACCATATTCTTTTTGTTAGTCGGTCACCGTCCCTCCTCATGAGATGACCGTAAGATAGCAATCGTCTTGCTGTAGAAGTCCTCGTCTGCCCTGGTTCGCCATTGTCCATCAACCCATCTATTACCTAGGATTTTCCTTAATATCCTACGCTCTCTCTTTTCCAGCCGCTCAGCTTGACCTTGCCTATTCATGGTCAAAGTTTCGGACGCATATAAGCCCTCAGGTTTTACAACTGTATTATAACGTCGGAACTTGGCCCCTATACTCACAGACTTTTTGTTATAGGTATTTTTTGTCAGTTGGTTTGCTTGGTCTAACTTCACCGAGATACATGAAATTCTTAATTATTATTGTCAACAGACCGAAAACTTACGGCGGAAGCGTAGTACTGTATAGGTACTTTGACATAACCGACAAGTACACAAATTAAAATTAGTGAGTGTAGCCGGCCGCGGTGGTCTCGCGGTTCTAGGCGCGCAGTCCGGAACCGTGCGACTGATACGGTCGCAGGTTCGAATCCTGCCTCGGGCATGGATGTGTGTGATGTCCTTAGGTTAGTTAGGTTTAAGTAGTTCTAAGTTCTAGGGGACTGATGACCACAGCAGTTGAGTCCCATAGTGCTCAGAGCCACTTGAACCATTTTTTTTTTAGTGAGTGTAAATAAATCTGACGAAGTTACAGAAACGCACTGGTTTAAGTCAAGTAGTATCAGACTTCCAGTCTATTTAAATGACAACATGACTTTCAGTATATAATAATACTGTATTTTTGCAGAAATCACTGGATACACCAACATTTTACCGATTACAATATGAATCACACATGAATGGATGAGTGTATGTGTAAAGCACTCCTCGTAAGTGTTCTGATGATCAGGAATTTTGTGTATGTTCCGTGCGTGTGGAGAGGGGAGAAGGGGGCGGCGAAGTGGGGGGGGGGGACATTTTGGAGAGGAGAACGCTACGCCTCAGAGTACATTGCCAAGCATTATATTTTTCGAATATTTTGCGAACTGGTCTGTGGTACCTGTGTGTGTTATAGGAAATTTGTACTCTGATGGACAAATTACTACATTCCTACATTTTTATTGCACCACTCTGACAGCCAACTACAATGTTGCAAGGAATTTTACTGTTTCTCCTCTGATAATGTAATTCACCAGAAACGTTCCATGTTGAATACAAAAGATCTTGTCGTCATCGTTGGCCAGTAGTCAATACAATTGGGCTCCAGACACTGTTAGAAGCAATCCAGACTACCATTCCGCAGAAACACATGCAAAGTGTGATTCGATAACGCTTAGACCTTGAAGCTCCTGCACATTGCTTTGCAGCTTCACTTCAAACTGCTCGCAAACGTGCATCATCAGTTTAATTATCTAAGCCCATCACCATGTCTTCATATCACTAATGGTGAAAAAAAGCTACATGCCGTAGTAGCTTTACCGTTTATAGGAAACTGGCTGTTTGATTCTAAGTTTAGTGTGTTACAGGACAGACGAAATAGAGGCACATGGTAAAACATCTTTCTTGCGTCCATTAATGGCTCAAATGGCTCTGAGCACTGTGGGACTTAACATATATGGTCATCAGTCCCCTAGAACTTAGAACTACTTAAACCTAACTAACCTAAGGACATCACACAAAACCCAGTCATCACGTGCGTCCATTAATGCAGGCTTTCGAAATAAGATCTGCTATCTCTCCTTTGAGCAGATCCTCATTTGTCCTGAGGCTGAATGGAGCCATATTTAGCCCGTCCATTAAGAACAAATTCCTTTCCTGTCCTGGTCCTTCACGTTGCACAATCCACTTAGAGTCACTTCAGCGTCCTGGGTGTCAACATAGCTACTTATTTAGTAAATCAGATTCTCTGTTGGCTTCAAGGGAATCTCTACAACGTAGATAAATGTGAGCTACTTACTAGGATTCAAAACTTCCGTGTTAGTAACTACACTCCTGGAAATGGAAAAAAGAACACATTGACACCGGTGTGTCAGACCCACCATACTTGCTCCGGACACTGCGAGAGGGCTGTACAAGCAATGATCACACGCACGGCACAGCGGACACACCAGGAACCGCGGTGTTGGCCGTCGAATGGCGCTAGCTGCGCAGCATTTGTGCACCGCCGCCGTCAGTGTCAGCCAGTTTGCCGTGGCATACGGAGCTCCATCGCAGTCTTTAACACTGGTAGCATGCCGCGACAGCGTGGACGTGAACCGTATGTGCAGTTGACGGACTTTGAGCGAGGGCGTATAGTGGGCATGCGGGAGGCCGGGTGGACGTACCGCCGAATTGCTCAACACGTGGGGCGTGAGGTCTCCACAGTACATCGATGTTGTCGCCAGTGGTCGGCGGAAGGTGCACGTGCCCGTCGACCTGGGACCGGACCGCAGCGACGCACGGATGCACGCCAAGACCGTAGGATCCTAAGCAGTGCCGTAGGGGACCGCACCGCCACTTCCCAGCAAATTAGGGACACTGTTGCTCCTGGGGTATCGGCGAGGACCATTCGCAACCGTCTCCATGATGCTGGGCTACGGTCCCGCACACCGTTAGGCCGTCTTCCGCTCACGCCCCAACATCGTGCAGCCCGCCTCCAGTGGTGTCGCGACAGGCGTGAATGGAGGGACGAATGGAGACGTGTCGTCTTCAGCGATGAGAGTCGCTTCTGCCTTGGTGCCAATGATGGTCGTATGCGTGTTTGGCGCCGTGCAGGTGAGCGCCACAATCAGGACTGCATACGACCGAGGCACACAGGGCCAACACCCGGCATCATGGTGTGGGGAGCGATCTCCTACACTGGCCGTACACCACTGGTGATCGTCGAGGGGACACTGAATAGTGCACGGTACATCCAAACCGTCATCGAACCCATCGTTCTACCATTCCTAGACCGGCAAGGGAACTTGCTGTTCCAACAGGACAATGCACGTCCGCATGTATCCCGTGCCACCCAACGTGCTCTAGAAGGTGTAAGTCAACTACCCTGGCCAGCAAGATCTCCGGATCTGTTCCCCAATGAGCATGTTTGGGACTGGATGAAGCGTCGTCTCACGCGGTCTGCACGTCCAGCACGAACGCTGGTCCAACTGAGGCGCCAGGTGGAAATGGCATGGCAAGCCGTTCCACAGGACTACATCCAGCATCTCTACGATCGTCTCCATGGGAGAATAGCAGCCTGCATTGCTGCGAAAGGTGGATATACACTGTACTAGTGCCGACATTGTGCATGCTCTGTTGCCTGTGTCTATGTGCCTGTGGTTCTGTCAGTGTGATCATGTGATGTATCTGACCCCAGGAATGTGTCAATAAAGTTTCCCCTTCCTGGGACAATGAATTCACGGTGTTCTTATTTCAATTTCCAGGAGTGTATTAACACCGACCTCTAATCTAATCAGGCAATCTTGATACTAAAAAATGATCCAACATGCAACATCGAGATCAGGCACTAAAAACAACGGGATGCTGAGTGGCCACCGTGTTATCCTCTGCCGGTAACATCACTTGAATGCTGTATGGAGGAGCAGAGGATATAAATAAATGAATCGTACTGTGCATAAATAGACGAAGCAACTCGTTACGGCGATAAAAAATTGGAAACAGTAACAACTGTAAAACACCTCGGAGTAACTGTCTCGGGCGACGTGTATTAGAATGATCACATAAATACTCGTACACTGCAAGAGCCCTAACTTACTAACTTAGATTAACAGAAGAGGTCGTTTAGAAGCGCGAGAGCGTTTGCGGAGTTGCTCAACGAACTACAGTGGCAGACGCCTGTGCACACAGATCACTCCCAACACGGGGACTCCCTTGGCCATTCACTGGTATTCCCGACTCTGTCTTCCGGATTTGCCTTCCTCGTATCTACACTGTATTCACAGCACAGCTCCAAGCGATCCTGAAGGCACTGGAGCAGATGAGCTGTCTTAAGGGCATACAGTTTCTCATTTTCTCCGCTTCCCTCAGTACCCTACTATCGATGTGGCACATGTACACAGCAGAGAAAATGGTCCAGCTCATACATTAACAACTGTATGACCTACAGCGGCAGGGCAAGAAGGTGTCATTCTGCTGGGTACGAGGGAACATGGGAATTTGGGGAACTGAAGAGACAAAGCCGCCAGGAGGCCTGCAGGGAACATGACTCAACACAATGTGACATTCCCCTGCAGGCTGTCACTGCTGACGAGTCACGGAACTGCAGGACGAGGAGTGGCTGGTAGTGACGGCCAATAAGCTGTGATTGGTCAAACTAACTATTCAGTCCTGTCGCTCCTCATGACGGTAACTCTGGCGAGATGAGGTGGCCCTGACCCACTTCCGAACCGAGCACTTTCTCCTTATGTATGGACTCTCGTGTGTGTGTGTGTGTGTGTGTGTGTGTGTGTGTGTGTGTGTGTGTGTGTGTGTGTGTGTGTCCGTGCGTCCTAGCTTTTAGTAGACGTTCTTAAGCTTTCATCAGCAGTTTCCATTTTAATAGTTTTGTGACATTTATAAACACTCGTCTCACTACATTTTAGTAAGAGCGCTATAAAGACCTTACTGTCATATACCCACAACACCAAACCACCATCATCATCATGCAACATTCTGAAAGCGTGTGTCCCAAGAAGAGCCGGAAAAAACATTGGTTCGTCCTATATATGCATCGCGAAACAGGCATGACAAGTAATCAGAGAAACGGGTGCTCATTTGGAGCACCATTCCGAACACCATTCATGAATGGGACAGGGAAGGGAAGAATTATTAGTGGTACCAGAAGCATCCTCCGCCACACACCTTTTGATGACTTGGTTGTGACGTATACATGTATGTGTAGACTGAGGAGCATTTGGGCACATTACAACTCTCCCCGCCCCCCAGCCGTTGTCAATTTTCTGAAGTTGCACCCATCCCCCAATTGTCGCACAAGGCAACATGCAACCCATTCGAGTCCTTCTACTAAGGAAAAATCCGTGAAACTGAACCAGTTCTTCGCCTGGTAGTCTGCCACAATGACCGTTCAGTTACTGATATAATCATCATTTCCTTCCAAGGATTAGATCTTAGTGTCATCTGTTCCAATCTCTGTAATCCATTCATCTCCTACGAGGCTCTCTCTCTCCAGTCGGCAGATTTTATTTAATTCTTTTTTCAATCCACATTCTATCAGCAATATTCTCCCATTTCATTCTTCTCTCTTCTAGCTTGTCATTAACTTAAAAGATTTTTAAATCTGATCTTACTGTTTCGATTGTTATTTTATCCATCTAATTACATCCCCTTACACATTTCATGAACTTCATCTCTGCTGCCTGTATACGTGATTTTTTTTTCTTTTTTAGTTACAGTTCGTTGTTTGGAACACAAGAGTAGGTACAGCCAAAATCTTATTGAATTTCATTTGCTTCGTTTTTTGCTTTTCTTCACAAAGTTATTCCATTAGTTCCGGAGGCAGTTTTAAATTTATTAAGCTTCTTCTCTCTCACAGTTAAAACAAATGCCAGGTTCTAGATAACAGAAGTGGGATACTTGTTCTAAATTTTCTTTCATTTACTGTTTTCGTTCTAACTGGATCCTTCCCTTTCAAAGCCAATATCTTTGTCTTATTTAAATTATGATATATCGCGTTTTGGTTCACTCTATGTACTGCTCTTTGCAAATTATCTTCTGCGTCCTGTATAATTATCTGGTCATCAGCATGTAAATGAGTATTTAATGGTTCGCTAGATCCTATTTTAAATCCTGACTGTATTTCATTTTTCCACTTCATAGTTCAGTCATCAATATACAAATTAAATAAAGTGGTTGATAGTTTATCATCTACACCGTTGTCGAACACCTCGGATTATTAAAATTTCATCCGTTATTTTCGAACCTAAACTTACAACTATTTTTGTATTTACATATAGACTCTTTATGGTATTAATAAGGCTTTTAGGGAAACAGTTTAGTTCTAATATTTTCCATAAAAGTAGTGCCTTTTCCTTACTAAAGGTTTCCTCATGAACAGTAAATGCTACATCAGTTTCTAAGCCAAATCCCCCATGTTTCTCTATAATTTGTGTTATTATACACAGCCTGATTGTTCTTCTGAAATTATTACGGCAGCAATGGTTTGCACTCTTTGATTAAGAATGTTCTCATACAACTGGAATTTAGTAAAGTTATTGCTGTATAACTTCCATATCTTTCTTATTGCTTTTTTTAAATATAGAAATAAATGTAGCTGTGTTCCATTTTTCAGTTGTGGAATAGTCGTTCCAACAGACATTTAAGAAATAGAGTAAGCAAAATTCTAAAACGATTCCTAGGTATTTGATTAATTCAGCGTCAGTTCCGTCTAGCTTTTCTATTTTTGATACAGTCAGGGCTCCTTTTAATTCTTTTACACCTTTTTGATCTACAGAGTTATTACCAGTTTTTATACACGGTGATTCAGCTGCCCCTACCAATGGGTTATATGTAACCCCCGATACATTCAGACCACATGTGAGGTTTTCTTATTTTCTTGTATGCTACGTGCAAACTATTAGTTGTACAGAAAAAATGAGCATAATCTTTCTGTAGTAAACTTAATGCAGCTAAATTTTGTACTGGGATATGTTTTCACTGGAGACCACGTTTTACGAGTTATTCAAGAAGGTTTATGGTCGTTTGTGGATGTTTTTCTTGAATAACCCAAAAATTACTGTCTCGAGCGAAAATGTATCGTAGTAAGATATTCAACTACTTTAAATTTTCTACAAAAAGGTTTTGTTCATTTTTTTCTCTAGGACTAATAGTTGGCCCAAAGTGAGTGAGAGAACATGAAAAGCTTGCACGTGGCATATGAAGGCGTTTCGGGTGGCATACAACCTGTTGGTAGGGTCAGCTGAAACACCCTGCACAGTAACCATACTATACCATAATAATCATACCATAAATTTCTACAATGTTGTTCCCATTGGTTTGCTGATTTTCATAAATTTAAACGCTGTGTTATGTTGTCTGGAATGGTTCAAATGGCTCTGAGCAATATGGGACTTAACTGCTGAGGTCATCAGTCCCCTAGGACTTAGAACTACTTAAACCTAACTAACCTAAGGACATGACACACATCCATGCCCGAGGCAAGATTCGAACCTGCGACCGTAGCGGTCGCGCGGTTCCAGACTGAAGCGCCTAGAACCGCTCGGCCACCCCGGCCGGCCTGGAATGTTGTGTTCAACATTAGCGAAGGATCTTTGACAAGTTTCATTATGTCATCTTTTTATACACTTGTTTACTTCTTCTATCTCTGTATATTTTCCAGGCTTCTTTCGTCTCTGTTTGTAAAAAATGGTTCAAATGGCTCTGAGCACTATGGGACTCAACATCTTAGGTCATAAGTCCCCTAGAACTTAGAACTACTTAAACCTAACTAACCTAAGGACATCACACACACCCATGCCCGAGGCAGGATTCGAACCTGCGACCGCAGCAGTCCCGCGGTTCCGGACTGCAGCGCCAGAACCGCTAGACCAATCTCTGTTTGTAAAGAAGTGTTATAAGCATTTTGTTTTTCTTTAACGCTGCTGGCTATTTCTGTACTCCATATTTCGCAGTCTGATACTTTACTTTTCCCTAGCACCTCATTAGCTGTTTTCGACAGTGCTAATTTTAATCTTTCCACATTCTTCTCCAATACTGTTAATAATATAAAGCAGTTATTTGTGAGACCTTTATAGATTAACAGTTCTATAAGATCGAATACTTTTCTGTTGCCTTAGCGGAGCGCCACACTGTTCGAACTGTATGAACTCGCTAGAAATTAAGGCTCATCAAGTGTTAAATAAATGTTCGGAGAGCGCTCCAGTGCTAGGTGGCAGAAAGTGAAACGGAAAACGGAAATGGTGATTCGGGGAGGGGAAGAATTGGCGCGGGAAGGAGCGAAGGAACCGGGCGCAAGCATCCGAGGGATTTCCCAGCAGCAGCACTCTGTCTCACAAAAAGTTTCATTCTGCTCCTCTTGTTCAACGCGTCGAAAAGCAAGAGGGGAGCAAAAAGAAAGGGTGTGCGGACCGGGAGGGAAATCTTTAAAACTATTCTCATCTCGGACCATTTTCGCTCTCTCTTTCTCGCCGCCGGCGAACAAAGAGCTTCAATATTCCACGGCCTGCAGCAGTCCAATATCGCAACCGGGCGCGCCGCTCGCGCGAGCGAGCCAGCCAGCCAGCAACGCGGTTGCGTCGGCGACGGAGCCAGCCAGTGCTGGCAAACAGCGCCCGCGGGAAGAGGGCGGTAAGTAGGGTAAAGAGTTGGAAGGCGCCTGTTTACACGCCGGCGCCGAGTGTCTACCGATAGCAGTCACTCTGCCGGTTATAGCGCTTTGGGGATTACCATCGTGCTGGATTGCGACAGATGTCGAGAAACTGTTCACAGCATGGCATCGCAGATAAGCAAAATGCGCTTCCACCAACTTACGTGACAGCAGCAAGTAGTGACTTGGAGTTACCTATGGTTCAATCTACCCGCAAACTTGATACGATCATACAAGGGCGTGAATGTGCTAAAGTGATTTATTTAAATATATGTGTGGTGTATGTGTTGCTACAGCTTGTGTATTGGCTAGAAAAAGCGCAAGGACTCAAACAAGACAAAGCGCCGCCCACTAGAACGTATGTTAAGTGTATAAAACTGTTGCACCTTGTATGTAATCAAATACAGGCACATTAGTATGTTTTTGCTACGAAAACAAGATGTTATGTGGCGCAAAATTAGTGCAGTGCAGTGCAGAGCAGTGCAGGTGCACACAACATAGTGCCGCCACAAATGTTAACGTAACTGGAAAAGTCCCAATCCGGTTACAGCATTAAAGTTAGCTTTCTAAAAGTATCTGGAGCTGACAGCGTCTTCGCGAACATTGCACGGCACCGCCATGAAGTTTTAATTACCACATCGAAAAATTTAACGCCCGCAATTCATTTTTGGTGTGTTTGCAGTTGCAGGCTGCAGTACTGGCTCTCACTTAGATCTCCGCAAAATAGCGCTGTGGCATGTCCCTGCAAGAGGCAAAACAAAATGCTACAGCTCGCTTATGAAGAGGAGTATAGAGTAGTAATTTGTTTTCTGCATTTGACGTGAATTTATGCTATAACGTTATACTGATTGACCATTCATACAGTACAACACAGGTGTTTAAATAAAGCTGTTAAAAAATTTCAAATCCAAATCTCAATGAAAGGTCCTGTAATAGTCGTATTTATTGAAGTCGATTAGGGACTCTAATCGACTCCAGCAGAGATGAAAAGTACCGCTACAGTTGTAAGGTTCTTCTTATATTCCAGCGATTAAACCACGATCGGATTCGGGCTCTTACATGCACATCATCAGGAGTGATACTGAAAATAAACAAGAACCGAAGCTAACAATTTTTACACGCAGTAGGGCATATGAGAAAACGAAAAAGAGGTTTCATATAACATGTAAGAAACCAGCGGCCGTGCTGGGTGCGGTAATACTAAGTCAATGCCAAAGTGACGCCAGACAATACAACGGACGACTGCCTAAGTAAATAAATATCCACTGAACACCAGGACACTTACACTTTGTGCTGTGACTCCGAGCGACGCGACGGACGAGTATAGGGCGCGGTGTACCACCAGCGAGTGCAGAGCACGGCGTAGCGTACAGGAAGGGGAAAGCAAACTAGTAAACCAGAGAACCAAAGCACTGCCATCTGTTGACGGGAAAAACAACGCGGGCGGCCGTTCACAATTGAATTAGTGATTTACATGTAAAAGTCAACAAAAAGAAACACTGCAAGAAAGTTGCATGAAAAGCGTTAAAAGTAAATTATTAATGGTAAAGGAACATACTGAACAACGGCAATACAGAAATGTACTAAAACTCTTAACTAAAAGTCAGCGACTTAAAGCTTATGTATAAACCGTATAACACACTAAAATTTTTTCCCTCCTTCCCATGAGTGGTATGCAAATTTTGAATTTAGTAGGGAGGCATATGCCGACGTGGAATAACGTGCCACAGTCATAAGTTACAGGAACATACACATGCACCACTCCTATTAAAAAAAAACCTCACGCTACTAAACAAATTGGAAAGTAGCTAAGCCTTAAGTCCACACTGACAAAAACTCCTATACCAATGTATAGCTAGCAGCAATAGCACTAAAGAAACACATTAAAAATATGAGAAATTCAAAAACTGCTAACTAAAATCTGGCGACTCAACAAGTTTTACGTACGATAAAACGCGTGACAAATTTTACATCATGAGCGACACGCAAATTTTAATTTAGTAAGGACACAGATAATGACGCACAACAACGCGCCGTAGTCAGGATATAAAAATTCAAAATATATAAACTTCTATTAAAAGAGCACGTTTTACAGGTAAGTAAAATAGAAACTGGGTGGATCTTGAAGTCCACACTATAGGAAACAGGCATATACCGTATTGTAGCTAAGCCTAATTAAGTGCCACCAAAGCAATGGCGAAAACAAGGTTCACCCAAATCTATTTTACATAGATGTAAAATGTTCTCTTTTAATAGAAGTTTGCACATTTTGAATTTTTTATCCTACGACTATGGCGCTTTATTGTGCGTCAGTATCTGTGTCCTCACTAAAAAAATTTGCATCCATGATGTAAAATTTATCTCACGTCTTGTTGAGTTGCCGGTTTTTAGTTACCAGTTTTTGAATTGTTCCTACTTAAAAGGTGTCCCTTAAGTCCTGTTGCTGCTAGCTGCACATTGGTGTAGGAGTTTTTGTTAGTGTAGACTTCAAGGTTTAGCTACTTTCCATGTTATTTAGTAGCGAGAGGTTTTTTAATAGGAGTGGTACATGTGTATGTTGCTTTAACTCATGCCTGTGGCACGTTATTCCACGTCGCAATATGCGTCTCTACTAAATTCAAAATTTGCATGCCACTCATGGAAAGGAGAGAAAAAAATTTATTCTGTTTTACGGTTATACATAAGCTTTAAGTCATTGACTTTTAGTTAAGAGATTTAGTACAGTTCTATATTGTCTTTGTTCAGTATGTTCCTTTACCATTCATAATTTACTTTTAACGTTTTTCATGCAACTTTCTTGTAGTGTTTCTTTTTGTTGCCTTTTGCATGTAAATCACTAATTCAATTGTGAACGGCCGCGCTAGCTGGTCCCGCTTTGATCTTCCCGTCAACAGATGGCAGTTGGTTTATGTTATGTTATGTTAACCGGGGACCTAGAAACGACGGAGATGCTCCGTCCCCGCCGCAGCCGCAGTGGTCCACAACCCCACGACGACTACCGCAGTCCACTTCATCCCTCCGCCGCCCCACACCGAACCCAGGGTTATTGTGCGGTTCGGCCCCCGGTGGACCCCCCCGGGAACGCCTCACACCAGACGAGTGTAACCCCTATGTTTGCGTGGTAGAGTAATGGTGGTGTACGCGTGCATGTCGAACTTGTTTGTGCAGCAATCACCGACATTGTGTAGCTGAGGCGGAATAAGGGGAACCAGCCCGCATTTGCCGAGGCAGATGGAAAACCGCCTAAAAACCATCCACAGACTGGTCGGCTCACCGGACCTCGACACAAATCCGCCGGGCGGATTCGTGCCGGGGACCAGGGGCTCCTGCCCGCCCGGAAAGTCGTGCGTTAAACCGCACGGCCAACCGGGCGGGCTCCTCTCTGGTTTATAGTTTGCTTTCCCCTTCCTGTACGCTACGCCGTGCTTTCCACTCGCTGGTGGTACACCGCGTCGCTCGGGGTCACAGCACGAAGTGTAAGTGTCCTGGTGTTCACTGGATATATATTTACTCAGGCAGTCGTCCGTTGTATTGTCTGGAGTCACTTTGGCATTGACTCAGTATTACCGGACCTAGAAAGGCCGCTGGTTTCTTAAATGTTACATGGAAGTTCTATTTTGTTTTCTCATATGTACTACTGGATGTAAAAATTGTCAGCTTCGGTTCTTGTTTATTTTCAGTATCACTCCTGATGACGTGCATGTGAGTCCGAAACCGGTTGTGGTTTAATCACTGGAAAATAAAAAGAACCTTACAGCTGAAATGGTACTTTCCATCTCTGTTGAAGTCGATTAGAGACTCTAATCGACTTCAATAAATACAACTATTGCAGACTTTTCATTGAGATTTGTTTTTGAAAAGTTTTAACAGCTGTATTTAAACACTTGTGCTATACTCTATGAATTGTCAAATAATTATGTATAATTACTTTAACTGTGGCTGCCCTAGTTTTAAAATTATCTGTAGGCTGTATAAGCCATGCTGAGTTGGTGGGGATATACTGTAACAATGCATCAGCATATGAATCTGTGCTCAGGTGGCGGAGACCATTACAGTGTGTTCAGAGAAGTATGAATGACGAGGAAGGCAGCGGTAGACGATCTCCCTGCGAAGAACACGAAGTCGCAAGAGAACTGCAGCCTCTGCTGCTCGAAGACTGGCGTATCACAATCGAGACGACCGTGAAAAATCTGAAAATCAATTGTGGATCAGTTTTCAACGTCTTGCACGACATTCTGAACGCAACAAACCTCGCTGTCCGTTGGGTTCCGGGCTGCTCACATCAATTTAGAATGTCCACCGAACCTAGGCAACAGCGAACATGCTGCTTGTATCACAAAGGCCCTGAGATAAAATAAGAAAGCAAGCGTGGAACTACTGTATGGATTCACCACCTTCCTAAAAGGCCAAGACCTAACCATCAGCGGACAAGGTGATACTGAATGTTTTTTGGTACTGCTCATACGAGCACAGTAGTGAATTCCCCTGACCAAGTGAATGTTTGTCAAGACGAAGCGACTTGGGCATCTGTCCAAAGGGTTGTTTTTGTTTCACATGGCCTCAGCAGAACTTCACATGCTGCTTCTCTGAGCTATCAAATGTTGCGTCACCCTCCGTATTCTCCAGGCGTGGTACCCAGTAATTACTTCCTCTTTCGTCAAATGAAGAGATCATTGCGTGGCAGACTGCTGGTGTCGTCGTTTTCGGGATGTAACATTTCCTGAACGGCCAATATGCAGACATTGATAAACAAGTTCTACGCCAGGTCATCCATGGTTGGGAAAAATGTGTCGTACTGACTGGTGAATATGTGCAGGAGGACTAACACCAGCAACCAGTTACATATAGAAGACTGATTTTGTCGGGTTTTAATTAAAAGTTTGTGACTAGTTCTTGTGTAACAATTCGGTAGCTTCTCAGCAAATAAAATATTGGTGTTGTTTATGTTAGAACGTATGACGCCGTGTTGAGGACCTCCCAGTATATAAAAGCAATATGAAATAAACCAACCCACATAATAATTTAACCGACAAGTGAAACATCCAAGAGAGATAAAGATGAAATGTGAACCTAGTTGCTTCCCAGCGCACCGAGTAAAGTGTGTAGTTTGAGAATGAAGGAAGGAAGATTAGAGTGAAACGTTCCCTCGACGACGAGATCAGTGACGACGCAACACAGGTCTGGACTGGACAATGATGGGGGAGGAGATCGGCCGTGGCCTCCAGTGTTCCGAGCAGCTTCCCACAAGCATACTTCTCTTTCGATGGTGGCGATGACCTCTTAGGACAGGGGCTGACGACGAATACCTCCCTTATTTTAAATAAAAAACCTAGAAGTTAACATTCAAAATCTATAAATCAGTCATTCACTTTTCAACGTGTTCCCGAGAATATGGGGATACACTTCCCATGACAAGCCTTTCGGCCGAAGCTTAATACTGCTCAATCGGTAAAACTGTACGAGTTGAGCCAGGAGGAAAGGTACATGCTTTGAAGGGGGGGGGGGGTAATATTCAGGGATTCCGAACTAAAAAGTCATATGAACACGCGTCCTGTTCTGGACAGTTTCCGAAGGAACTAATGAAAATAATGGGTAATACGATACCTGCAGGTGATCGTAAATGCAATGTTGTGATCTAATGTTCTGTTTAATTGTGTACATTTTCTCACAAAAGATTTTCAAAAAGTCCACCATCAACTGCAATTTTGCAGCTCTTGAGTTGCAGCTGCTGTGTAGCTGATCTGAGCTCAAGAGTACCGTCCTTCGCTTGAGCACGCATGTAAATTATGAGCGAGAAGTTCCCTTTTGTGTTCACTCTGCGCTTGTAGACTTCGATCTTATGCCAACCCCACAAACAGTAATGTAATGGAGTAAGACCGAGTGACCTCGATGGCCAAAGAAATGATTCCACGACGATCGATCCAACGCCCAGTATACGTTTCAATGAGGTATTGTGTCCCTGGCCGTAATGAAATGGTCAGTAAACACAACACTACGTAGCCTATTGTCGCTTTCGTTGTATTCACATCTGAGTGCTGGTGATGAAGAACATGCGACTGACGCCTGTGATTTTCAAATACGGTTACGAAAAGTTCAAATATTCGTTTGAAGTTTTTTATTCACGAACAGCAATACTATCACCCTTCAAAGCGTGTACCTTTCCTCCTGACTCACGCTGTATTTGTTGAAATAAACAGCAACCTGTTGCACAAAAGAAATTTCATTCCTTTACCGCCGCTCACGCGTTCCTTGCTAGCACACCACTTACCTCACTATAGCTGTTTCGGATATTCATTCCTAAACTTCCCGCCCACCCACCCATAGCGCCACATGTCGATTGCACTAAGTTATTTTATTTGTCATTAGTTTTTTATATATCACGTAATACG
Organism: Schistocerca nitens; assembly: GCF_023898315.1. NCBI lineage: Eukaryota > Metazoa > Arthropoda > Insecta > Orthoptera > Acrididae > Schistocerca > Schistocerca nitens. The sequence goes on along the minus strand of NC_064617.1, from coordinate 712,557,866 downwards.
TTGCTTATGTGCACTTACATTTTCGTTTACGCCTTATGGCGACTACAGATGCCTAAGTCTTTGTTTCATTATTTTATCGTACAATTACACCTACCCTGAGACCAATATCAAGATATACATGTCGTTAGCTGTTTAGCTCCAGTTCTGGCACGATGTCTGCATGTATTGTTTGGTTTCCTTACATTGTACCATATTTTTATAGGCACTATTATCCACATGTAAGTATTCAAAAGTTCTTTTGCATTATGCTTCTAGTATAGTATTACATGTGGTTCCTGTATTTTTAGGACGACAGGAATATGCTGCATCTACCTGCTTACTTTTGACGCTCGCTAATAATGCGATAATTGTAAGGAGACACCATATTTTAATCTTTAAATTTTTAAAACTTTTCTTTCTTAAACTTTAATATTCTTATTTAACTTGCAATTATTTGTCGTACACTTTTCTGTACAGTCTTCTGAATACGGTTACTAGGTGCCTGAAACAAAACTTCTTTTGTGCAACTGGCTGCTCATAAATTCGACGAACAGAAGTACAGTTGCTGAAGATGGATAAAATAATAAAATTCTATTGTTTCCTTCACCGCTGCGACAAAGGCATGTCCAAAAACGTAATTTAACAGTAAGTTAAAGGGTTTTGGTATTTAAGTATCTGCTGTTTCGCGCCAATGCGAATATTTATTGCAGTGACATCTCCACGTCTACTTCTATATTCGACAAACCATCTTACGATGTTGTGACGATGGGATCTTAAGATATCTCTATTATTTCTCCCATTCCCGTTCCACTTACGAATGGAGACAAGGTTCAAATGGCTCTGAGCACTATGCGACTTAACTTCTGTGGTCATCAGTCGCCTAGAACTTAGAACTAATTAAACCTAACTAACCTAAGGACATCACACACATCCATGCCCGAGCCACGATTCGAACCTGCGACCGTAGCGGCCTCGCGGTTCCAGACTGCAGCGCCTAGAAACGCACGATCACTTCGGCCGGCAATGGAGACAAGGAAGAACAACTGTCGGTGGGTTTTCGTACTTATTTTAATTTCATCGGCCTTGTGGCTGGTCTGATACTGTCTTCCCCGTGCCAGATTCATCACCTCAGAGTAGCACTTACACCCAACGTCCCCAGTTACTTGTTGAATGTATTCCAATCTCCGTCTTCACTTACAGTTTTTACCTCTACAGCTCCCTCTAGTAAAGTGGAAGTTACTCCTTAAAGTCTCAACACATGTCCTTTCAACGTGCCTCTACTCCCTGTCAGTGTTTTCCACAATGTTCACTTCCTAGCCGATTCTGCTGAGAACCACTTTATTCCTTATCTTATTAGTCCTCCAAATTTTCATCATCCTTCTATGGCACCACGTCTCGAACGTTTCGGTTTTTTTTTCTTCCCATGTTTTCCTTCGGTTTCGCATGAGCTCGAATTTTCTCTGATTTTAGCGTCGTTGTCATTTCTCGGAATGTACGTGAGAGAAAGTGATAGTCGAGTCTTCTTGGGGACCTTTGTTCTAGAAATCTCACCAGTAAACTTCTCCACAACACACTACGTTTATATTGTCGCGTCTACCAATGAAGTTGGACGACCACCGTCGTGACTTTTCCGCACTTACCACACGAATGCCTAATAAAATGCAACGCTCTTCTTCGGATATTCTTTATTTCTTCTATTAACCGTAACTGTTAACTATACCAGACTAACAGATTAGATTAGATTAGATTAATACTAGTTCCATGGATCATGAATACGATATTTCGTAATGATGTGGAACGAGTCAAATTTTCCAATACATGACATAATTAAGTTAATTTAACAACAAACTTAAGCTAATATAACAACTTTTTATTATTATTTTTTTAAATATTTTTTGTTTTTTATTTTGTTTCTTAATTTATATCTAAAAAATCCTCTATGGAGTAGAAGGAGTTGTCATTCAGAAATTCTTTTAATTTCTTCTTAAATACGTGTTGGTTATCTGTCAGACTTTTGATACTATTTGGTAAGTGACCGAAGACTTTAGTGCCAGTATAATTCACCCCTTTCTGTGCCAAAGTTAGATTTAATCTTGAATAGTGAAGATCATCCTTTCTCCTAGTATTGTAGTTATGCACACTGCTATTAGTTTTGAATTGGGTTTGGTTGTTAATAACAAATTTCATAAGAGAGTATATATACTGAGAAGCTACTGTGAATATCCCTAGATCCTTAAATAAATGTCTGCAGGATGATCTTGGGTGGACTCTAGCTATTATTCTGATTACACGCTTTTGTGCAATAAACACTTTATTCCTCAGTGATGAATTACCCCAAAATATGATGCCATATGAAAGCAATGAGTGAAAATAGGAGTAGTAAGCCAATTTACTAAGATGTTTATCACCAAAATTTGCAATGACCCTTATTGCATAAGTAGCAGAACTCAAACGTTTCAGCAGATCATCAATGTGTTTCTTTCAATTTAATCTCTCATCAATGGACACACCTAAAAATTTGGAATATTCTACCTTAGCTATATGCTTCTGATTAAGGTCTATATTTATTAATGGCGTCATACCATTCACTGTAAGGAACTGTATGTACTGTGTCTTATCAAAATTCAGTGAGAGTCCGTTTACAAGGAACCACTTAGTAATTTTCTGAAAGACAGTATTGACAATTTCATCAGTTAATTCTTGTTTGTCAGGTGTGATTACTATACTTGTATCATCAGCAAAGAGAACTAACTTTGCCTCTTCATGAATATAGAATGGCAAGTCATTAATATATATTAAGAACAACAAAGGACCCAAGACTGACCCTTGTGGAACCCCATTCTTGATAGTTCCCCAGTTTGAGGAATGTGCTGATCTTTGCATATTATGAGAACTACTTATTTCAACTTTCTGCACTCTTCGAGTTAGGTACGAATTAAACCATTTGTGCACTGTCCCACTCATGCCACAATACTTGAGCTTGTCTAGCAGAATTTCATGATTTACACAATCAAAAGCCCTTGAGAGATCACAAAAAATCCCAATGGGTAGTGTTCGGTTATTCAGATCATTCAAAATTTGATTGGTGAAAGCATATATGGCATTTTCTGTTGAAATCCTTTCTGGAAACCACACTGACATTTTGTTAGTACTTGATTTTTACAGATATGTGAAGCTACTCTTGAATACATTACTTTCTCAAAAATTTTGGATAAAGCTGTTACAAGGGAGATTGGACGGTAATTGTTGACATCAGATCTATCCCCCTTTTTATGCAAAGGTATAACAATAGCATATTTCAGTCTATCAGGGAAAATGCTGTGTTCCAGAGAGCTAATACACAGGTGGCTGAGAATCTTACTTATCTGTTGAGAACAAGCTTTTAGTATTTTGCTGGAAATGCCATCAATTCCATGTGAGTTTTTGCTTTTAAGCAAGTTTATTATTTTCCTAATTTCAGAGGGAGAAATGGGTGAGATTTCAATTGTATCAAATTGCATGGGTATGGCCTCTTCCATTAACAGCCTAGCATCTTCTAATGAACACCTGGATCCTACTATATCCACAACATTTAGAAAATGATTATTAAAAATATTTTCAACTTCTGACTTTTTGTTCGTAAAGTTTTCATTCAATTTGATGGTAATACTGCTTTCCTGTGCTCTTGGTTGACCTGTTTCTCTTTTAATAATATTCCAAACTGTTTTAATTTTATTATCAGAGTTGCTGATTTCAGACATGATACACATACTTCTGGATTTTTTAATAACTTTTCTTAATATAACACAGTAGTTTTTATAATGTTTGATAGTTTCTGGGTCACTACTCTTTCTAACTGTCAGATACATTTCCCTTTTCCGGTTACAAGATATTTTTATACCCTTAGTAAGCCATGGTTTGTTACAAGGTTTCTTACGAGTATTTTAACTATTTTCTTGGGGAAGCAGTTTTCAAATGCATTTACAAAAATGTCATGAAATAAATTATATTTTAAATTGGCATCAGGTTCACGGTACACCTCATCCCAGTCTAACTTCTGTAGGCTTTCCCTGAAATTTGCAATTGTTAAATCGTTGACTGAACGTACTACTTTGGAATACTGTTTAGTATTGCTGAATGGAGGTATGTCATATATTGTAACTAGCTGTGCACCATGATCAGGAAGACCATTCTCAACAGGCTGAGCATTTATCTGGTTAAACTTATCTTGGTCTATGAAGACGTTATCTATCAGTGAGCTGCTATCCTTTACCACCCGAGTAGGAAAATCAATAATGGATGTCAAATTGAAAGAACCGAGTAATACTTCAAGGTCATTTTTCCTATTACCCTCTTTCAGAGAATCTACATTGAAGTCTCCACAAATAATAATTTGCTTCCCCCTGTCTGACAGATAGCACAACAAGGAGTCCATATTTTTCAGAAATAGATGAAAATTTCCTGATGGGGACCTATATACAGTTACAATTATAAATGTGCCTTTATTTAATTTAAGCTCACAGGCACATGATTCTATATGTTTCTCTACACAAAATTTTTCGTTTCTATACTTTTTGCAGAGGATCAAGTAGGTAAAAAGACGAGGGCTAATAGAAATCCTTGGGTAACAGAAGAAATATTGAATTTAATTGATGAAAGGAGAAAATATAAAAATGCAGTAAATGAAGCAGGCAAAAGGGAATACAAACGTCTCAAAAATGAGATCGACAGGAAGTGCAAAATGGCTAAGCAGGGATGGCTAGAGGACAAATGTAAGGATGTAGAGGCTTGTCTCACTAGGGGTAAGATAGATACTGCCTACAGGAAAATTAAAGAGACCTTTGGAGAGAAGAGAACCATTTGTATGAATATCAAGAGCTCAGATGGCAACCCAGTTCTAAGCAAAGAAGGGAAGGCAGAAAGGTGGAAGGAGTATATAGAGGGTTTATACAAGGGCGATGTACTTGAGGACAGTATTATGGAAATGGAAGAGGATGTAGATGAAGATGAAATGGGAGATAAGATACTGCGTGAAGAGTTTGACAGAGCACTGAAAGACCTGAGTCGAAACAAGGCCCCGGGAGTAGACAACATTCCATTAGAACTACTGATGGCCTTGGGAGAGCCAGTCATGACAAAACTCTACCATCTGGTGAGCACGATGTATGAGACAGGCGAAATACCCACAGACTTCAAGAAGAATATAATAATTCCAATACCAAAGAAAGCAGGTGCTGACAGATGTGAAAATTACCGAACTATCAATTTAATAAGTCACAGCTGCAAAATACTAACGCGAATTCTTTACAGACGAATGGAAAAACTGGTAGAAGCGGACCTCGGGGAAGATCAGTTTGGATTCCGTAGAAATGTTGGAACACGTGAGGCAATACTAACCTTACGACTTATCTTAGAAGAAAGATTAAGAAAAGGCAAACCTACGTTTCTAGCATTTGTAGACTTAGAGAAAGCTTTTGACAACGTTAACTGGAATACTCTCTTTCAAATTCTGAAGGTGGCAGGGGTAAAATACAGGGAGCGAAAGGCTATTTACAATTTGTACAGAAACCAGATGGCAGTTATAAGAGTCGAGGGGCATGAAAGGGAAGCAGTGGTTGGGAAAGGAGTGAGACAGGGTTGTAGCCTCTCCCCGATGTTATTCAATCTGTATATTGAGCAAGCAGTAAAGGAAACAAAAGAAAAATTCGGAGTAGGTATTAAAATTCATGGAAAAGAAGTAAAAACTTTGAGGTTCGCCGATGACATTGTAATTCTGTCAGAGACAGCAAAGGACTTGGAAGAGCAGTTGAACGGAATAGACAGTGTCTTGAAAGGAGGATATAAGATGAACATCAACAAAAGCAAAACGAGGATAATGGAATGTAGTCAGATTAAATCGGGTGATGCTGAGGGGATTAGATTAGGAAATGGGACACTTAAAGTAGTAAAGGAGTTTTGCTATTTAGGGAGTAAAATAACTGATGATGGTCGAAGTAGAGAGGATATAAAATGTAGACTGGCAATGGCAAGGAAATCGTTTCTGAAGAAGAGAAATTTGTTAACATCGAGTATAGATTTAAGTGTCAGGAAGTCGTTTCTGAAAGTATTTGTATGGAGTGTAGCCATGTATGGAAGTCAAACATGGACGATAACCAGTTTGGACAAGAAGAGAATAGAAGCTTTCGAAATGTGGTGCTACAGAAGAATGCTGAAGATAAGGTGGGTAGATCACGTAACTAATGAGGAGGTATTGAATAGGATTGGGGAGAAGAGAAGTTTGTGGCACAACTTGACTAGAAGAAGGGATCGGTTGGTAGGACATGTTTTGAGGCATCAAGGGATCACAAATTTGGCATTGGAGGGCAGCATGGAGGGTAAAAATCGTAGATGGAGACCAAGAGATCAATACACTAAGCAGATTCAGAAGGATGTAGGTTGCAGTAGGTACTGGGAGATGAAGAAGCTTGCACAGGATAGAGTAGCATGGAGAGCTGCATCCAACCAATCTCAGGACTGAAGACCACAACAACAACAACAACTTTTTGCACAATGATAACTTTTGACATGTATGGCAACTCCTCCTTTCTCCATATTTTCTCTCATTACATGTGCAGAGAGCTTATATCCACTTACATTTACCTTATCCATATCAGTAACAATGTGATGCTCAGACAGGCATAGTATATCTATTTCATCCTCAGCTTCTAAATCTTCTAAATAAACCAGAAGCTCATCTATTTTATTCTTTAAACTCCCAATATTTTGATGAAATATACTTACATTATTTTTAATTATACTTTTATGAGAACCTTTCCTTATTCTAACATTTGCAGTACTCTCCTGTCTGAGTTTCTCATTGTGCTTAGGCCTAGTTCCTATACCAGTGGTCACATGGTGTTCTGAGAGGCAGATTATGTCAACTGGGTTGGGTGACTTTAATTCATCAATGAAATTACCTAGGACTGAGATACAACTTGGTGGAGATAAAATTTCTGGTGATTGGTGAAAATTTATAATTGACAGCTGTGATTGGTGACCCAATGTGCTAGAATTGTGCTGTTTAATTTCTTTCCTAAACTGAAGATTTGTTTCAATCCTGACCTCTCGTATAACTTGACATCTTTCTGTCTTACCTATCCTAAAAAAGGTGCTGCTCCAACACCTGTAACCACTGGTATTTTACCATTCATGGCAGTGCCTCCCCCCCCCCTTAAATTTCCTGCTATTACCCCAGCCAGTTTCCCCTTCCCTTTCCTGTTGAGATGTAGGCCGTGCCTGGTATAGTCCCACCTACTGAGAGAATCAACAGGAACCACATCAATATGAGCCCCCGCACCCGATCCAAGCAGCCGTTCCAACTCCAAATTAACTCTCCCAACAGAAGAGTCCAAATGAGGCTGGTCATGGCGTCTCAGGACAAATACAAATTCAACATTGGTGTGTCTCGATGCCGACGCAATCTTTACCAGGTCACACTCTATACTGTACCCAGGATCTCTGTCGATGCTGTTCCCTGGCCCTCCCACAATAACCACGGTGTCTTCCCTGCTAAATCCTTTACAGAGTGAACCTAAATCCTCTGTCACCTGATCCAGACTAGCACTTGGTTTGAAAAAATTTGTGACCTGGTATTCTGGTCCTAATTCCTCCTGCAGAAGTTGGCCTATACCTGTGGCATGAGAACTGCCTAACAACAAAATTTTCTTCCTTTTCGATGACTTTCCTACATTCTTTTTCAATTTCCTATTGAATGTTTGTTGTGTCCTGTCTACACCTACCTCTGCTTGAGGCTCATCAGTTTCTCACTGAAGCAACAGGTCAAACTTTTTTTTGACATTCACCACAAAACTGTCAGACTTAGTTCTAGGCTTGTTCCTTCTGCTACCTGTTGCCACTTCCCACCTCTCTTTGCCCTTCTCCATCCTTAACCTGTCCAGATCTTCCCTAGCCTGATCTAGCTCAGCCTGAAGGGCAGCAATTTTCCCCTCCTGTTCCACTATCTTTCTATCTCTGCTGCAAATCCTACATAACCACTGATGAGCCTGATCCACTTTCCCGACACCCACGCCACTGCAGTCCCCCCAGTGAAAAAAACTACTGCATCCATCACACCAAACCCCGGAACTAACAATTCTACGGCAAGTCAGGCACTTCTCACTCATGGCAAAAATAATACTTTAGCTAGAATAAATCAATCAAATTACAGAAAATCAAAAAAGACGTTACAAGAATTAAGCCTATTCACAAACGTATATAAGCAAGTTGCTGATTTAAAATTCAACAGTAAGTCAAACTGTGATTTTGTAGGCTTAGATCGCTGTTGGATTTATTTTTTACGGTTTGACTGTGCAATCGAACAATAATGAGTCTTTCTAAATACCGAAGCACAATAAGTTACATTTATCTTTGTGTGCGTCAGTTCCTGTAAAAAGCGTCGATCTACGTGTTTTCCTTCACTTTGCTACAATCGATCACGTTAAACTAAACTTACACTTTTATCAAATGACATACTGAAAGCTTTCGATCAACGCAGTCACGTGGATGCACTATTTCTTGATCTCCGAGAAACATATCACTAAGTATCACATCTCCGCTTATTGTCGAAAGCACGATAATATGGGGTACCAAGCGAAATTTGTGACTCGACTGGATATATTTCGGCAGAAGAGACACAGCATGTTATCTTGGATGGAGAGTCATCGTCAAATGTAGAAATAACTTCGGGTGTGCTCCAGGGAAGAATATCCGGACCCCCGCTGTTCATGTTGTATTTTAATGACCTTGTGGACAATGTTAGTACTAACCTCAGACTTTTTGCAGATGATGCAATTATCTACAACGAAGTAGTCTCTGCAAGAAGCTGCACAAATATTCAGTCAATCTTGATTAGATTTCAAAGCAATACAAAGACTGGCAACTTCCTTAAAATGTTTAGAAATGTACAATTGTGTACTTCACAAAACGGAAAAGCGTAGTATCCTATGACTATAATATCAATCGGTCACAACTGGAATCTGCTGAATACCTGGGTGTAACAGGTTGTAAGGACATCAAAAGGAATGAGCACATGGGCTGAATAGTGGATAAGGCGAGTGATAGACTTCCCTTTATTGGTACAATATCGGGGTAATGCAATCAGCCTACTAAGTAGATTGCTTATAAATCACTCATGCGACCCATTCTAAAATACTGCTAATGTATGCGGGACTCATACGAAATACGACTAAAAGGGGATATTGAACGTATACAGAGAAGGGCCGCACGAATGGACGCAGGTTTCTTCGAAGTGTGGGAGAGTGTCTCAGATATGTTGAACAAACTGAACTGGCAGAATCTTGAAGGCAGATGTAAACCATCCCGAGAAAGCCGACTTACAAAATTTCAAGAATAGGTGTTAAATGACGACTCTAGGAATATACTACAACCCCAACATATCGCCCCATAGGCATCGTGAAGATAAGATCAGATAAATTACAGCTTAACCAGAGACATTTAATTAATAATTCTTCTCGCGCTCCATATATGAAAAAAAAAAAAAAAAAAAGGTTCAAATGGCTCTGAGCACTATGGGACTTAACAGCTGAGGTTACCAGTCCCCCAGAACTTAGAACTATTTAAACCTAACCAACCTAAGGACATTACACACATCCATGCCCGAGGCAGGATTCGAATCTGCGACCGTAGCGGTTGCGCGGTTCCAGACTGAAGCGCCTAGAACCGCTCGGCCACTCCGGCCGGCATATGTGAACAGAACAGGAAGAAACTCTAATAACTGGTCCTATGGGACGCACCCTCTGTCATGCACTTCACAGTGGTTTGCACAGTATAGATGTAGATGAAGTTGAATGTTCTGGCTTTGCGAATTACCCGTGTCGTCAGAGAATAGTCTTACGGGTGCTTCGGAGACAGTTGCCAACGCATCCATAAGATAATTAACGTACACAGAAAGCAGAAACAGCCCTCTTGAACTCCATACCTACTTTCACATGAGACGATTTCTCGCCATTAAGAACAACATGCTGAATCCTATCAGCTAATAAGTTTTCATTCCAGTGAAAATCCGATCTTATAGAGGGTACCGCAGATAATGTCAGCCCCTATAAGTATAAGGGAAATGAAGTGAAATTATAGAGACGAAGTGCTGAAATGGACAATGGAAAATACAGTGAAAAATAGACTTATAGAAGATGCTGAAAGTGATCCCCTGCAGTACCAATATACAGATCTGCACGACTAAGCATATGCAGATACACCCGCGGTTAAGTTCGGCTATCGATGGCGGCAACTTCACGGCTGATATTGACTTGCACTTCCTGTAATTGTGTTTCACTCTTCAAGTGTCCCCACAAGGAAAAAAAAATCACATGTTGCAAGATCCGGCGAACGTGGTGACCACAAATGTTCGCTCACAGTTCGTTCCTCAGTGAAGACATCATGGACTCGTTCCAGGGATACCTTAGACATGTGGATTGTTGCTCCCTCTTGCTGGAAGAAGAAGTATTGTCTTTCATATTCAGTGATTTGAGCACAAAACGTATCACAAATTTCCAAGTATGCAACCATGTTGAAGGCTGTGTTAAAAAATATCGGTCCAATGATACGCGTTCCCGTTCACCGCCCCAAACGCCGACTTTTTCATTATGGAGTGGTTGCTGACACACAATGTTAGGGTTCTCCGCTGTCCAATACCTCGTGTGCTGTGAATCCACATGACAGGAAAGATGAAACCGTGTTTCATCATTCATGATGTAAGGAAAAAGGTTTAACAACCATCGTTATTGTTATGCAAAAGCCACGTGAAGTAATCTACACGTTTCTGACTATCATCTTCCCAAAACTGCTGCACAACCATCACACGATACGGCATCAAATTAAGACTTTTAGATATCCACTGGCAACTCCTCCGGATGCGCCTCTTAGGCCTATTTACGTGTAGACTTATTTGGGATTTGATAATTCTTCAGTGAGTATCTGAAATAAAGTCTGGTGTGCGAAATAAAGGAATTCTTTGTCGTTTAGCATTTTGCACGGATCCGTATGTGCGCCAGCTTTTATACAGACTCTGCGTTACTCTATTAGCTGGCAGTCCTCTATCCGGATACTTGACCCAGAAAATTTAGCGAGTTTTCTTAATCAACTTGTTTTCATATATGCTACCGCAATTACAATTCTTTCTTCTATCGAGAAAGTAATTTTACAGCGCGCAAGAGAAACGTCCAACTTCACAGACGAAATAAACTGAAATACTGGCAGCAGAATATAACAACCGATTATTGCATAATACTGTCCGTTGTTGCAGCTGTTTATTTCAGAAGTTGAAATATTTAATTCGCATTCAAAAGGGAGGCGGGCCACTTTTAACAGCGCCACCTTTTATTACGCAAGCTCCCAAGTGCGGGAACTCAGATAGGGGCATTGTCTCGTCCACAAAAGTCACAAAAAGGTAACTGTCATTCAATGTGGATACATCTACCCTCAGTTGCGATTTAAATTCTCTCTATTTCTGGTGGAAGCATCTGTCTAATGTAACTTTACAATAACAAAAGGCGGCTATTTATTAACACATAGACACACAAGGTATCGGAAAAAAGAACAGAAAGCGGCTACAATATCAAAACTGCCGACGTGGATACATACTACACACGAATTTAGTGGGGTCTGGTATAGGCTGCATAACACTAAACGGGTGGTCACACTCTAAAATCCAAGTACTATTTCTCTTTTCTGCAGGAGATGGATAAAATGTGACTTCGTTAGAAAAAATGATAGCAGCGGTGTGTCATGTTCTCTGGTTTCAGTAAACAACCCATTTCCACGTTTTATGCGTACAGGCGCAAACAGATTCGTAGCACTTGATGAATAAATGTTCGTGGCATATGCGGTGTTCGACAAGTATGTAAGTTTCCTGGAAGCCTGTGAATGAACTTCCTGGGTTTCAGGCGACTGTTGGCTGTGTATTTTCTACTCACAGAAAAGTTTTCGCCAACTCCTACTTTTCCACGACACTACGTAAGTTTTCTTGTCCTTTTCATCCTCTTGTGTCAATCGTACCAGAAAGACTATTTGGAATTTCATGAGTCTAAAGCTCCGAAAACCATACAACTACGTGCGTCTTTTGCTCCTCTAACGCCGAGTTTTCGTAAAGTAACAACAGTGCAAGTCTGACGGGCGACACGAAGCAGGCAAAACCTTCGGTGAAACGTTAAAATTTACAGTATAAAGGGCAAAAATTAGAAAAAAAGAAGAATTACAGAATTTCCACAACGCTATGAAGTCAAAACGATTCACAATATTGATCTACTTTCAATAAACTCTATTCGACCACAAAATACAACAGCCGCTTTAGTAGTAACAATAGGTCCGAAACTTGCCTGTTATTACGACTAATAGTTCTGCATGTGGGCGACCACGTGTTTCCATTGACTTACTTTGCGTTTCTTGGTTAATTCAAACTTCCGTCAACGAAAACATTACTGTTTGGAGTCTTCAGTGAAAACGCAAATATCGAAAGCGCACAAGAAGTCTGTTTACTGTGTTTCAGAACTGATAAACTCGATTTTTTTAATATACGAATATCTTGCGGTCTTGTGGCTGAGGAACAACAAACTGCTAAGAAGTGTTGTAAGAATATGAAGCATTGTGTGTACTATTTCAAAAAAATGTTCAAATGGCTCTGAGCACTATGGGACTTAACTTCTGAGGTCATCAGTCCCCTAGAACTTAGAACTACTTAAACCTAACTAATCTAAGGACATCACACACATCCATGCCCGAGGCAGGATTCGAACCTGCGACCGTAGCGGTCGCGTGGTTCCAGACTGTAGCGCCTAGAACCGCTAGGCCAATCCGGCCGGCGTACTATTTCAGAAAATGTGTTGAAAGTGCATTTCGTGCACACACATGCATGAGAGCCAACTGTAATGTATGGGCATTTAAATCCGCCTATTACGAAAACAACATATGTTTTAATAGGCCAAAAATTTTCGGCTCCTTTGTGCCACCGGGTTCTCTTCAGGTGTGTAAAATACATACTTGTTTCAAATATTAATTATTGTTACGAAAATTAGACCCAAATATGTTTTTGTGTTTACTGTGGTTATTACCTTACTCTTCGGGATGTTAGTTTCCCTGGTGTGCAACTGTCTAATGTGCCATACTTTAGTTTAGTAACTTTTTCTTCTGCTGTTGCCTTTTGTAGTACGTGGAAGTTTTCATCTATGGTACACTTCTTATGTACGCTCTGGCTGGATTGTAGCATTTTTAGATCTTTGTCACATTTAGTTGGAAAGTGGTTGTGGACTACTAAGTGATCGGCAAATGTGTTATGTGAGCTATCACTTTTTGGGCTCTGAGACGTTTCGAATATATTGTTTCAAAATGTCTGCCTGTTTGACCCATGTACATGAAACAATGATTAGATAGACGGTTTCGAATAATTGTTTTAAAATGTGACCCTTTGAGACCTAAGTACATGAAACAATGATTACATATACGAGGGTTGCCCAGAAAGTAATGCACCGCATGTTTTTTTTCAACAATTCTTTATTGAACATAATGAGAATTGCACACACGAAAGAACGGTGTTTTATCTACACACCCTATTTTTCCAAGTAATCTCCATCCCGTTCTATGGCCTTCCTCCAGTGCGAAACAAGGGTATTTATGCCCTGTCGGTACCAATCCTTGTCCTGGTGGCGAAGCAGTGATACACTGTGTGAATCACCTCCTCATCGTCGTCAAAATGTCTTCCACAAATGGCGTCCTTTAATGACCCAAACAAGTGGAAGTCCCAGAGGGCTAGATCAGGTGTGTCGGGTGTGACAGCCGTGGATGGATTCCCCTACCGCTGCAAATCGTGAAGTTCCACCGAACCGCCTTCTGATGACCTCACCCTCCGTGTTTAGCGAGCGACTAACTGTACTTCTGTCGACAGCAAATGCTCCACAGACTTTGCACAGGCGTTTGTGAATATTCCCCACAGTTTCTTTCTCTGCAATGAAAAATTCAATGCCGGCAAGTTACTTGTAACGTTGATTACCTACAGACGCCATTTTGAAACTGTACTGCAGCTACGAAATCTGTCGAAAGTGACGGAAACTTTGCGCGCTCACTCAGGACACTTCAAATAATACATACGTACCGTTTCGCATTCGTAGCATTATTTTCGGCTGAGAAAAAAAAAACGACGGTACATTATCTTCTGGGCAGCCCTCGAATATATAGATTCCCTAACAAAACTGAAATGACAGCAGTTTCATAATTTCTGCAGCCTGAACAACGTGAACTAGGGTAAACCAACAGACATGACTCCGATCACCAACGCAATTAAATTTTCTGGCGGCTTTTCAGCGATGACGATAAGTGAAGAAAAGGGTAACATCCAAGAATGACTGCCTATCGAAGTTGGAGGACTTCAAACGATACATATCAAAGATGCGATAGCAAATCAATTATGGAAGTCTCGTGGCCCGCGTTATGATAAATTATTTGTGATCGTCATTTTTATAAGTTTTGCGTTGTTACTTCAGTCGAGTACATTACATTCCCGCCGTTATTATTTGCGATTCCACTGGGAAATCGACACAGTTTCTTTTCATAGCGAGTGTAATGTGTGCTGCTTCTCAAGTTTCTTCTGTGGATTGCCTCACGTGGAAAACTCTAATTCCATCCATATCCAGTAATGACAAATGTTTGACTTTTTGCCGGAAATATGGACTTCTGCCGGACGACGAAAGGCGGGATTGTGTTGACTGTGGTGCTGCGAAGTCTGTGAAACTGCGGAAGAGCAGCGTGGACACAGATTCCGTTGCAATTTCATTGCGACTTTGCGGAAAACGAACTATCATCAGGAAAAATACGTGGTTCGAGTCCTCTAAATTATCGATTCAGACGAGCATAATTCTTGTGTCGTGCTGGATTCGAGATTATACGTTGCAAGCCACAGCATCAGAAACTGAGTCATCGGCAAATACCGTGTGTGACTACTTCGGGTTTTGCCGAGAAGTGTGCTACGTGATAGTGACAAATGACAGTGTGCCAATTGGTGGACCGAATAAAATAGTAGAAGTAGACGAGTCTCATATTGCTAGGCGAAAGAACCAGAGAGGACGACCTTCTAAAAGTGAAGTAGATCATATTTGGGTTTTTGGTGGGATAGAAAGGGAGTCACACAAGTGTTTCGTTGTGAGGGTACTGTCCCGAGACAAGGTGACTTTAGAGGGTCTCATATAACATTTCATACTGCCTGGAACAAAAGTCATCACAGACGGGTTTCAGTCGTACCAGACTCTCAAAGCTGAAGGGTTCGACCACGAATTCGTGAGCCACTCTGTGGAGTTTGTCTCTTCAGATGACGCCAGTGTCCATACCCAGAATACAGAACGGTGTCGAAGTCTGTCAAGTCTACCATAAAAAGAGAAGGGCGTCCAGGACAGAGGGACGAACTGTATTTGTTCCAGTACCTATACTTTCACAACTTGCGTTTGCAGGGGAAAGTAGACGCATGCGACACACTGCCGATATTCCTGCGCGATATTGGCAGAGTTTACCCTGGGTACAGAAACCCGGTGCCGGTGTCGAGATTCCGTCTCGGAGCGAGCGGCAGTTCGTTGGCGACCAGCAGCGACACCGAAACAGGAATACGGGAACAGTGTGGAATGTCGAGTGCCATTGGATCGGGCAGGGTGTGAATAGCCTCAACTGTCAACGCGGGACGTGGCCAACCTGTATGTGGACATCCCCCACTTGAAATATGGAAGGAAGCTTTGTGTCATTACAGAGATCTTTAGAGACGGAGTATGAGCTCAAATTGTTTCAAGAATGGGAAAGCAAATCGGCCGTGTCCTTTCAAAGGAACCATCCCGGCATTTGCCTGGAGCCATTTAGGGAAATAACGGAAAACCTAACTCTGGATGGGCGGACCGTCGCGTCTTCCTCCCTAATGTGAGTCCAGTGCGCAGATCACTGTACCACTTTGCTCGGTGACGACTTGGAGAGCGGGCGACGTCTTTTCTCGGTGACCAGAAGAAGACGGCACCCAAACTCAGAGACGAGGAATGGCGGAGACTAGTTATTGCTGTACTGTGCAGATCTCTACGTGTTGTGCTTCTGTAACCCACATCTACTGATTGGCAGCTGACAAGTGCCAAGTTACAGCGCGACAGATATCGAAAGCAGTGGATGCAGCCAGTGGATGTTTGCGAACACGGTGTAACTGTACAAGCTCTGAAACCTATAGGCCATGTCATGGTCGTAAAGACAGGAGAGAGTGATTTCTGTATCATGTTTTGCGATCACACAAGAGGTGACGTTTCAGTCATTGTAAGTAGCCGTACGTTTTTCAGTGTTATGCTGCTGTCTGTTGTCAGTGTACTAGATAGCACCGTGTAGTCGTGTTGTCCTTAGTACCATCTGAGTGGCTGATGGTGGTTCTTGGTAGCAGAGTATAGCTCTTCTTCTGTGATTTGCCCATTTAGCGTACAGTGTTATTCCAGCTGTCCGCTTACAAAGTTACTATCGGTTGTTGTTGTGAATATTGTGATTTCTGTTCACTGTTCTGGGTCGACGCCCACTTCCACGTCACTGGGGCTGAGTAAGATTAGTGTTTGAAAGTATTGTATGTGCTTTGAATAATTTTTTATTATTATTTATGCTGTGTGGAGTGGGCTTTGGGCTGAGGGATGTGGATGTGTGGGTTTATTGGACAATAGCCTTCATTAACAAATATAATTCGCGTAACTCTCAAGTGACAGTAACAGAAATGATTGGCAGTTAATGTTAAAATAAACAGTCTTCTGCCCAGAAATAATTCTTACTTAGAAATAATAAGAATTACTTAAAAATAGTAAAATTATTTCTGGGGAAAATACTGTTTCTTTTAACATTAACTGCCAAGAATTTCTAATAATGTCACTTGAGAGTTACGCGATTTGTTTGTTAAAAAAAGGTTATTGTCAAACACGCCCACACTTCCACAACCCTCAGCCCACACTCAGCTCCTCGCTATTGCTCAATTTCTCTTAATCCGGGAGAATTAGAAGGGATCCCGTGGAGCAAGAAGTGTAAAACCTGCTCCACTGACGAATAGAAAAATTTTAAGTGACCCAACGAGTTCACACTTCCCTACCAACAAGTTTTCATGTGTTGTGCACGCCAGCAGAAATTTATAGTCTTCTTACAACTGTGTAGTCTGACGGAGGCTTTGGATTGATATGGCCAATCATGTAGCGGTATCAAAGAACACTACGATCGAAATGCCATAAGATCTATTAAACCGCTTTAGGTAATCATGTTCACTCAGTGACGCACGCATTGGTTACGCCATATGGTTTGAATCTCTCTTGGTGGTAACAAAGTGCGCACCCACGACTGGTCTGACGGTGAAATAACGCTTTCTTCCCTCGTCTGCATAACTGTCAGATATTTAGATTATAAAGCCACTGTGGTCTGTAATGCGAAAAAAATCAACAACCGTTTATTCTCATTCATCAGCTCTGGTGGACTTGGATGGAGCTTTTTTTATATAATGTATGACAGTAAATAGTTCTGCAAACAGTTGTTCTTTTTCATGCCAAAACATGTTTCAGCATGCCTTTGCCATTATCCGTGGGCAGTTTTCACGTCTGCAAGATTCAAAAATATTTTACTAATAATTACTGCGGCGAAATTAGCTTTCGAAACATCTTTCGGTATTAATCACGAAGGACGTAAAATCTTTTAGACCTTATTTCGTAATAATTATTATTACTTAAAACACCCTGGGTGTGTATCACATTTGTATGTGGATTGTCTTGCATGACAACCAGTTGCTCCTCTGTTATCACCAGCGAGTTCAGGGTTTTGGTGTGGGTGATTTCCGACAAAGAGCTCGGTTTTGTGAATGAATTGTTCAGTGTTATGAGAATGAGCGCAATTTTCTATGCAACGTGCTGTTCGCACACGAGACACAGTTCACCAGACAAGGGTTCTTTAATTGTCGTAATAGCCAAATCTTGGTGCGGTACAATCCTCGTGTTCCATCTGAACACCACCACCAGCAGAGGTTTGCGCTGAAGGTATGGATTGGTTATATCGACAATCACATGGCACCATACTCTTGCCGCCACCGCCACGTTTCAAGTAGTGAGGTACAGGGTCTTCATGGAACAAGTTCTTTTCTGACACCAGTTCCCAACGAAGAAACACTTCTCAGAGGGATACTTGCAGCGTCTGACAAGGTTCGTGCGATGCCCAGTGTGCTTGCAGAGTGCGCCAGAATTTTCTATGAAGATGTTAACCCATTCAATACGAGGAGCGCGCTGGCACGATCATCCAACCCTTGGCCAGCGACGGATAGCACTCCAGCGCGCCCCCGTATCCCTTCTCAATGACTCCAGTGGAAGACTTTGCAGGAGAGACGCTCAGTAGCTCGGTACGGGCTTTTGTTGAAGATTCAAGAACATACCTTCACCGAGGAGCCAAGCAGTATATTGCTCCCTCCTACGTATATCTCGCGAAGAGACCATGAGGATAAAATCAGAGAGATTATAGCTCACACAGAGGCATACCGACAATCCTTCTTTCCACGAACAATACGAGACTGGAATAGAAGGGAGAACCGATAGAGGTACTCAAGGTACCCTCCGCCACACACCGTCAGGTGGCTTGCGGAGTATGGATGTAGATGAGAACGTGCTTGCGCGCTCGCCGACCCTGAGGGTGTTTTTGACTTGTATTGCGGGCTTGCATAGCAGGAATTTAAGTTTGACTTCTCATCGAAATTATGTAGGACAGAAAATATTCATGGAAAATATTACTAATGTGCTCTAGTTACCTCGAGATTGCAGAATTACTGCTGACCAACTGCAATGAATACTGGAAAACTATGACGTGCTCGTGGTTCTCTAAGCGTGTCAGAATCACTAACAAGTCACATGGATTTTAGCAGGGGACAGGCTTGGAGCGAAATAAACCTAAACGTGAAGGCCCATGAGCAAGCTGGCACGCCCTCAGTCATTGCGAAGGGGTGTGGGGAAGTGCGCCAGTACGCCTTCCGTCGCTGGCTAGGGCTTGAAGGAATGAGTCCGCGCGCTCCTCGTATTGTATGGGTTAAGCCTCTAATGAATGTTGTGGCCATCATCTTGAACGCCTTCTGTAATGTACATGAGTACATAATCATTGATGGACTTCGGGCACGTGTGTATTGATTGTCTTAGTTATTCCCGACATCTCAAAACTTTCACTGACTCAAGATTACTTTCAAAACCCTGTGTTCCTATTTCAAAGTTAATATACTTCGACTCCTCTGTCAGCTCCTTCTGTTTGTGCGCAACCTTTTGACTCACACTGTATACTTTCCTTACCGCGTCACATGCCCGCCACGCCACCGGGTGGCGTTCCACCTCGCGGTGAGCGGTGCCGTAATTTTTTGGCCCGTCAGTGCGTATCAAAACGCACAGGACACGAGCACTCGTAAAGGCACGTACGAGCAAAAATAATTTCTTGTTTCATTTGGCAAAGAGTGCCAGGCTGCAAAGAAGTACCCTCATATAGTTAGAATGTGTGATTGTGGTCATGTTGGTGAAAATACTGTATCTAAGCGAAAAAAGCACTCTGTGGAAACTTGTGGCCTTAACTGCCTTAACCGACTGATACAGCAAACTGTGTCACCTCAAGAGACTTATAAAAATACACTGCTCAAGAAAATTAGGGGCACATGACTTTGGGCGTCTGCCTTACTCTACCGAGAACTGGGGGTATATTTCCAAATTATACCTTTATCTTTCACAAATTAAGTAAACAAGTACAAGAACTGAAGTGACCGACAGGTATCGAAAACATTCATCCCTTGATTTTGGGTGCTCTTCACTGGACTTCGAGAGCTTTAATAAAGTGTATGGCCTCTGTAAGCGTTTATCACTGCCTAACACCTGCATGGTCCTTATAAGTCTACGGAGGTTACCCTGTGGTATCCGTTTCTACTCTTCAATGAGAGTTCTTGGAAAGTCTGCAATGGAACAGGATGACCACGAACGCGTCTATTAAGCATGTCCTACATATGTACGATGGGGTTTATGTCGGGACTCACCGTCGGCCATTCCATTACTTCAATGTCTGCCCCTGGTAGCTGAGTGGACAGTGCGACGGAATGTCATACCTAACGGCCCGGGTTCGATTCCCGGCTGCGTCGGAGATTTTCTCCGCTCAGGGACTGGGTGTTGTGTTGTCCCTATCATCATCATTTCATCCCCATCGACACGCAAGTCGCCGAAGTGGCGTCAACTCGAAAGACTTGCACCAGGCGAACGGTCTACCCAACGGGAGGCCCTAGCCACACGGCATTTCATTTCATTACCTCAATGTCCATGCTTCGCAAGACATCGCTGTTGACGCCCGCCATATAGGCCCTGGCATTCAGGGCCACCACCATGCCCAACATCCACCATACGGTCCAACACGATCTGTTCGATTTAATGATCGCGATAAGGCGACCATGGGCGACGACAATATCCGTATGGCAGTCAACACTGAAGCCTCCCCACAACAAAGAGCATTTGAAATTTGTCGATCTCCTGAACAATGTTTGGCCGGTACCGCTCACCATGTGTCTCCACACACGAATACGGTCACCACCTTGCGTCAGAGGATATCTGGAGTGGTCTGTGAATAACACGTTCCACCAGTAACGCAGCTGCCAATTGATATGGGAACGACAAAACCGAAGACGAGCTACAAGATGTTGGAGTGTCAACGGGGGTACTCGAACAGGACGCCTGGGTCGTAAGGTCCTTTCACGTAATTGTTCATTACAGTCTTGTTCGGACACAGCGGCTGCGGCAGCCCTTCTGAGACCGTCTTGCAGTGGTCTGGCGGTATCCGTACGACGCCGCAACGCAGAGATGGCTGGATATCGGTCTTCACGTGAGGTTGTAACGCATCGGTGACCTTGTCGACCTCGCCTTCTGCACTGACCTTTCTCTCTGTTACGTGTCCACAACCAATAGATGACACATGGAGAGGTACTGGCATCTGCAGCAACACGACCTAAAGTCCATCCTTTTTAGGTCAAACAGACCGCCCTTGCAACCTGCATTGCATTAAGATGTCGCATCGCATATGTGTGGTTGAATACAACGCCCACATATGCGAACTGTCATCTGTGAACCTCACTAGAAAACACTGGGACACCGGTACCCACTTCCTTATGAGGGTTCACCTGACATTGTACTGCATAACAAAGCCAACAGATGCCTAATGACTTTATTTGTTGCCTACACTGAAAGTGAAGATCTCAAGCCGCGCAATAAAACAGAGTTAACAATGGTGATTCACGAGCTGCCTCATTCTTTTGAGCAGTGTAGTTCAAACCTCATAATTATCGAGAAAGCCGGCCGGGGTGGCCGAGCGGTTCTAGGCGCTACAGTATGGAGCCGCACGACCGCTACGGTCGCAGGTTCGAATCCTGCCTCGGGCATGGATGTGTGTGATGTCCTTAGGTTAGTTAGGTTTAAGTAGTTCTAAGTTCTAGGGGACTGATGACCTTAGAAGTTAAGTCCCATAGTGCTCAGAGCCATTGAACCAATTACCGAGAAACTAGACCTCAGTAGCGCGACGGACTGTTCTTGCCCCACTCGTCTGTTTCCCTGCAAGCAGTCTCGATTTACTGGGAATAAGGACCACGCGACGCGAGTCTGCCGCTCGGGGGCAGATGGAGAAAGATATCAGGGATTTTCTGAGCCATGAAACTGACGTATTGGAGGATTTAGCGAGCGCCGCGCGCCCGTGGCGAGAGGCAGCCGTGTCTCTGAAGAGGGTGGCCTCAAAGGGGCATCAGCTGCGCGAGCTGCACCCTGAAGCACCGTATACGGCGGAACAAATCACACCGCATATCTAAAGACCACGGGGGAAGCGCTTCGCAATTACTCGCAGCCCCCGCACTTACTTCGTAAGATCTTACAGCTCCACCTTCGCTTCTTTGTGAAATCCAACAACGAGAGTAAAATCGAGTGAGGTGGTGCAGTAGGTGAACTCGTGTTCTGCAGAGGAGGCGATCAAATTGGCGTGATTAACATTTTTCCAGATTTTCCGACACCGCTTGAGGCGAAAGCTGGGAAGATTGTTCAAAAATGGTAACGCTCAGTTCTGTAACTTTTGTTCATCACAAACTGAGCTTGCGCAACGTCAATACTGACTAAGGCGCTCGACGGCCCAACCCTAATCTTTCTTCTTGTTTCTTCCACATCTTAGTCAGTTACTACGATGACATTTAGGCCCATAAAGATTTTAGCACCAAATGATAATGGGCCACGAATTTTACTGTTGAAACTCTACCACAGAGTTTGTCAAAGCAAGACTCCACACTACTAGCGAAACGTGCTTTTTTGCAAGCAAATTCTTAGTTTGACGTAGAAAACAGCCAAAGTTGCGATTTTCAGATAATCCATGCAAACAAAACAGTATATTCCGTATCAGCTTGTAAATCATGTTAAGAATGGATACACACATATCGAAATCCAGATATTCTATGAACATTTGCAGAACAAACATACAACCCAGCATGTTGGAAATCCACAAATGCTTAGTTTTGAACCAGATAGGGTCAGAACGTTAAAACACAAGAATTATAAGGGAATGCTAAGCCCAGTCACTACGACTGGAGCTTGAAAACAGCTACGTAATAAGTACAATAAAAAAAAATACACAAAATAAGTAACAGAAAAAACTTAGAAATGGATAGCTTTACAGATTTTAGGACATTAGTTTAATAGAACTTCAGTATTATATGAACGCATGGTTTCGTGGCGCTCTGTACTGATAAAATTCTGTCATGGTTTAAAATCCACGAGCTTTTTGTCGAGTACTCCTCGGCCATTGTCAAGTGCTGACTATCTTTTAGTTGCTGCTACCGTCCTTACATAGCCGTGCTGCCTTCTGTGATGTCAAAATATTGTGAGTTTATTTAAATACACTTTGATGTCATTTTATTTTTTGTATGATGGAGAATATTTTAACGAGGCGGAAGGCGTCGCGATGGGGAGTCCGCTAGTTCCAATTGTAGCCAACATGTGTATGGAACGCTAGACACGACTCATGCAAAGCTTAGTTGATTTTATCGTTAAGTCGATGACACGTTCGTCGTCTGGTCTCATGGACGTGAAAATCAGGTAGAATTCTTGGATCACATCAACAACACTCTTGACAACACCAAGTTCACGCTGCAGGCAGAAATCGTTGGTGTCTTGCCGTTCCTTGATGTCCTCGTCCGCCGTACAGCAAGTTGGTGTCTCAGCCACAGTGTTTACCAGAAACTTCGCCTTCGCCCGTGGACAGATTAGCCGACTCCTAAAGAGGCGTAAAATCGATTCAGTCTTCAGGGCTCCAACAAAACTTCGACAATACGGGTGTGGAGAGTTTTATGTCGGGCAGACAGTGCGTTCTATTGAACAGCGCTGGGTAGAACACGAGAGATGCTTCCGTCTTTGGGACCCCGAGGAATCAGCAGCATTGGAGCAGGTTCTAGAAAACGGACACCGTGTTTCGTTCGAAGAGACATCAGTTATTACACGGACCAGTTGTTTATGGGATAGCAATTAAAGAAGCGATCGAGATAAAAATTTGTGACTGCCCTTAATAAAGACGGCAGCCTACAGCTAAACACAGCTTAGAAACCGTCCATCTGAAGGTTGAAGGTGGGCACGCAAAGAAAACATTACGTTATATGGCGCTGAAGCGAGCACAAGTGACGTCACAGAAGGCGGCGCGGCTATGTAAAGATCGTAGCAGCAACCGAAAGACAATCACAACTTCACAATGGCCGAGGAGTACTCGGCCGAAAGCTCGTGGTTCAAATGGCTCTGAGCACTATGGGACTTAACTTCTCAGGTCATTAGTCCCCTAGAACTTAGAACTACTTAAACCTAACTAACTTAAGGACATCACACACATCCATGCCCGAGGCAGGATTCGAACCTGCGACCGCAGCGGTCTCGCGGTTCCAGACTGTAGCGCCTAGAACCGCACGGCCACTTCGGCCGGCCGAAAGCTCGTGGATTTTAAACCACGTTACGCAGTTGGAAGCTCGAGAGAATTTTATAAGAACTTCAGTATTGCAGAGAATATACGTATAAAAACAAATTTCCTTCTTAACATAAATAAGATTTAAAACGAAAAGTATCGAAGGGGAAAAAAAATTCTAAGCGCTAAAATGCACGATGACGCCTGCGAAAAAATGCAACACCAAGAAGGGTACACCTGACTTATGTTCTTTATACTACAGATTAGGTATATGACATCATACAAACGATTAGGATCACAGAACTGCCTTCAAACAAGGTATCAAAGGGAACCAGAATATGTTTCTGGGAAATATCTCTCTATGGGTTCGAATTAGAGTTCATAAAATATCGTCAGTAGTGCTGCAGGATGTCGAACAAATATGTGGTTAACCATATACCAGACATGTTTGCCCGGATAGCCGAGCGCGTTAGCGCGCCTCTTCCGGGATTCGGGGAAGCGAGCCTGTCCCGGATCGAATTCGCCTCACGGGGTGGTGAGTCGGCCAGCAAGGATGTGTTTTTTAGGTGGTTTTCCACGTCCTCGTAGGTAAATACCGTGTTAGTATCCACGTCCCACCTCACATACCTGCTCGCTATTAAAACATTTATAAACACGTTCTCAAACTTGAACCTGACATTTACGCTTGATGTAGGCAGAGGGGAACATAGATTCCGTTTCGGTGGTAGTGCTGCCGTCAGGAAGGCCACCCGTCCACCAACTGTCATTAATATTGCTTCAGGCCATATAATAATGACGATCCCGTAAAGAAACGGGACAAGGCAAAGGAGGAGGAGAAGCAGTTCCCAGACGTGTTCGACTGGGGAGAAGCTAGGCTACTATGTTGATCACGGAAGCAATGGTACCCATCGTTCTGTGACACGTTTAACTGAGCCTTGTCCTGCTGAAATATAGCTAATATGCTAGCCACGGAAAAAGTGGTACCGATAGTTCTTCGTCATGTACGGCTGGGTACTGTCCTGCTGAAATACAATGTGCTGCTCAAGGAAGAAGGGATATCCACAGTTCTTCGTCACGTGTGAATGGTTACTGTTTTGCTGAAATATGGCCAACGTGGAGGCGCTTGGTGGATGGCAGTACCTCAGACACTATGCTATTCAGGCTTCCTTAAGTACATACTGTATGTGTCGAGACAGCATATTGTATACAATGCGCCCGAATACTACGAGGGCTATCCACAAAGTACATTACGTTTTGGAATTAAAAATAAATAAAGTACTGGCAATTTTTTTATTATATACAGATGATAGCCACACTTAAATACTACTTTTCTACATAGTTGCCATTTAAATTAAGGCACTTATCGTAGCGATGGCCGAGCTTGGAAATTCCTTCGTCGTAAAATTAGGCCGCCTGCGCCTTCAACCACGTGGTTACCTCTTTTTGAAGCTGTGCGTCGTCATCAAAACGCTGCATAGCCAACCACTTCTTCATTGTTGGGAATAAGTGGAAGTCGCTCGGTGTCAGGTCGGGACTGTACGGCGGATGAGAAAACAACTCCCACTTAAAAGATTCGAGAACTTCATGAGTGGCATTTGCCGTGTGGGCCCGGGTGTTGTCGTGAATCAGCAAGATCTTTGAGCCCAACTTTCACCTGCGCTTGTTTTGTATTGCTCTTCTGAGGTTGTGCAGAGTTTGGCAATACCTTTGAGAGTTTATTGTAGTGCCTCTTTCCAGGAAATCCACAAAAATCACACCTTTTCTGTCCCAAAAGAAGAGGTAACCACGTGATTGAAGGCGCTGGCGGCCGAATTTTACGACGAAGGATTTTGCAAGCTCGTCCATCGCTACGATAAGTGCCTTAATTTAAATGGGAACTATGTAGAAAAGTAGTATTTAAGCGTGGCTTTCATCTGTATATAATTAAAAAAAATTCCAATACTTTATTTATTTTTAATTCCAAAACGTAATGTACTTTGTGGATAGCCCTCGTATTATACTTGGCCTTTATCTGCTGTGGCATTCAACTGGTAGCATCCAACAAGTATTCAATCAAAACTAGACAATATGACGCGGGAGTGGTGTTAAATCGCAGCACTTTGCCGCTCCTCAAACGTAACACTTTGTCACTCGATGTATCACCTTGAGGTCATATAGGCACTCTCTGCCATCTGAGGCGTTTTTAGTTTCTGTTGAGAGTAAGCCGACAGGACGTTGCGGTAGCCGTACCTTGAATCTGTTGCCGATGGTTTCTTAAAAAGATACGCTGACTGGTCTAAATCGGTTGCTGTGTTCCTGAGAGGAGCCAAACAATCAACGAAGTTGTGCGGTTCATTACTGGACATGGTGACGCTTACCCTGTACTGTATGTAGATAACTGGTTCAAATCCTCGTTACGACTGCATGGGAGATTTTAAAATTTGCTTTTGTTTTGAGCAATTAACAACCTAGACTGTTAGTTTGGCTTGCTCCACTGTCGAATAGATTAGTCGTTCGTACACAACCGCTTTAAAGCCCGTGAGTTTATTTAAGATCTGGCCATTAGATCACTATAATGTGGTAGGTACGTTTACTATACAATTTGCAAACAAATAAACTGCACGGATAAATCCTATAAGGTAAGTAATTTTGTCGAAACAATTTTGTTTGTATCTAATTATGTCTACTGCAAATAGATCATACATTTGCGGATTCAGATGAAAACAAAGATAAAGAATTACTAAAGTAGTGCAGCAGACCAATGTAAATGCAACATGTGCTTGCAATGTTTAACAGCCCATTAATCATCAAATTCTAAAGTAAACGCTGTAAGTGTGACAGCTCAGTTTCTCACAATTAATCGCGACATACAACCAAAGTTCACTATCCTACATAATCACAGTGTAAACAAAAGTAAGTCCATCACACAAGAGTCTTAATATTAACTACAACAAAATAAGTTCTCAGCTGCCTCAAGTCCCATAAATAAAATTCGTATGGCCGCTCAAACTCAACTACCACGCACAACCATCGAAAACACTGTCAAATATTCAAAGTCCGACAAAAAGATAAAGTACAGCATTCAACTGACGAGGTTGCTTCTCCGCCCATACTGCCCCTCATTACAAAACCAATACTGTACTAATCGTGTATTAGCAAAATTCCAAAGTATACTTACATACAGTTTAATAATACGAAATGGTGACATTAAAATTTCAAAATATACATGGCCAGCTGGAAGAAATGCGCCCTACTGTCCTCTAGACACGTATATGTTCTACCATGCAAATGTTTTTATTATTCGCATTTACATAGCGATTTAATATAACTTTTATTAATGGCCATTTACATAAATAAATATCTAGTCTATCTAATAATTAATTGTAGGTAACTGTGATACTTGGGTGAGGAGCTATGAAACTCATGCTGCTTTCATGCTATGCGTAGCACGTGGAGAATTTCTGGCTGTAGCACATTTGGATAACCAACTTTTTTAAAATAGTCTGTAACTTTTTATACAAATACTGGATTTGAAATCTACTCGTTTTTGGTGTTCGCTTATGTCTTCAGCTTTCGTTTGATACTCCCTCTGATGGCTTAATTGCTAACAATTTCTACTGTTCAGTGTAATATTCATAATTAAAAACAGTTGTAACTTTCTTAATATTTTTCATAGAATCATGTTTAAACTTGCAATGAGCTCGTTTCATCCTCTCTATTTTTATGATGTGTTTGTTTTTTTTGTGTGATATTGGTACGGTCTGCAACATAGTTTCCCTGAAAATTCAATATCCATTTTATACTCCTTTCATTGTAGTCGCCACTGTGTCTTCAGCAACCGCTACACCCGTGATTGCACGGACCAGCCGCAGGAAGTCCCACGACCCCCGGTCACTTCGCTTACCTGCCTGACCTGCAGCACTGACAGTTACCGCCCCTTCCTGCAGTTCACGCTCCATAAGCGTAATGTGACAGTGTGCCACACTCTCCCTGGTCCAGGATCACTGGCACTGGATGCTGCAACCATGAAAAAAGTCACCTGGACTGATACGTTGCGGAACACATTTGCACGCCAACGCCAAGGAACGAGTGCGACGAAAATCACATGACGCGATGCAACCTGTTTGCCTACACTGCATCGTTCAGGCAAGTGGAGGAGGTATTTTCGAGTCGGGGATTCTTATTTGGGACGAAATTGTCTCTAATACGTCAATCATCGCCTGCCACGAGCGAAGGCTACACAAATCTACTTTCAGATCGAATGCCACTTTACCTACGGATTTTGCACCACACCGCCCTCGCACTGTGCCACTGATATAAAAAAGCCTGACCTCTGTCCTACTGACTATATCCGTGTGCGCCTTGTACTCAGCTCCAACTAAATTTACGGAGTGTGGAAGAGTGTTCAGCAGTCATGAATCGGAATTTGTCTCGACGCTTTCGATGTGGTCCACGATGCGATGCCGTAGCCCGTCAGCGCTATATGTGTTAGGTCATCGCTGACGGGTAGCTGTGTGTTATTCAATTACACAAACTCAATGTAAAAATTTGAGTCATCACCTTACAAGAGCTCACTGGCCACTTTGAAAGAATGTGAATAGTGGTAGCACTGGTACCAGGCAGTTATGTGACCATCCAAAGTCGTGGTCGTTATGCGGTATGTGCGTGCTAGTAGTTTGTATGCAATAAACCCGATGGAATGGCGGAACGTGGCTATCGTGTTTCGACTTACCAATGACAACAGCGTAAATAAAGGTGCCCAATTTGTTGGTGTATGAACGTGGGCTGTCCTGCGCGCCAAACAACACAGAAATTGAACAGTAGCTGACTGGAGGCGTATAGTGTCGTCCGATGAGTCGTGATTTCGCCTCTTTCTAACAATTCAACAGTTCGAGTGTACCGGCGGACATAAAAACGCGCTTAATTCGCAGAGTGTAGTTCCGGCTGTAGATGGTTCTGTGACATTTCGGTGTTTTTCGTACAAAGAGTTACGATCACTCACTCAGGCTACAGTGAACGTGAACCGGGAACTCGATTTCTACATTCTCGGTGGGCTAGTGTAATCATTTCTTCTACATTTTCATGACGTGTTTGCTGCGGGCACACCTATCTTCCAAGATTCTTCCCAGATGACAACAGCAGTGTTCCCAAGGCTCCACACTTATGTTGCAGGTTTAATGGACACTCAGGTATCCTACTGCACCTCCACTAGCTCGCTATATCACCCGATCTGAATACTATAGACAATTTCTGCTAATATTTGGAACAACAGGTTAACGTAGCAATCAACATCTCCGTAATTCTGTAGCTGTATTGGATCCCACCATCAAAGAGTGGCTTCAGCTGGATATGGTATACCTGAAGAAACTTGTGGGCCGAATACAGGCCAACATCAAGGACAGTGGTGGTGTTACACGGTACTAGCGGTGTGACTAATTATTCGTCCGGTCTCCTTACCACACAGTTGTTACAAGGAGGGTTGTCACTCTTCCACTCCTATCGAAGCAAGGGTCTTAAAAGAGACCAAGAACTAGCTTGGTTGGAGTATGATCCAACACGGAGTCCGAGTGAAATCATTTATGGAAAACACGGAAAATATCTATCAAGCTAGCTAGAATGAGATTTCATCCCCGTTCTTCACGAATTTTTCGCAAAATTTAGTATAGTCTATGGGAACTAATTCTAGTGGATTGTCACTTTCCTATCGCTCCATTTGTGCGTAGGACAGTAAGGGAGCGACCCAGAATGGTGTAAATCATGCTGCGCCGTATAAGGAAAGTGGCTCACACAGTATGTGAAGTGATATAAGGGCGTAAAGTTGCATCGTGAATGTACTGCTCGCCGTGAGCTATGAACTACACTACAGGTTGGTCAAGCAGGTAACCACAGTGATCAATCCTACATTCAGGGCGATTTTCGGAGGGCAGGGAGTGCGGCGTGCAGTACGAGTTTTCAGCTGAACTCTGTTATTGGGCGACGATCGTTAACTGCGAACACGATGCCTTGCTCCAGCACCACGATATTACGACCACGACTCCCGAAATCCAGCACAATAAATAAACAGATCCTCCATCTGCACTTCACAGCACCGTCGTTATACGAAAACTCTTGATGTCCTGAAGTATGTCTTTCGCGAGGAAGTCTTCCGCCTATGTCACAAAAATCCTCTCGAGGCGACACGTATCCGCATAGCGTCTGTCTTGCGCAAGACGAAACGCACTTGCGGCAGCGCACCAAGAGGAAGAGAACTTGAAAATTCACGCACATGGCTTCAGAAGTTCTTCAACTCCACAGTGGTGACTGAGATAACGACACACTACTGGACTGAATCGACGCTACAGCGCACACTAAAAAGGAATACGGAGAAATAGGTGTGTCAGCAGTTCATATCCCTCCTATATAACAACAATCACAGAAAGAGTAGCCTCTTGTAATACAGGACAATAGTAAACATACGCATTATTAAAAATGAAGGTGAGTGTTTGTTGATGTTTATACTCAGTGGAAAGACAATACACATAACCTGTAAGTAGGTGTTATTCTTGAAGTAATATTTACATGCAGGTAAGGCAGTGGCTCCGGTTCAGGGTTAAAGTAACGAAGAAAATAAAATCTGAGCCTAAAGGACGAAAGTCAGGGGAAGCATCTCGGTTAGGCAGACGCCGACGCAAAAGGCTTGGGCGCCGTCGCACGACGCGAAGGTACGCGTACTTGCTGAAGCCCATTACTTACTACAATGCTCCACTAGCTTGATGGAGACAGTTGTAGCGTGTTTCCACTAGGAATAGTGAAGCAACCATAACTATGAGTGAGCAGGTTGTGTGATTAAGGAAGTGAACTATAATACCAGCAATAGCTAACCACCTTCTGTAACTCATCGTCGTCCTAGGACAATAGATAAGTTTTCACTGGTTAAGTAAAAAGACATGACGGAAGGAAAAGATCAAAGTTAACGTCCCGTCGACGACGAGGTTATAAAGGCGGAGAAAAAACTCGGTTTAGGGAAATTCAAGAAAGTATGTCGGCCGTACATTGGAGACATTAACCTCCACAAGAAAAGCTGGAATTTGATTATGACAAATACAATTACGGAAACAGGGTTCTGCTTGGAGTAAACACAAGTGATTCTTTAACATCAATACATCTTTCTGTGAAGTTTCACCATTATTTTCTATCGAACAAGATGCGAAAATTTCTAAAAAAATATATCTCTTAATATCATATATTGAAGTTCGTGTTGCTGTCTTACGTGCAGTGCAACTGATGTTTTCTTCAATTTGTCAACTGTAACTAATCAGGACTTCTCAACAATATTTTAAATGTAGAGGGCTAGTCGGTCGTATCGTGAAATGGAAACCACAGCGAAAATCAAAAATGTTTTATTTGCAACACTTAGCTACATCTACCAGCTACTTCTTTACACAGTCACCGCTCCAGCTTAGACATTTATAGCAGTACTGCATCAACTTTCCAATACCCTCGTCATAGAAGGCAGCCGCCTTCGCTTTCCGCCAATTCCCTACACTGGTCTGCAGCTCGTTGCCTGTGCCAAAATGCTGAAATGGCTTACTTCTGAGGTCATCAGTCGCCTAGAACTTAGAACTAATTAAACCTAACTAACCTAAGGACATCACACACATCCATGACCGAGGCAGGATTCGAACCCGCGACCGTAGCGGTCGCTCGGTTCCAGACTGTAGCGCCTAGAACCGCACGGCCACTCCGGCCGGCCGTGCCAAAATGGTTTCCTCATAGTGAGCGGTTCACGCGAGCAGAGAGATGAAAACAGATGGAGCCAAGTGCAAGAAGGTGATCAAACACTTCCGTAGAAAATGCTGCAGGATGGTCTTTGTTGCAGCTGGAGGACAATGCCTGATGACATTTCTCTTCGCTTGTTGTGCACTGCCCTTCGTATACGATTTTCTCGAATCGCCTGATCCACTCGCTGAACAAGCTCATCGTTTGACACTTGCTTCCTTCCCTGACTACCTGCATCAAGAAGGTCTATGTCCTCCTCCAGATCTCCTGTACCATTGCCGCCCTTTCCTGTCATGTACACCAGTTGGGTTATGTGGGCTACACGAAATCAGGAGATACGCCTCAGCAGGAAGAAATCGTATGACACCACGCGCTTCACACCTGGTGGGAGACACTATTGTTGTAGTAATCTTTATGTGCTCACTGTGCGCTCACAACTAAAAACTATGACAAACTGTGTAATATATCTGTGTAAAACTTCACTGGATTGTCACTGTGGTTTCAATTTCGCAAGCGATCCGACATAGAGAGAGAAAAAGAAAGAGAGAGAGAGTAGCTCTCCTACTTACCGAAATGTTAGGCCTAAAATGAAATTGTTACTTTTTTCTTCGTTTTGTTAATGCCGTAACTTTACATGCTGCTTTCAGCACTGGTTTGATAATAATCATTTAACAATCGTTTGCAATGTTAATGTAATATGTTCCGAAAATATGTGCATAAGCTTACTGTCAAAGTTTTAAGGACCAGTAATATGGAATATAGGAATATAATCAGCTCCGAAAGCGATAGCAAAGACAAGATTACAGTGATGAGCCGAAACATTATCACTACCTGCTTCATTGCTTGTTTGTCCGTCTTTGGAACGAAATAAATTCAGAGTATCCGGAATCCGACAGTTTGTTCGTAGGTTTGTGGGTATATGGGATTAGATGTCTACGAACAGGTCATGAAATTCGCGCAAATAACCGTCCACTGATTTGCGTACGCTGTGATGGTACCCGATAGCGTAACAGGTAAGTTCTAAAGGATTTATATCATACGAATTTGGTCGCCGAGACAACGCTCCTCAAACCACTGTAGCACGGTTATGGCTCCGAGTCACGAACAATTATACTGCTGAAAGATGACATCGCCGTCAGGGAAGACATCAGGCATGAAGGGATGCAGGCGGTTCGCAGCTGCCAGCGTGTCTCCGATCACTGCCACAGGTCCAATGCAAGCGTAGGAGAATGTCTCCCATAGCATAATACTGCTCCCACCAGCCTGTGTTCGTGGTGCGCTGCACGTTTCGAGCCGCCGTTCGTCTCGATGACGGCGTGTGTGGTGTCGATGATCGACCTAGTGCAGCAAAAATGTGATTCACCAGAACAGCCGACACGTTTCCTTTGATCGACGGTCGAATCCCGATGATCCCGTGCCCACTGCAATCGTAATTGACGATGTCGTTAGGTTAACATGTGAACACGTAAGAGTGGTCTGCTGCAGAACTCCCATGTTCAACAATGTGCGATGAACGGCGTGCTCCGAAACACTTGTGCGTGCACCAGCATAGTGCTTTTTCGGCAGAGATGCCACTGATCACCGTCTATCTTACTCTACAGAGCAGACAAGCCTCCGAACCCAACGTTCGGTGCAGAGTCGTGGCACCTTTAGCACCTAGTGGTAGTGTAACTGTCCTATCTCTTTCCGTAGATTTTCACGAAAGTAGCAGTGAACATTCGACCAGCTTCGCCGTTTTCGAGGTACCGTTCATAGGCTGTGCATAATATTTATCTGCCCTTTGTCAAAGTCGCTTATCTAAATGGATTTCTCCATTTGCAGCATACAACTTCGCTAGGGTGATCCCCCGTCTGTGTCCGCTCTGCTTACATACATCTGTTACGCATTATATGTGCCGGAACGGGCTTATCAATGAAGACAGTTTACAGTGCAGACAGAGAGAAGCATTTAAGCAACCACTCTTTCCGCGCTCCATACACGATTAGAACGGGAAAATGTCGTAATTTCTCCTTCTTTTGCCTTTGTCCCGCGTATACGCGGGGTCAGCATGGTTTCTATTGGAACGCGGTCGCTAATTTTAGGAGGTAGCCGTATGCCCTTCCTTTCGCCACCCCATTAGCCCCAACCCCTTCACCCTCTCTCCCCACCTGGGAGGAAGACGTGTTATCTGCATGGAATTGTGCAAACGTTTTCTAAATGTTTGCGGATCATGTAACTAAGGTGGCACTTGGGTACCATTCCTGTATTGACGAAGTCGGATGCGGAAAACCATATAAAAACCACATCGAAGCTGAGTCGCACACCGGCTCCCGTCTGTAATCCGGTGTGCGTATTCGATTCGGAGCCGCCGCACCTTCACGGATCTCGGAAGCAGCTTGCTAAAACGCGCTGCTATACAGGCCGGTGGGTAGATACCCTAGTATGTGGTGCAATATTAGTACACGCTGCCGCTTACTTCACAGCGGTTTGCAGAGGCTGTATGTACAGGGTGATCAAAAAGTCAGTATAAATTTGAAAACTTAATAAACCACGGATAAATGTAGATAGAGAGGTAAAAATTGACACACATGCTTGGAATGACATGGGGTTTTATTAGAACAAAAAAAAACCCAAGTTCACAAAATGTCCGACAGATGGCGCTGGACAGCAAAACGTCAGTGACTGCGCATGACAATCGTGTATAAAAGGAGCTGTAACGAGAGAGAAAATCAGATGCGCTAGCAGTCGCAGCGTGTTGACGTTACCTGAAAAGGCGCTTTTAGTGAAGCTGTATTATCAGAATGGGGAACGTGCTAGTTCAGCGTTACGATCCTATCGCCATAGGAAGGGGATTCGAACGGGTAAAGGTCCGTTGACAAATGCAGCTGTGGCGAGAATGATTTCGAAGTTCGAAGCCACGGGTTGTTTAGACGATAGACCCCGTAGTGGCCGACCGAGTACAAGGTGTAATGCTGCTGAGACAGTTCAGGACGAAATGGAGACTGTAGCGGGTTCGTCTATGCACGGGGAACTCAGCGCTCGTGCAGTCGCACGTCGCACCGGCATTCCATACATTACTGTCTGGTTGGCACTGAGGCGTACCCTCTGATGTTATCCGTACAAAATGCATCGGCATCATGAACTGTTGGCGATTTAGTGAAGTGGAGGGCATTTGCGGTGTGGGAGTTTCAAAAAATGGCGGAAGATGACGATTGGTTGAGTAACGTGTTGTGGACCGACGAAGCTCGTTTCACACTCCGAGGGTCTGTCAACGTCCACAACTGCAGAAATTGGGCTTTCGAAAATCTTAGAACTGTCATGGAAACTCCATTGCACGACGAGAAAGTCACGGTATGGGTTGGATTTACCACATCTACCGTTATCGGGCTTTTTTTCTTCGAGGAAATGCGTGATTCTGGTTTTGTAACTGCTACCATGACGGGTGAGAGGTACGCCGATATGTTACAGAATTGCATTATCCCCAGCCTGGCTGATAAGCACCTGGTGGAACGTATGATGTTTATGCAGGATGGAACTCCACCCCATATTGCTAGACGCGTGAAAGATCTCTTGCGCGCGTCGTTTGGTGATGATCGTGTGCTCAGCCGCCACTTTCGTCATGCTTGGCCTCCCAGGTCCACAGATCTCAGTCCATGCGATTATTGGCTTTGGGGTTACCTGAAGTCACAAGTGTATCGTGATCGACCGACATCTCTAGGGATGCTGAAAGACAACATCCGACGCCAATGCCTCACCATAATTCCGGACATGCTTTACAGTACTGGTCACAACATTTTTCCTCGACTACAGCTATTGTTGAGGAATGGTGGTGGACATATTGAGCATTTCCTGTAAAGAACATCATCTTTGCTTTGTCTTACTTTGTTATGCTCATTATTGCTATTCTGATCAGATGAAGCGCCATCTGTCGGACATTTTTTGTAATTTTGTATTTTTTTTTTTGTTCTAATAAAACCCCATGTCATTCCAAGCATGTGTGTCAATTTGTACCTCTCTATCTACATTATTCCGTGATTTATTCAGTTTTCAAATATATACTGACTTTTTGATCACCCGGAATATGAAGAAGTCGCTTTTGCAATTCAGCAGCGCGATCTTCGTTTGAAAGGAGAAGCGGCAACTGGTGTGAAGGAGGTCCTGTAGGTCAGGCAACTGTTGACAGTGTGAAAGCGCTGCTGCCGCTGATTTCTAGCAGGTGGACGAGTCGGCCAGAGCCGTGGCGAGGGCCCCTCCCGCCTCCCGCTCCGCCAGGCAGCACGCCGGCCGCTGGCCGCACAGTATCTGGTCAGCGCGCATTGTGCGCGGGCTCGGCTCGCGTCCGGTGTTTGGCCTGGGGCGGCGCCAGATAAGGCCCCACTAACACTGACGCTGCCGCCGCTGCCTACGCCTCTGTGAGCCTCCCTGCCCGCCGTCTACAACAGCCGCCAGTCTCGCGCTCTCCGCTCACCCAATGTTCCGCCGTTCTTTCTATCTGGGTGACGGTTATCGTTGCCCATGTTCAATACCACTATTCAGCCAGCAGCGATTTTAATACAAGTTTCCAGTGGATATTTTTACCTCTGACTCCGGCAGGAAAGGCTATTTCCCGGTTAAACTCTGAACACGATTCGAATCGTGGACAGGAATCTCACATTTTATTGCCTATTAAATTGCTATTTTTAAAAGAAAAAGCCCAAATCTCTCACCCTCACTCTTTCTCTCCTCTAACTGCGCGCAAAAGCAAACACACACACACACACACACACACACACACACACAAGTACACATAAAGCCATGCACGCCACATACAACTTGCAAATCGTAAGGCGACAACACACTCTCGGTTTAACTATACGGTTATCCGTCAGAGAATGTAGTTGAATTCGATCAGGCGATGTTGAGGCAATTAGATCAGGAAGCGAAGGGCGGAAACAAAGAGATGAGTTTTGCCAGCAGCAAAAATAACTGATGAATGCTGAACTAGAGAGGATACGAAATGCGGACTGATAATAGAAAGAAAAGCATTTCTGAAAGAGAGGAATTAGTAACATCGAGTACAGCCTTGGACGAAAGGGAAATGTGCACTACCAACATTTCAGACAAAAAGAGAACAGAAGCTTTCGAAATTCGGTGTTATAGAAGAATGCATAAGATTAGATAAGTGGGTCGAATATCGAATGAGTTAATAAACGGAAATGGAAAAAAAGAAATTTATGGCAGAAACTGAGTAAAAGGAGAGATCAGTTGATAGGACATATAGTGAGGCACCAAGTAATCGTCAGTTTGTTAGTGGAGAGATGGGAGGAAGGGGGGGAGGGGGGGAGGGAAAGTGGGCTAGTAAAACCTTTAGAGGGAGATCAAGGCTTCAGTACTGTAAAAACGTTCATATAGATGTTGTTGCAGTAGTTCTGCTAGAATGACGAGGCGTGCAGGGACACAATAGCACTGACAGCTGCGTCAAACGTCTTCGGACTGAAGATCACAACATCTGTTCCAGTAAAAACCTGTAAAGCTATCTAAACTGATGACGTGTAAAATGTAATCTGTTTCACCCTCTGTTACGTTCTCATTTCTGGCGATCAGTACAGTGTGTGCCACGATGAAATGACAATGGGTACAGAAAAAAGGAGAGCTGCAATTGTGTCTTTCCTATTCCGTTGCTTCTTTAATTCTTTCCAAAAAGCGGACCGAAGGTTATTAGTTTCCTTTTCTAAGTCTCATATGTGGCCAAATTTTGTACACGGTTTCAATATGGCGCATGTTCTAAGCTGGGGGAGTCTTCAATGAAAACGAAAAGTTTTTTTTTTTTTTTTTTTTTTTTTTTTTTTTTTTACATGGAGGTCCTGATGGTGAGGTTCAAGCGACCCGCCATCCGAACTGAGCGATCACCGGAACTGCCCACCTGAACGCCTCAGAAGACGAATATCTCGCGCAAGCGAAAGTCCTCCCTGAACTGCGCATTTGTCTCCGATAATCGTACTGTTTATCGTTGAGCTATGGTATCACACATGACAAATTCCGATGTTAAAGTGGAGGTGCGTATGGCCCCTATAGATGCAGATAAACAGGAGGGTACGCCCTCCCAGATTTCCGAAAGAATTTAGCACCATGCCACACTGTAGGGTCGCGACAAAGATAAGTCACAAAGACTATCTTTGCGTACAAATCTGGCATTATAATTGTTCGACGAGTGTTCTTCAGACATAAAGGAAACACAGATGCACCCATACCAACAGTAAAACACATAACGTAGGCAAGTCTGATATCTCATACACGGTCGTAAGTATCGAAATAACGTTTTCTAAAAGCGATCGCGCGCAGCTAGGCAGCTATTATTAATGACTGTAACTTTATCTACCGCAGTGGTTCCCTACCGTTCTGGTAGCATTACACTGAGGACAATCAGATTTTAGCTAATAGCTCCCACCCCCTTCTCTCCAAACCATCAACATTAGCGCCCAACTAAACTTCGGAACAAAAAAAGAAATTCCTTGAACACTTATTTTTAAAATGACGAGAAATATTTAGTGTTTTTAGGTGTTTCATTAACCCACGAACTAACGAGTCCATGAGTTAATTGATACTGCTAATTTCTTACCACCTTGTTTTACAAACCGATGAAGTAATTATCAGCGCATCGCGAGAGCTATCTACAGTTACTTCTCAGAGGAAAGAAAGCTAACTATCCACACTTATTACAAAACATCCTTCCTCTGGATCACTCCTCTCCCTAGCGACACTTGCTTCACCCACACCCTGCATCCCCATTTACATCGACCAGTTAAAATGTGTGCATTATACTCATTCTTCGTAATCAATTGATTGTTTGATTCCTTACTTCTTAACTGACAAAAGCTGGAAGACTTTAGGCTGCCACTGCTTTTTGTCAGACCACTACACTAAAAATCGTTTAGTTGTTGCGAAGTGGATAGTGAAGCAGTTTTGTGATCCACTGTAAGAAGACCTGCAAGGCGGAGATGGCATTTTCATAAGATATTTAAGCATACGTGATGTATATGTGTCAGTTTTATTTTCATAGATGCGAGGTGCAAACTACATGTCTACTGGATGGACCATGTGACGAAGATGGTATTTATACATTCGTTCCACAAAATGTAACCGGGTCATTCCATGTCGAGTCTTCCAGACTATGACACCCATTATCTAGTTGTGAACTGAGATTTTGTGTACAGCTTTTGTATCTAATATCATGAACTTTAGCCAATTTTTATTGCTTTATATATATTCTGTTGGTAGCAACTGCTGAAAGTTTGATGCAATGCGTTACTTCAAAGCAAACTGTAAAAATTTGAAAATTGGCTGCAGTTTAAAAAAAAATGGCAAGCTCACAGCTTTTTCCCAGAATATCCTTTCGTACATGTAGTTTCTGGAAACATGTTAGAATTGTTCAATTAAATTTTTTTATTGTTAAATTTAAAAAAAATATTTTGGACAATTGCCTCCTGCGGGAAATACTAAAAAAAAATTAGAAAGTGATCTACAAAGTTTCATCATACAAGAAATCAGTTTTGAGAAATGAATGGCACTGGGGGATATATATATACCCAAGGGACATTAACAACATAAGTACACATAACAATACCCATATTGAACAAAAACTGCAACATATGAAACAAAATTACACATCATAAAATATAGGGCAACTTGTACATTACATATGTACACTTTGTTACCTCTGCCGTAACCAAATTAAATCAATGTAAAAATACATAGCATTTTGTTTATAATATTTAAGCATTATGTCAGAAGCCAATATTGTCAACACTGCACAAAATGCTGGTGCTGCAATCGGTATTCAAGTTGATTCGGAACTACACATGTGAGAGACACTTTGATGCTTCGATAATATTTTTTTGTATGAGAACCACTTTTCTTCCACCAATTTTGAGGACTCCTTGGTCAGAGAATAAGTACGGCCTCTTGCTGTGGTGATATCAACTTCACACAGCATATGAGAGAAAGAAACATCACAAATATCCTTATCAGGCCATTAGAAGGACCGGGATGATCCATGAGGATGCATGAACCTTACTGTAACATCTCCTTCTTCACAATTCACCTTCTCAACAATTCCCAAATACCAAGAAGAGTTATATGCACACGCAATGTAGCAGTTGGGCTGCACAGTGCATTCTGACTTTAGTGGCGGAAGTGCATCTAAGAAATCATGCACGATACTAAAATCCGTATCACAGCTGGCAATGTCTTTCCTCTTTTCTGCTCAGACATCGATAAAATATCCTTCGCCATTAAAAGAGCTCTTGCTTGTCGTACCAAATATTCAGAAATCTGAAATTTGGAACTGACTTCCTGTCGAGAGAAAGTTGGCGGCACAAGAGTAAGTAACTGAATTTTTTCACGATTATTTGCATATTCAATTTTCTGTGTGATTTTGTCCATGAGTTCATCGTGATATTTTGCCTTTTCTTCCAGTTCTGTTAATCACTGTCAGGGATAGTGCTTGCATCAGCAGCCAGCTCAACTTGATGTGTATCTGAAATTTTAGTTTTCAGAGCCCCAGCTGCTGATTCCAATTTCCGTTTGGCTGCTGCATACCGACTATGACCAGCAACTGAATGCAGCTTTGCACGAGATACTCCTAACCTAGTTAAGTCAGTATTGAACACAGATTTTTCAGGAGGCTGCACCTTCACACTACTGTCATTTATATACGCTGGTGATAAGTCGTCACTTGCTTGTTTTTCATTAAAAAGTTTGATACAGGTTTGGCACATTTTCTATCCAGGAATAACGCTAAAGCCTCTCATTTTGAAGGTCTTTGCATTCTCTAAACTAATTTCACGCAATCCAGATGAAACAGATCGTTTATGGTGCTTGAAGAGATCACAGCAAATTTTCTTATGTAGAGAGAATCTGTACAGGTACTTGTCTTTGTGTTTAACACACACGCACATGAAACACTTAAATCACAATATGAATGACTGTTGCTTCACTCACAGAAGTCAGGGAATTATCACGTATATCTTGCAGATACTGTCCAAGAAAACACTGCCTTCTTGTACTTTCCACACTGCTTCAGTCATAAAACCAATATTTGTCGTAAATAATTCTACAGATGATTGGTGTAACCTAAAAAGTAATTAAATAATGAAAAATCATTCTATCCCTTTGTTTCACTACAAAAGTATTTCACATTATTATTGTAACATTAGAGGACTTACTTTTGTTTTGGAATGAATAGTTAAAATCGGCAACAACTGAATTTTAACCAATACTCTGGGTATAACTCAGTACAAGAGCTCAGAACTGCATGCTCTGTGAACACGTGACTCCAAACAAAGGAACTGAATGATGCTATACATGTAGTGGCAATAAAACTATGTTCTCAGATATGATTTGTTCCTAGAGAAATCCAGGGTAGTCAACTTCAGCAATTTAGTGGTGACATGGTAGTCATGAATTAGCAACTTCAATATTTCTTTTACAATAACGTTGTTTTTAACACCCCGCATTATTTCTACAAACTGATTCTTTCTGTGTGACATAATGGAATATTTTAATAATATTGTAAATTTTTCAAAGGTATCTATGAGGGAGCAATAACCTAAAAAATTATAATGTCCATGCATGGATTTTGTTTAAAAGAAATTATTTACAATTTTTTCTGAGATGTAGATGACGGATATTCACTACAAGAAGCATGACTATAAAAATATACCTTCCTCTTTAACTAAAAAAATTCAAGCTTCCACTGCGAAAACTGTAAGAACTATTGCATTTTTAAATTATGAAGGAGCACGTCCATGAAAACCTGAATTTGCACAACTTCTTTTTATCGTAAGTGAAAAAGTAATTGACCTGCAACATTTACATTTTGGAAATGTGAATGTATCAAGGTAAATTCCCACTACCCGAAATTTCAAGGATTTGCGTGACGATGGGTGTCACTGCCTAACATTTCTGGATGATTTGACGTGGAATGACCCCACATTGTGTTACGCATTCTTGTTAGAACTTGGATAAAAGGTAATTATTGGTAAGTTATGTAATCAATGTTATAATCTTATGAAATAGTGGTAATAGTAATGATATCTTTAAAATAATTTAGTTTCATGGTCGGAACACAAACAAACCCTTTTATTTTTACACCTCAGAAAATTTCATTTTATCCCTCAGGGGTTGTTTGTTGTATGTTAACCGGAGACCTAGAAACGACGGAGAGGCTCCGTCCCCGCCGCAGCCGCAGTGGTCCACAACCCCACGACGACTACCGCAGTCCACTTCACCCCTTCGCCGCCCCACACCGAACCCAAGGTTATTGTGCGGTTCGGCCTCCGGTGGACACCCCCCCCCCCTCCCCCTCCTAGGGAACGTCACACACCAGACGAGTGTAACCCCTATGTTTGCGTAGTAGAGTAATGGTGGTGTAGGCGTACGTGGAGATTGTTTGCACAGCAATCGCCGACATAATGTAACTGAAGCGGAATAGGGGGAACCAGCCCCCATTCGCCGAGGCAGATGGAAAACCGCCTAAAAACCATCCACAGACTGGCCGGCTCACCGGACTTCGACAGAAGTCCGCCGAGCGGATTCGTGCCGGGGACCAGGCGCTCCTGCCTACTCCGGAAAGCCGTGCGTTAGATCGCTCGGGTAACTGGGTGGGCTCTACCCCTCAGAGGTACTTACTTCCAGGTTGGAACCACAGATCTGAGAGATTTTTGGTATGCTGACACTAATTTTGGCCTCCACGCTGACAATGAATGATGTGCCAAGATCTTATCGACAGAACATCTTCAACCTAATCACGTACCTGGCTCACACTTCTCAAGGACGCAATAACACAGACGAATGATGAAACAATTATCTCTGAAATAAAAGTAGCTAGTACTTGTGATTTTTTCTGCCCTGAATTCTACTAAGGTGGAAAAAAAAACTATAACTCATCTCTTTTTTACATTTCATACTAGATATTAAACATAACGTTGTATATTATAATAGGCATTTGAAATTTCGCTAGCCGTGGTTGTACCTGTATATCTTCACTACTCGTATTATGACAAGTTCTCTGACTCTTCTTGTCTTTCCACGAGAACTTCGCGGAGCAGAAGAAATTCTATTACCGCCTAGACACAAATAATTAGGTTTACTGAAACGGCGTGCGAAAACCTTACCAAACCACGGACAATGTTTCAAGTATCTTTGCGACAAGTTTCCTCGTCGGTAGAATGGAACAAAGCTCCATGGCCCGATGACATTCGTGTCAGGTTCCTATAACGAAACCCTACCAGATTATGTATTGAATTTGCGGCTGAATTTGCCCCTCTTCTAACTATAATCCATCACAGATCTCTAGAACAAAAAAACGTGTCCAATAGCTGGAAGAAAGCAGAATCACAACCGTTTACAAGAAGTGTAGTACAAGTGATCCACAAAACTACCACCCAGTATCAGTGATACCGATTTGTTATAGAATCGTACAACGTACTCTGAACTCCTCCATGCCAATCAGAATGGATTTGGAAAACATAGATCACGTGAAACACAACTGGCACTTTCCTCACATGTCATCCCGAAAGCCATGGATCATGGCAGTCAGGTAGATGGAGCATTTGATACTAAAATGTAGACTTTCACGGCCGGAAATATCATGTCCATTATAATTCTCCGGGCTGTTATGCCGTGGTCGGTTGATGAATTCTGTGTCGATTCCCAACGTTTCGTCTCCGACTGCGGGAGATATCTTCAAGGGGGTCCGTAGCTCGATGGAAGGTCCAACACACCCACTGGCTCGCTACTGACCGATCGAGCTACGCACCCCCTTGAAGATGTCTCCCGCAGTCGGAGACGAAACGTTGGGAATCGACACAGAATTCAACAACCGACCACGGCATAACAGCCCGGATAATTATAATGGACAAGATGGAGCATTTCTCGATTTCCCAAAAACATTTGACTCGGTACCACACCTACGCTTATTATCAAAAGTATGATTACATGGGGTATCAGACAAAATATGTGACTGGACTGAGGATTTCTTGATTGGAAGGACACAGCAATATGTTCATATGTGTGCGAAATCTTATGGGACTTTACTGCTAAGGTCATCAGTCCCTAAGCTTACACATTGGTTAAAATGGCTCTGAGCACTATGGGACTTAACATCTATGGTCATCAGTCCCCTAGGACTTAGAACTACTTAAACCTAACTAAAACCTAAGGACATCACACAACACCCAGTCATCACGAGGCAGAAAAATCTCTGACCCCGCCGGGAATCGAACCCGGGAACCCGGGCGCGGGAAGCGCTTACACATTACTTGACCTAAATTATCCTAAGGACAAACACACACACCCATGCCCGAGGGAGGGCTCGAATCTCCGCCGGGACCAGCCGCACAGTCCATGACTGCAGCGCCCAAGACCGCTCGGCTAATCCCGCGCGGCAGGACACAGCAAGTTATCTTGGATGGAGAGTCGTCGACAGATGTAGAAGTAACTTTGAGTTTAACCAACGGAAGTGTGTTGGGTTCCTTGCTGTTCATGTTGTATATTACTGATCTTGCGGACAGCATTAATAGTAACCTCAGACTTTTCCAGATGATGCAATTACTTACAACGAAGTATAGTCTGAAGGAAGTTGTACAAATATCTTGTCTGAGCTTGATAAGATTTCAATGACTGGCAGCTTGCTTTAAACGTTCAAAAATGTAAAATCGTGCACTTCACAAAACGAAAAAACATAGTATCCTATGAATATAATATTAGGAAGTCACAGTTACAATCTATAAACTAAAAGAAATTCTCAGGTGCAACGCTTACAGTAGGGACATGAAGTGTGGATCGATCACATGGGCTTAGTCGTGATAAAGCAGGTGGCAGACTTCGATTTATTTGTAGAGTGGAATGCTAGGGAAATGCAATCAGTCTACAAAGGAAATTGCTTACATATCACTCGTGCGACCCTTCTAGAATATTGTTCAAGTGTGTGGGACCCGTAACAAATAAGACTAACAGGGATATTGAACGTATACAGAGAATGGCACCACGGGTCACAAGTTTGCCTCGGATGGGATAGCGTCGTAGATATGCTGAAGAACTGCACTGGTAGACTCTTAAATGGCTCTGAGCACTATGCGACTTAACTTCTGAGGTCATCAGTCGCCTAGAACTTAGAACTAATTAAACCTAACTAACCTAAGGACACCACAC
This sequence comes from Schistocerca nitens, assembly GCF_023898315.1. Lineage (NCBI taxonomy): Eukaryota > Metazoa > Arthropoda > Insecta > Orthoptera > Acrididae > Schistocerca > Schistocerca nitens. The sequence continues at coordinate 712,513,010 of NC_064617.1, read as the reverse complement.
ACATCCATATCCGAGGCAGGATTCGAACCTGCGACCGTAGCGGTCACGCGGTTTCAGACTGAAGCGCCTAGAACCGCACGGCCACACCTGTGGACTCTTAAAGACAGACGTACACTATACTGAGAAAGCATATTTACAAAGTTTCAAGAACCGGCTTTAACTGATGACTCTAGGAATATGCACTACCGTCCATTAAAATTGCTACACCAAGAAGAAATGCAGATGATAAACGGATATTCATTGGACAAATATATTATACTAGAACTGACATGTGATTACATTTTCACGCAATTTGGGAGCATAGATCCTGAGAATTCAGTACCCACAACAACTACCTCTGGCCGTAATAACGGCCTTGATACGCCTGGGCATTGAGTCAAACAGAGCTTTGATGACGTGTACAGGTACAGCTCCCCATGCAGCTTCAACACGATACCACAGTTCATCAAGAGTAGTGACTGGCGTATTGTGACGAGCCAGTTGTCGGCCACCATTGACCAGACATTTTCAATTGCTGAGAGATCTGGAGAATCTGCTGGCCAGGGCAGCAGTCGAACATTTTCTGTATCCAGAAAGGCCCGTACAGGACCTGCAACATGCGGTCGTGCATTATCCTGCTGAAATGTAGGTTTTCGTGGGTATCGAATGAAGAGTAGAGCCACGGGTCGTAACACTTCTGAAATGTAATATCAGCTGTTCAAAGTGCCGTCAATGCGAACAAGAGGTGATCGAGACGTGTAACCAATGGCACTCCATACCGTCACGCCGGGTGATACGCCAGTATGGCGATGACGAATACACGCTTCCAATGTGCGTTCACCGCGAGGTCGCCAAACACGGATGCGACCATCATGATGCTGTAAACAAAACCTGGATTCGTCGTTCAGTACACCATCGCAGGCTCTCCTGTCTGTGAAGCAGCGTCAAGGGTAACCGCAGCCATGGTCTCCGAGCTGATAGTCCATGCTGCTACAAACGTCGTCGAACTGTTCGTGCAGATGGTTGTTGTCTTGCAAACGTCCCCATGTGTTGACTCAAGACCGGCCGCGGTGGTCTAGCGGTTCTGGCGCTGCAGTCCGGAACCGCGGGACTGCTACGGTCGCAGGTTCGAATCCTGCCTCGGGCATGGGTGTGTGTGAAGTCCTTAGGTTAGTTAGGTTTAAGTAGTTCTAAGTTCTAGGGGACTTATGACCTAAGATGTTGAGTCCCATAGTGCTCAGAGCCATTTGAACCATTTGTTGACTCAAGGATCGAGACGTGGCTGCACGATCCGTTACAGCCATGCGGATAAGATGCCAGTCATCTCCACTGCTAATGATACGAGGCCGTTGGGATCCAGCACGGCGTTCCGTTTTACCCTCCTGAATCTACCGATTCCATATTCTGCTAACAGTCATTGGATCTCGACCAACGCGAGCAGCAATATCGCGATACGATAAACCGCAATCGCGATAGGCTACAATCCGACCTTTATCAAAGTAGGAAACGTGATGGTACGCATTTATTCTCCTTACAAGAGGCATCACAACAACGTTTCACCAGGCAACGCCGGTCAACTGCTGTTTGTGTATGAGAAATCGGTTGGAAACTTCCCTCATGTCAGCACGTTGTAGGTGTCGCCACCGGCGCTAACCATGTGTGAATGCTCTGAAAAGCCAATCATTTGTATATCACAGCATCTTCTTAAATTTCGCGTCTGTAGCACGTCATCTTCGTGGTGTAGCAATTTTAATGGCCAGTAGTGTACAACAACCTTGTATGTATGGCTCACACAGGGATCGCGATGACAAGATTAGATTAACTACAGCACGCACAAAGGCATTTAAACAATCACTCTTTCTGCGGTCGTTACTCGGATTGGACGAGAAGAAACCATACTAACTGCTACACTGGGACGTACCCTCTGCCACGATTTTCACAGTGACAGAGTATAGACGTTGATGTATATGTCTTTCAAAAGCGAAGTTGAAAGAAAAGCAGAAATTGAGACCTACCCTACCCTACATTGTTGCTGAAGCCAACGTGTGGTAAAAGTTCAAGAGGTCATGTATTTCATGCACATCAAGGACTTGAGTGCTCTCAGTGAGGAATATGGTAAGAGCCTCAAGACATCAGAGTGATGGAGAAAGACGGTATCAGGGCCGCCAGAATACCAGTATGATGGGAGACTAGGTCGACACGAAGTATTACAGGCCAATCTTTGGCGTAAATCCTACATTAGACGCTTTAAGAACAGAGAAAGGAACTATACGTCAGTTCCTGTTTAATAATGTAATGAAGTGGAGTTTTCAAGAACGTACTTCCATAAAACCTTCGATCATAAGGAAAAATTTAAATACTCTTCATTCCAAATCCATGTGTTTTTCTGATTTTCTTGTTTATAACGAAGTCACATTGCGACATACCGTGCGCGACAGACAGTTACTGAGGTCAGACATGGATTTAGTGCCCAAAAGCCATGCGATTGTACCGTTACCTACCAGAAAATAACAACAAAATGTTTTTTTGTTGACCTGTGAGATCTCCCGTTACTTCACTCCACGTTTCGAAACTCTACTCGCGAAGTACAACGGCTGCGACTCTGCAGTTTGAAAACGCAAGAATAATGGCAGATTGAGCAGCTCTGTGAAAAATACCCACTTCATTTTCAAAACCTCACACAGGTATGGAGGACGTTGCGGATCTTCGGTGGGCCGCTATTATCTAAGACTCCAGTATTTAGGGATCTGTTGCGATAACAACGCAAAAAACCTGTTCTGAAAGACGTCTTGGTGAGACCTATATTCCATATTGAACGGATGAATCATCGTAGCCTCTCAGTTTGAAATACCTGTTACAAATGTCAACATATATAAACAGCCGCCCGTTACGATTGCATTAACTGTCTTGAAAACCACCATTCTTCCGATATTTCGTTTGATTTTCCTCGCTCAAATTCCCTAAAGACTTCGAGTCGTTCTAAGGCGCGTAATAAGAACTTATTCACTAGTGCGACACGAAAAACCTCTCTTTCACGCGAAGAGGTGTCATTTCTCACTCCACTGGTTCACGGCTTGAGTACTAAATCAACCTGTCTTCCGATATACGAGGGCAGTTCAATAAGTAATGCAACACATTTTTTTTCTCGGCCAATTTTGGTTGAAAAAACCGGAAATTTCTTGTGGAATATTATCAAACATTCCCGCTTCGTCTCGCATAGTTTCATTGACTTCCGACAGGTGGCAGCGCTGTACGGAGCTGTTAAAATGGCGTCTGTAACGGATGTGCGTTGCAAACAACGGGCAGTGATCGAGTTTCTTTTGGCGGAAAACCAGGGCATCTCAGATATTCATAGGCGCTTGCAGAATGTCTACGGTGATCTGGCAGTGGACAAAAGCACGGTGAGTCGTTGGGCAAAGCGTGTGTCATCATCGCCGCAAGGTCAAGCAAGACTGTCTGATCTCCCGCGTGCGGGCCGGCCGTGCACAGCTGTGACTCCTGCAATGGCGGAGCGTGCGAACACACTCGTTCGAGATGATCGACGGATCACCATCAAACAACTCAGTGCTCAACTTGACATCTCTGTTGGTAGTGCTGTCACAATTGTTCACCAGTTGGGATATTCAAAGGTTTGTTCCCGCTGGGTACCTCGTTGTCCAACCGAACACCATAAAGAGCAAAGGAGAACCATCTGTGCGGAATTGCTTGCTCGTCATGTGGCTGAGGGTGACAATTTCTTGTCAAAGATTGTTACAGGCGATGAAACACGGGTTCATCACTTCGAACCTGAAACAAAACGGCAATCAATGGAGTGGCGCCACACCTACTCCCCTACCAAGAAAAAGTTTAAAGCCATACCCTCAGCCGGTAAAGTCATGGTTACAGTCTTCTGGGACGCTGTTCGATGTCCTTCCCCATGGTCAAACGATCAACTCTGAAGTGTATTGTGCTACTCTTCAGAAATTGAAGAAACGACTTCAGCGTGTTCGTAGGCACAAAAATCTGAACGAACTTCTCCTTCTTCATGACAACGCAAGACCTCACACAAGTCTTCGCACCCGAGAGGAGCTCACAAAACTTCAGTCGACTGTTCTTCCTCATGCACCCTACAGCCCCGATCTCGCACCGTCGGATTTCCATATGTTTGGCCCAATTAAGGACGCAATCCGTGGGAGGCACTACGCGGATGATGAAGAAGTTATTGATGCAGTACGACGTTGGCTCCGACATCGACCAGTGGAATGGTACCGTGCAGGCATACAGGCCCTCATTTCAAGGTGGCGTAAGGCTGTAGCATTGAATGGAGATTACGTTGAAAAATAGTGTTGTGTAGCTAAAAGATTGGGTAATAACCTGGTGTATTTCAATGCTGAATAAAACAACCCCTGTTTCAGAAAAAAATGTGTTGCATTACTTATTGAACTGCCCTCATAGTACTTCACCTCCAACCTGTATTAAAATAGAATAAAATGTTCACTTTACAGCGGAGTGTGCGCTGATATGAAACTTCCTGACAGATTAAAACTGTGTGCCGGACCGAGACTCGAACTCGGGACCTTTGCCTTTCGCGGGCAAGTGCTCTACCGACTAGGTTCGCAGGAGAGCTTCTGTGAAGTTTGGAAGGTAGGAGACGATGTACTGGCGGAATTAAAGCTGTGAGGACGGGGCGTGAATCGTGCTTGGGTAGCTCAGTCGGTAGAGCACTTGCCCGCGAAAGGCAAAGGTCCCGAGTTCGAGTCTCGGTCTGGCACACAGTTTTAATCTGCCAGGAAGTTTTGTACTAAAATAGCTTGGGAGGAATTAATTAAATACGAAAAGTACGAGGGCGTGATGTAAAGTAATGCCTCGGTACTTTTTATGGGAAAACTCTTACAACTTTGTAAAGACGATAACCTTTATTACCTTTGTACACCTTTATTCTTTACGTCCACTGTTTATTTCCCAGCGTAGTCACCCTGCCAACGAACGCATTTCTACCAACGAGAGACCAGTTAGTTGATATCTCACCTTTCTTGCAACGCTTCATCACAACGAAAGTGAAGTTCTCGGAGGTGTTCTTTAAAGTCTGGGAGCGTGAAAACGGCTGAGACTATTTCGGGACTGTATGGAGAATGATCAATGACAGTGAACCCAAGAGTCGGACTGTTCCAGATGTCGCAGCACTCGTGTGTGGTCTGGCATTGTCATGCTGAAGAAGAGGGTGCTCCACATGTGGACGAACTCTTCGAATTCGTGGTTCCAGTTTTCTGAGGGACTCTCACGAACCGACTTACGTAAGTTACAAGCCAAGACGTTAAATGCTACAGTTCAGAGACCTCCAGCGGTAGAGGGTGGCAACTTGCGCAAGCGAAGCGGGCAAGTCAACCGAGTAATACGCATGGTATGTGATACCCCAATCGATACTGAGTAAAACATTCCGAGGCACTATTTTACTGTACGCCCTTATAGACGTAAATTACTGCTCTCTCTTATTTAGACTTCTGGTACATTTGTATAAAACTCGATGAACGAAAACAGCTAAATACAGAAAACGGTAATTTTACGCTTCCAAGTGATCAAGCTTGGAACAGAAAGTGACGATCGCGTTTTTAGCAACATCAGATTGGATAACGGGGACAAGTATTTCTGCTCAACGAATGTTAGTCTTAACGATGCCCACCATTGCAAAGACAATATCATTAAATGGTACGAAAATAAAGAAAAAGACTTCTGTCCCCGTCAGTGCTGGTGTGACACTTGAGCGGCGTGCATCAGCACACGGCAATGAAGGGAAAAAAGTAATACTTCAGTTTCATAGTTTCTCATTGTAATAACTCGAACTCCATGTCAGTGACCCCCAGAGAAGTGCGAAAGAAATTTCCGCAATTGTACTCCATGTCAGGAAATTACAAAGTAAATTGAATATTTGTCGTTTCCGTGTTCGGTGTTTTCAAATATCAACACTTCTCGAATGTTTGATAGCTGCACAGTTGCAAAGTAAATAATTCTCTTTACTTCATGCCAGAACATCAGGCAATATTTGTCTGATTAAAAGCACGAGAGCATTTCGCGGAATGAACGACACTGAAACTTCCATTTCGTAATTTGTTTGTTTGTTTTACAACTTGTGCCAGGTCATGCAGTTCTGATATTGTTTTCATTAGCTGTTCATATTCAGCAAATCTGCAGAGTGCTTAAAGTAGAGTAATGCTAAATACACTGACGGAAAAAACGCAACACTAAGAAGGAGTTGTGCGACATGAACGAAAGTTGATAGGCGTATTTCTACGGCTGAAAGAAAAGTGAACATTTTGCTTAGACGATCGCCAAATGCCTGTACAAATTTTAAAAAATGTGTGAAACTACCCTGTCTGTAAAAACGTTATTTTATTTTGCTACCGATTTCGGTTCTGAACCATCATCAACGGCAGCTATACAACATACAAAAGCGGACAATGTGACAATGCCAAACGAAATAAGAAAAACAGAAACAGTGTAAAACCATAAAAAAAACTCACGAAAATTATCGCAGATGTATCACCTGTCATACATGCTGTAATACAAATTATCATGCGAAACCACAATTGCCAAGATAATATAAATTCGAAAATTGTAACAAGATAAAAACATGATGGCACACTAACACAAGGACAACAATTTATGTAGAGCAAAAAAGGCAATGTATTTCAAGGTCAAAGACAACAGTCTTGACCGAATCCAAAGAAGTTGCCATAAATAATTATGTGATAATCAGATTACAAAACTAAAGTTAATAGTTCTACAGTTGATTGAGATTTTGAAAAACATCAATAAAATAAAATATAAAGTAACAGATAAGTAAGATTGAGAAATGTAAAAATATAAAATATTTTACAATCCACTGAAGAAACGTAAACATGTGTAATACAAGCTACAGGTCAATCCATGAAATTAAAATCAATGAACCCATATCAAACGAAAAACCAAGTTAAATTAAAATAAGAGGAAGAAAATACAATTTTGAAGAGTGAAGGATAATATAAACTGAATGTAAAATATGTAGATGCAAAACATCTAAATTTTTATACATATGACAAAATCTAACCAAAAATTTTTATGGAGAAACGTGGTATGCATCTAAACTCTTAACACATTGGTTAGAACAATATTTCATACGAAATGGCTCTGAGCACTATGGGACTTAACATCTGTGGTCATCAGTCCCCTAGAACTTAAAACTACTTAAACCTAACTAACCTAAGGACATCACACACATCCATGCCCGAGGCAGGATTCGAACCTGCGACCGTAGCAGTCGCGCGGTTCCGGACTGAGCGCCTAGAACCGCGAGACCAACGCGGCCGGCCTATTTCATACGAATGACTACACAATCAATTTATAATACAGATAAAAATTAATAAAAAGACATGGTATGTACCTACACTTTAATACATCGGTTAAAAAATATTTCATCCAAATTACAACATAGCCAGAAGACAAAATCAAACAAGACCATTTCACATACAGATAAAAATTAATAAAGGAAGATATTCACTGTAGATAACAAGATTCAGGAGATAAAAGTTATGCGATAAATTTCGCGTTTGAAATTCAAGAAAACGTTTCAAGCTAAGAAACCGTTTGTGTTTGGCACATTTATGACTTCTGAGATGAAACAAATTGAGGAACAAAGATTCGTAGACACACACACAATCAACAGAAAATATGACGCGAGCTTGTGGTTACAATTGCATATAAGTATGGACTTGGGCTTAACGTAATCTTCTCCAGAACGCAAAACGAAGGTGTAAGGGACTTGCGGTCAACAAACAACGGAAAAGAAGGTTGTCAAACTTAGGAATGTATGGAAGAAAACTAAACACCCCTAATATAAAAAAGAACAACTCCGGACAGAAGACACCTGCGGGACTGTTGGTGATTCGAGTGATGGCTTGGTGTTGACCTGTAATTCTAACTAACGGATAATTAACGCCAGCCACACAGGTGCGCAGAACGGCGTTCAAAAAGCGGAACTGGTTTACGTGACAGCATTCCCAAGTCAGCTACCAGATTATACTAAATGTATGCAAACACGCCAGTCAACCTTGATTCATACTGTTACGTTCTGTGTTCCGACTACATTTTATCATTCCGTACTCACACATTTTTAGACAGTGTTCGTGACAACAAAAGGCATCACAAATATAATGGAAGTGACAGTGACCGGCCAGCAAGGCATTTGTAACGCGATATTTGGCCAGTATTCAAACGCATTCCTCACTGGTGATTCGCTGGAAGAGATTGCTTTCTGGCTCCATTTAATTTCACACGAGTAATTAAAAACCAACGGTAACAGTAAAATTGAGAATCGTTCTGATTATTTCTCTTGGTTGGTCATTTGCAGAACAATCTTTCGTTGGCATTAGTAAACGATACTCTTCGTTTCTAATTGCAAACGATGTTCTACGTCGAACATGATATTTATTACGCAGCCTGAAACTCACAGAGAAAAAATGATATCGAGACTAATGCCTGCCTATTAATATACTCTGCGTAAAACAATTGAAGGATCACTTTTTTTAAACTCCGTAATTGTCTCCCATTGCGAGGTAGAAGTTTGAAATTTGACTCAAAGGTGGCTGCAACCTTCGTCTGTAATACGATATTGCAGTGCCTCTGTTATTCTGATTACGATGCAAAGTTCCTTTGGACATGCGTTCATGTACAAAGGAAGAGGCAGTGCGGCGACTACGGCCGTTATGAAATACGTTAACGAATTCTCATTTGCAAATAAGGACAACCATCAGCTGTAGAATGGAATGATGGCAATGAAAATGTGTGCCAGAGCGGGACTCGAACCCGAATTCCCACTTATTGCGAGCGGTCGCCTTTCTATTTGGCTATCCGTGCACGACTCACGGCCAGACTCAAACTTTGTGCCTGTGTTATTTTCATTAGTAAGCAAAGTTCCTTTGGACATGCATACACGTACAAAGTAACTTTGTATCGTAATCAGAATAACACAGGCACTGCAATATCGTATTTATCTACCGTTACCAGGCAAGCGACTTCCAAGTACAACGTCTGACCTGCCGGGAATATACATAATGGATGTACGAGTAGAGGTCGTAGATGCATGGTTGAAGACATATGGAAGTTTGGGTCTGGCCGTGGGTCGTGAAAGGATAGAGAAATGGTAAGGCGACCGCTCGCAATAAGCGGGAATTCTGGTTCGAGTCCCGGTCTGGCACAGATTTTCACTGTCGCCATTCCATTCTACAGCTGATGGTTGTCCTTATTCGCAATTGCGAATTCATACAATGTATTCCTCGGTAATGGAGCAAAGGCTTGGCGCCCTGCAACGTCACTCTCGGACTCGGCGAATACAGCAAGGCGCCGACACGTGCGAGAAAAAGGCCACAGCTCAGAAATTCATATGAGCTGTAAGGTGGGTTAATGATATTTCATTAGCCCCAAGTCTCGCCGCAATTCTGCCAACGCCACCGTGGACGTGTTATATGATGGCAAGGTCGTCACACCCCCTCATAGCCACATTTCATCCGTTCGTTTGACGCCTTTGCGATGGAGGTCACAATCGCGACGTCTGGTCTTGAAATCACGCGGGTGTCTTATGGGTGACGGAGGAAAACATTATGAACTCAACCGCCGTTCAGAATCGATCTGAAAATCACACAGCAGGTAGCATAAAGGGCATAAATGAAATCGCTCCTTCCCTAGGGACGTTCATTTCCACACATTTCGCGCTCGAAAAGACAGTCTGAAGTGAGATGTACAGCGGGACAACTTCTTGACGAATTTTGCGACTACTGACACTACTGACGATTGAACACTTTTCTGAGGATATCGCGACGCTGCAACACCACTCAAAATCTTCTCACCCATTTGGAGTAAAGTTTGACAGTAAGTATTGTTTTGCTATACAGGGTGAACCACTAGCGACCATTCAAAGCCATCCCAAGAAGTTTGAACGAAGTCAGAAGGAATAAAAGGCTGTTTGTGCTTTTTCATCCCTCTTTTTTCGTGCCCTCCCGTGGCGCGTGTACGGGGGAGTGCGACACTGAAACGGAGGCGAATAAATTGGCAAATAGTCCGTTTAAGACCCCACCAGTTCAGCAGCACCACCGGTGCCACCTGCGCACCTCTGCTGGGCACTTTAAAAATGTCTCTGTTCTGAGACATCCCTCTGCCGATCTCTACCTGCCGGCCATACAAGCAAACCTCTCTGATTTGTTATGCGACCAGCAGTGCCAGTGTTGAGAGTGTTGCCTGTCCTGCTTTATGCAGGAACATTTTTACAGTGTCCAACAAAGGTGCTACAGTGGCAGCAAGTGTGTTGCCGAACTGGGGTGTCTTAGACGGATCATTTGTCATTTAATTAACGAGCGTGTCAGTGTAGCACCCCTCAGTGAACACGGCACAGGAGGGGGCGTAAAAGGAGGAATGAAAAAGCGTAAACACCCTTTCATGCTTAGGGTCCCTTTCAGATTTCGTCGAATGGTTTTGAACGATCCCTAGTGCCTACATACGAAAGGTAACTTTGCGGTCACGCTTCACTCCAAAGGACTGAGATCGCGTTCAATGGAGTAGCAGCCCCACGATGTCCTTAGAACAGGGTTGAATCGTCCGGGGAGGGGAGTGACAGCAGTGGTGAAATTTGTCAAGAACGTCGTCCTGTCGTACATCACACTGCAAACTGTGGTTTTCGTGCGCGAAATATGTGAAAATGAACGCCCCTAGGGAAGTGGTTTCATTGACGCCCTCTATGCCACCTCCTGAGGCTTTTCGTGTCGATTCTGAACGGTGGTGTCTCTGAAATGTTTTCTTCGGCCACCCATAAGAAAACAGTGTGATTTAAACGCTAGGCGTCGCAGTTCTGACCTGTACCGCAAAGGCGTCAAACGAAGAGGTGAAATGTGGGTATGAGAAGCTGTGACTATCTTTCCATCGTGTGACACTTTCACAGTGGCCTTGGGCAGAACTGTGGTCAATTTGGTGCCAATGTTACATCCTCAACCCACCTTACAGCTCACGTGAGCTTCTGAGCTCTGGCCTTTTATTTGTATGTGTCGACACATTGCTGTTTGAAGCTTCGCCGAGCCCCAGGGTGACGACACAGAGTGCCAAGCCGTTGCGCCTTTACAGAGGAAGGTTATAGGCACCTTTGAACCACATTTCAAACTTCAGGTCGCAATGGGGGAGGCAATTATGGGGTTTCAAAATGCTGGTCTTTTGTGATGCACATTATAATCAAGCATAGTGATTCTTACTAAGCATATCAGCATTGTCTAAAAATGTCACATCACAGGCGTGCGCACAATCATTTGGACAAATTCCAAAAATGCACGTCTGAGAAATGTTTTTCTTGGAAGTATTACCACCAAACAAGGGGAAAAATGGTTAAATATGGTTGTGGTTTGCTGAGACACCTGGTGAGTATAAGTCATACAGAGAGTCTACATGCTATCTGTATAGGTATTTCTCTTCAGGGAAGACGTCCGCACTGGAAGTTTATTTTTGATAACTGATAAAAGTTGCTTAATCTGCAGTGGTTGAACATTTGATCCAACAGACTATTCCGTGCCGGTCATTGTGGCCGAGCGGTTCTAGGCGCTTCAGTCCGCAACCGCGCTGCTGCTACAGTCGCAGGTTCGAATCCTGCCTCGGGCATGGATGTGTGTGATGTCCTTAGGTTAGTTAGGTTTAAGTAGTTCTAAGTCTAGGGGACCTCAGATGTTAAGTCCCATAGTGCTTAGAGCCATCTGAATCATTTTGACTACTCCCTTTAGCAGTTACACCATCATTACATCACCAGTTAGAACTACTGTTCGTAAACTTCTTTTGCTCATTGGGCTCTTTAGTTCTAAATCGGTAAAAACACGAAGACTTTGAGCCAGTACTGTCTTCCGACCTTGGCAATGCAGCAATGTATGCAGCGCTGTAGTAACCATTACGTAGAGAATGTTGTGTTGCGACTTTCTGTCTGTTCGTTTATACACTGGTTGAAGAAAAAAAAAGTTATCCTGGATATCGGCACAGGGGCATAGTTGACGTCCAAGGTGGCCCCACGCATGTTCTACAGGGGGCCGATCTTGCTGACCACAGGAGAACATCAACATCACGCAAAAAAGTTCATAGAGGCAGGTCTCATGGGTAAACGAGCATTTTTCCCGTTGAAAAATGGCTCCACGATACTGTTGTCTGAGAGGGAACACAGGGGCGCAGAATTTCCATGAGTACCGTTGTAACGTCAGAGTTCCCTAAATCACCATCAGTCATGATCAGACGTCATACCTGACGGCTCCCCACACCATGATGCCAGGAGTAACACTGCTGTGCCTCTGCCCGCATCTCGTGGTCGTGCGGTAGCGTTCTCGCTTCCCACGCCCGGGTTCCCGGGTTCGATTCCCGGCGGGGTCAGGGATTTTCTCTGCCTCGTGATGGCTGGGTGTTGTGTGATGCCCTTAGGTTAGTTAGGTTTAAGTAGTTCTAGGGGACTGATGACCACAGCAGTTGAGTCCCATAGTGTTCAGAGCCATTTTTGAGCTGTGCCTCTCCTACACACTGGACGAATGACGGTAATGCGGAGTAGTGCAAAACCGCAATTCATCATTGAAAGCTGAACACAATGCAACGCCAATCATCAGCAGACCACGATTCTCCACCACAGCACCACTCCAAACGCATCCGTTTGTGTTGTGTCATTGACGGCAGTCTGTGCAAGGGACGGTAATTCAAAAGTCTGGCTGCTGCTAGTCTCTAACCAGCGGTGCATGGCGACACAGAATGTAGCAGGGAGTCCATTACTTGTTTTCGGATGGCAGACGTGGATGTGGAGGGGTTACGATGTGCTTGGTGCACAATATGGCGAAGCACCCTCCCTTGCGTTAGTGACATACGGTTAAGCGGAACCTTGATGAGGCGTTTGCCTACCTTTACGTTCCCATGCAGTCCAACATCGGTTCACTGTCACATCTGAATGGCGTCAAATCTGGATACTGTGCGACTCGACCATCCGACCAGACGAGGCCCCTTTCAAACCCTGTCAGGTGGTGATAGCACTGACCCACATGAGTAACCGGCATTTGTGTGTCCGTCACAGTTTTCACTCAACATCTGATGCAGTTCACGCTCTTACATATCCTACCAGGCCTGGTAACAACGATGAACACGATCAACACTAATGCTGTCTAGTGGCTGTTACAACTGTCACATTGCAACTTCAATCATTTATATACTCGATGACAGAGTGGACGTGTACGAAATTGCATTGATATCCAACCGGCTTTAGGGTGCTTCACTGTTTTGTCAGACGGTGTATATTTATTTGTTTGTTTTGAAATGAATGATGAACCAATTCCTAGCCCTTTGGGGGCGCTATAACAACTTCTCGAGGGGTGGCAGATGCCCGTCACGAAGTACATGGCATGTATATACAGTTGCAGCACTACATGAGGAAGACAGAGCTCATCCCGCCGTACCAGCCATCTCGTCTCACTTCTGTTAATGATCAAAATCAGACGGACAACGTCCGTATTAGCCGGAATATAAGCCGCACGTTTCCCTCTCAATGTAGCCATGAAAAATTAGGGTACGACTTATCTGTGAGATAAGCCGTGATGCTCGTTCCTTAGTTTGAAATGGTGCAATAATGTTGCTAGCATTTGGAAATTAATCGTTGAATATTAGGTAACAATTTAAGCGTCTGTGGCTGGTGACGCTTCATTTAGGTAATGACTAATATCTTGCACACAATTACGTTACTCTATATGACCAGACAGGCACACTTTTTCTCTAACTGAAGAAAAAAAATTGGTTTCCTCCAATGCATACTATCGTCGAAACAAATTCAGCATCAAACATAGGAATTTGGCGCAGTCATGGCCCAAATTTCAAATCGCAGTTATTTGTTACGCATAATGTACGTCTAAAAGTGAAGCTGGAAAAAGTAATGAACGACCGAATCTAGTTTGTGGCGTTCGATTGCTTTGTAGAATAAACTGAAAATTATTATTTCGTCCAGGAAATAATACAGAAGGCAAAAAGCTGGGAAATACCTCGAAATTGAAGTTAGGGTTCTTTCTTTTGTACTACACGAAAGGCAAGATCTATGTCTCAACAAACAAGAATTTCTCTTTTCTCTCCTCAAACGTAAGTGAGGCTTATGTTCCGGTGTAACTTATATTGAGGTCAGTAATGTATTAAATGTCTCGGACGAATAACGTTTTCGTCATGGAACTATTGTCCTGAGCGTCGGCGTTTATTGCATTAAATCTCACTGCCCGGATTTCAAACTTGGACGTTTTTGTTCCAGCTTAAGTAAGTTCACGAAAATCATTGTTTTGCAAGTGCTGGAAAACTGTAGTATGTATGTGTGAATTTGGACCTTATCAGCTGTGGAGATGACTGAATTTTCGTAGGAAGCAGTGGGCGTAGGGGGATAAATGTCATCGCACAGGAAGTATTATCCGGTGTTAAGCCGAACGAATCTAGCGTTATGGCATGAGACGCAGTTGGTTACAATATGTCAAGTCAAATGTCTTCGAAATCAGAACTTAAGTGGTACTAACCATTCATCTAATACACAGAGCTCTTTTCGAATTGGGCAACGCCTCTCCACGTATTGTGAGGAATGTTCCATATATGTCCTCCGTATGACACACATGGACTGTTCCCCGGCTTCGCTAATCCCAGACATGCCGTTCATCGACTATGTTGCCCTCTCGAAAAATTCGATTATGAGGCAGTATAGCTGAACTCTGGATTCTGTCAGAAACACCCTCTTGAGACACACACGCATTCGGTGGCACGATCAGTAAAAACTTATCGTAGGAGGTAGAGGCTTCAAGTGCTTTAAAGCCATATAGCGCTACAGTATTGCTCCGTGTACTTAATAGTTTCTTTATATCAGAGTGGATGCTGGGACTACATTTCATTACTTTCGAATCATTCCTTCACAATACTGAAATGTTCGCATAAAATTCTGCAATTTAGAGCGGTTACACCCTAAAACTGTTTGCAATTGTTGTTAATATGTTGTAGATTATAACGCATGTCTACGAAATTCGAGACCAAATGTCATGATCATAAATCAAATTTCCATTTACTTTTTCCATATTAAAAAACATCGCTTTATCATTCAATTGATAAATGCATCGAATTCAAACTATTGTCCCAGATTCCCTCTCCTGCAGCACCGTAAAGCTGAAAATTGTAAAATAAAAAGGAGGCAAATTCGGTATGCGTCCACATTTCGACTTAGCGGATTACTCGGCTGCTAACGTCTTGCGATTTGTAGTCCTATCATGAATTTTGGCATTTAAAGTGGAAAGATCGGGCATTAAATGCGATAAGTGTAGTGAAGAAAATACGACACTACTGAGAACTTTGGGAAGGAGGGATGGAAGAGGAAATACCCTTTGTTACATCTCACTGACGATTGAGAAGACCAATCTTGATGGTTCCCAAAGTCGAATTCGAAAGGTAAAAATGTGCACCTGTTAATGTCTGTAGGGTAACAGTCTTGATAGGTAGCTTGTTGGTGAAGAAATAGGATGGATTCCCATCGACCTGCGTAGTAAGTAACGTGGTGAGTTAATGTCTGCAGCCCTCTAGACTAGACTGGATTTGAACGCTTTACGAGTGGCAGAAAGACGGCGCGGCTACTAAATAACAGCAACGACCTGATAGCTCCACTGTCACGTGACCGGGATACCAACCCGTCGTGTCGATCCAAAAGATTCGTAAGCACTCAAGCAAGGACTGAGTCTGCTGTGACCATAGCTCTCCTGAAGTTGAGCACTGGTCATCTATCTCGTGAAACTCTTCGCGTCCTGTAGGCAAAGACGGCGGTTGTAAGTGGCCCTATTGACACGCCAGAGTTCCTTGGATGTCTGTATTCTTGTATAGTAAGTGTCATCATGAGAATATGTGAAGATACAGTCGAAATGTTATCGAACACAACTGAAAAAATTACGAATATGAAGAAAACAAAATAAAACATTACGTTGTGTAAATATCACATTTCATCAGTTACGATGCAGATGACAAAGTAACAAAAACGGTGAGAGTATTTATTTAAATGTTTGTATTGCTCTAGAGATGAATACGAATTATGTATAGTTAATATGTTGTTGTTGTTGTCTTCAGTCCCATCACTGGTTTGATGCAGATCTTCACGCTAGTCTATCCTGTGCCAGTTTCTTTATTTCTCTAAATCTAGTAGAGCCACATCCATTCTAACCTGCTTACTGTAGATAATCATCTGCAATGTTTACCAAACCGAAGATTCATTGATGGCTAATGAAGTGTTCCAGCAGCTGATCTCTTTAATGATGGAAATGATATAGCGGTACTAGTGCTGATGAGTTATATAATGTGATTAGAAGAATGGAGGAAGGACAGGGTCAAGAATAAGACAGTGTTTCTAGCAAATATTAAACTGGAGAAAAAGTTAAAAAAAGGAACTTTCAGATTATTTACAGAATGTTTCCAAAGGCAGACAATTTTCCGAAACTGTAACAGTGCTGTAATTGCTCTGTTTCACAAGCAGTCTATGTGGTCTAACTGATCGTCTGCAGCTGGTGAATGAAATCATAGAATGGACTAATGAGTATAAATTAACACCTTGCCTGAAGTTGAGAGATTTTGAGGAATGTTTCGACTAAATATGAATAATATCTGCACTACCTCGAGAATATACGCTTCGGTATTACAGTTTCCAGTAGATATCATCAGGATAGCGGGAAACTCAAAACGGAAAGGTGAGCCACACAAAGTGATTTCATGTCACAAAAGCTGTTCTCAGCAGACGTCAGTAAGGAATTTAAATCTCTAAACAGTGAAAAACAGAAAGAAATACATATTAACGGAACACACTTGAATAACCTCCGTCTGGCTGATGACACTGAACTGCTTGCTTCTAGTGCTGGCAAATACTGGATATTCTCAACACGGCGAGTCTGATACCATGGCCTCAAAATCGACAACAATAACAATGTGACTAAATTGCATAATCACACTGAAAAGAAAACACAGTACAAATTCTGAGTGAAGTCAGAAAGCCAGTACCCTTTTGTATTTTGAGCAGACGTAGACAAAGGGTGGAAGAACAGCAAAAGAAATAAACAAAAGAGCAAAAATGGCCTGGACTGCTTCCGGTAAACTAAACACAGTTTTCCGTGATAAGTTCTGCAATGAAAAATCTTGTTACGACAGTAATGAAAATGAACGGGAAGTGAACAGAACATATAGCTAGGTGAATGGATAGTAAATGGACGAAGGAAATTCTACGCTAGCTTCCACTTGCACGTCAAATGGATAGTGATGATGAAATGATGGTGGTGGTGGTGGCATTGAGATTGTACAGCGGTAACATAAGTATCCTACATAAATTTTATTATAATCAGTCCAAGATTTTAATACAGAATCAAATTGGCGAAAACATTTCCTACAGCAGATAGTGGCTTTGTAGCGCCAGAGATACGAATAAAGCTGAAGCATATTAAAAGAAGATTACTGGGAAGAAAAGGGAATCTGGTTCATCTAACCACTGGACGATCTAGTGTATACTCTCAAATCAGTAGAAAGTACCAGTTTATCAGAAGAAACGAATATGAAACTTCCTGGGACCTTTGCCTTCGCGAGCAAGTGCTCTACCATATGAGCTACCCAAGCACGACTCACGACCCGCCCTCACAGCTTTAATTCCGCCAGTACCTCGTCTCCTATCTTCCAAACTTCACAGAAGCTCTCCTGCAGACCTAGCAGAACTAGCACTCCTGGAAGAAAGGATATTGCGGAGACATGGCTTAGCCACAGACTGGGGGATGTTTCCAGAATGAGATTTTCACTCTGCAGCAGAGTGTGCACTGATATGAAGCTTCCTGGCAGATTAAAACTGTGTGCACTGATATGGAACTTCCTCGGGACCCGAGTTCGAGTCTCGGTCCGGCACACTGTTTTAACCTGCCAGGAAGTTTCATATCTGTGCACACTCTGCTGCAGAGTGAAAATCTCATTCGAGAAACGAATATGATTAAAAATATAATTCTGAATTTTTTGTAGTTGAGGCTGAAGAAGTACACAAGGAAAAGAACTGGAAATAATGGGTTACATTAATTATGTTAAAAATGAGGATGAACATGAGAAATGGGAGGAAAACAGATGAAAAACCGTACAGAAAGCTGAATAATAAACTAAAAGGATTAACTGATCATGCTAGAGAGGAAGGATGAAAAACAACAGTAAGGAGATAGAATAACTATAAAAGTAAGGTACTCTAAATGCAATGTATATAACAGATAAGTAAGATCCACAAAAATAGGTGGGCAAACACGATATACTCAATAGAAATGGAAAGACGATAGCGTGCATAGAAGAGGGCAAACAGGTCAAGAAGGAGTGCAAATATGTTGAAAAATTATATGAAGATCACACTAAGACTAGATCATGGATTAGAATGTGACGCAATGAACCGCAGGTTAAAGGTACTGAAATGTGACAGCTGAAGCACATTAGACCTTCGGAAATGGAGCAAGAGATATATCACGAGGCTATTTGGCCTGATGGTTCTGGGAGAATTATTTTAGTCCCTTTACCAAACAAATACAATGGCAAAGAATGTAAACAACATAGAACAATTAATTTTATGTGTCACAGAGAAAGGTCACGCGTAGACTTGTACTCAAAAGATTAGCAAGAAAAATTGAGGAAAATATGAGAGGGAGTGCTGGAATCAGTTTGTATTTAGGAAAACAAAATGAATATGAAACGCAACTGGATGTCTGAGGACGATGGAACACAGAATGCTATAAGTTAACACGGAAATATATATCTTTTTTAATTGGGAAAAGACGTTTGACAGTTCACTGGAGTATTTTCCCGAAGACCTGTAAACACGTTGCTGTAACAGAAACAACATGGCATTGATAAAGGAAATGCGCGATTAGGAAACAGATGAGGAAGGTATTGGAAGAGGTATGTATTAGACAAGGAATTAAAGTGGCATAATAGCAGAAGGAAAAATGATAAAGTTAATTAAGTATGCATACGATCAAACAATGTTGGTGAATCAAAAGAAGAATTACAATTTATTATGGACAGAAAAGTAAAATTGGGAAAAAGAGCATGGAACGGGGTTCGTTGTTTGAATATCAGATTGAAGAGGCTCAATAAAAATTTAAGTTTTATCAAAATATTACTGCACAAAAACCTTAGTAGTATCTCTTCGGCAATTAGGAAGTTTGATGATAGAAGATTAAGACTGTGTGGAGGAAATAAGGAGTGAATAACTGTGCGTTAAAAGAGCTTTCTAAACGGCGAAAAGTTTGTTGACATCAAATGAATGCTGACAAAAATAAGAAAGAGATTCGGCGAACTATAGACTGTCAAAAAGAATTAGAAATAGTAGCATTAGTTGTACCTATAGTAGTTTCAGTCAACGAGGATCATTTTTACAAAGGTATAGAACATGCAGTACTGCAGTTTAAGAACAAGAAACAAACTTCATAAATACACGGATTTACATAATTAATTATATATGTAGCTTGATAACGATGAGAGAGGAAGTTGGCCGCGGCCTTGCAACAGAAACCATTTACCTGAAGTAACAGGTAAACCACTTTCGAAATGCAGTTGTGCAGAAAAATGCTTAAAGTGAAACTGACTCAGTTAATAACAAATGAAGAAGTACTTCAAGAACAGGAGAAGAAGGAAAAGTAGTAGAAATGATAAGTGTTATGAAATATCTTGGCTGAGACACATTTTGCAAAGAAATTGGCTGCAAAGAAGTATAAATGAAGGAAAGACTACCGAGGAAACAGTGAGAGGAAGAAGACGACGATTTGAAATGCTGGATAAGGTTAAAAACGGGTGAAGTTAGCAGCGGATTAAAGAAGAGGCACAGGACAGAGGAGAGTTAGAGCATCCAGTGGAAGCCAGTCACAAGAAGAAATTACATCTCCTACCGTGTCCTGACTAAACTCAGCGACGCTCTGTTATGTATCCACTGATTTAACTTCGTCTCAGAATCCTCTATGGCAGTTTTACAGTTTACAGAGGCTTGCCTCCTCTCTAGAGCTTGGAGGCATGCGTTATTCAGAGCACGAATTTCGTCAGTTTGATATACTTACTGAAAGGCAGCAACGGAAAACGTTTTTTGAAATGACGAATTTTCGTACAGGAAAGGAAAGGGTTGGGAAGTTAACTACTTTAATCAACGAAAAAGCTGCCGCCAGTGTGTCCCCCTGTGTCCTAACCGAGCGTACCGTTAAGATCGTGTGGCTGTTTACTTTCGGCCGGCCGGTGGGGCCGAGCGGTTCTAGGCGCTTCAGTCTGGAACCGCGCGACCGCTACGGCCGCAGGTTCGAATCCTGCCTCTGGCATGGATGTGTGTGATGTCCTTAGGTTAGTCAGGTTTAAGTAGTTCTAAGTTCTAGGGGACTGATGACCTCAGATGTTAAGTCCCATAGTGCTCAGAGCCATTTGAACCATTTTGTTTACTTTCCAGTAAAAGTTTTCGCAGACTGGCGTGATACCGTAACTGAACTAACAACTTTCACACCTGAGATGCAAGAGCACCTCATACAACTTCAACGAACATATAAGGCAGTGACAATTAAAAATGCCACGAGCTGTAGTAACATCTCTTAACATTGGTATACAAGGGCTGCCCCACTGGTCGTAAGGCAAGAGAAAAAAAAATTAAAAAAACCTTTATAAAATCTAAATATACACGTTAACTACGCAAGTTATTGTAAAATACATACCTGAGGGAACATAGTACCAGAGTTATCGGCTTTCTTTCCTAATAGATTCACGTATTGAGAGAAAAAAATGTCCATGTGCCTCTGTATCGTCCTAATCTCTCTTGGCTTATTTTTATGATCTCCACACGAGATTTACGCTGGCGGCAGCATAATGCTAGTTCAGTCTTCTTCCAACACTGGTTCTGTACATTTACCCAACAGGCCTTCGGGGAGGTGAGTCGTCTTTTTCCAAGGAGTCCCACATGAGTTCCTCGAGCATTTCTGCTGCACTTCCGTGTGGAATACACCGACCTTTCTCATGCTAGCAGCGCCTCTCTGAATTTCTTCGACGTCTCTTATTACGCCTGATTGATAGGGACACTAAATGCTGGAACAATAGAACTGGTCGCACTAATATCGTGCACGCGATTTCCTTTACATATACCTTGTATTTTCCCTGAAGCCTTCCAGCAAATCTAAGTCTTCCATTGGCCATCTCTAATAATAATTTCACATTGTTTCTTAGTAAAGGTACAGCTGTCATTAACCCGAAGGTTGCTTTGAACACCGCAATGGTTTACTATGCACAGCCTTCTGGAGGAGGTATACTCTTGCTCTCCTTCAACTTCTGAACTTATTTACACGATCCAGTCACATTAATGTGACCCCTATCAAAATCCTGAACAACTAACTTCTGCAGCGCGAGACATGTAAGAAGAGAATCAATGAGCTTCTGGAAGATACCTACAAGAATGTGGAGTCATGCCGACTCCAGTGCCGTGCCAGCTGCGCTAGGTTTCTCGGCTGAGGATCCATGGCGCCAACAGCTCCTCTCGAATACGTATGGAATGATTAATGGTTTGCTTTCGAGCCGTTTCCGAGCATTATACAGAAAATCAACAGTACATTAAAAACCGGTAAATTGTAAAATCAGTAGTTTCTGACCACAGACTTACACATAAACACAAAATACTGTGTCCATGAAGCACGATGTTTCGACGACCGATCTGGCCATCTTCTTCAGAAGCTGAGAGCTTTGTTGTTATGCGTATTTGCTGTCAATACTCCAACTGGCTCGAACCTATAACCTTGCTGTACACCCGAAAGCGCCATTAATCAGTCACACCCAGGAAGCTTGAGAGGTCACCAGATCTGTATCGGATACGTCATCCATAAATTTTACATTCGAAGTTACGCCTCTCCCATAGGCAGTAACGGCTCTGTACCGTAATTTCTACACTTAACCACGTACCTCATATGTGGGTATTTTATTTTACTGAATGCTAAAAAATGGCATCTTAAAACAATATTGGCGCTTGTGACCTTAGCTATTTTTGCCCTAACCCTGCCCCCCCACCCAAAAAAAAGTATATTTGTTATCCGCTCACACACTATGAACAGTTACCTTTACGCGAAACTCTACTGACGGTTAAAGCATTTTCGTCTCCATTTCGCTCATAATTTCTTGAACAATATCATGGAATGAAAACCAACAACATGGATCTGTAAGCTCTCCCATTCCAGGTATTCTCCTCATATCTCAGGTGTTGGTTCAAATGGCTCTGACCACTATGCGACTTAACTTCTGAGGTCATCAGTCGCCTAGAACTTAGAACTAATTAAACTTAACTAACCTAAGGACATCACACACATCCATGCCCGAGGCAGGATTCAAACCTGCGACCGTAGCGGTCACGCGGTGCCAGACTGAAGCGACGAGAACCGCACGGCCACACCGGCTGGCATATCTCAGGTGTGTTCCCAGCGAATAACTACGTCCTGTTTTAAGGCCTGGCCAGACAGAATGCGGCCTGGCCGTCCGGCCTGTGGCCTTGAACCGCAGCCCGCACTGTTGAATCTCTCGTTACTGTATGGCGGCGGTCACACAGAGTGCGGTTTTGACGCACCAGCAGCCGGCCTGCCGCAGCGGCCGCCGCCGGGTTGTCACAGATTACAGATTCGCCGCAAGCCGGAGCGGCTGCCTGCCTCTGTTGGCGCATTCAACTGCTCTGCTGTCACACTAGAAGCAGTGGCGTGAGGCGGTTTTTGTCTTGCAGCTCGTAGTGCATGCACACAGAAAGACTTATAGAG
This sequence comes from Schistocerca nitens, assembly GCF_023898315.1. Lineage (NCBI taxonomy): Eukaryota > Metazoa > Arthropoda > Insecta > Orthoptera > Acrididae > Schistocerca > Schistocerca nitens. The sequence goes on along the minus strand of NC_064617.1, from coordinate 712,490,217 downwards.
GGGGTGAGAGAATACAAGTTTTTGTATGATACACGCGATCCTGATTTGAAGGTAGAATACTTTTGTCCTCGATGTACTCTTGATAGAAAGCTGATTAGTGTTGTCACTGTGACGTCCATAACTTCCAATATCAACTACTGTAAACTCGGTAGTATGGATCAACGATCGCCAGGAGAACTAGCGAAAAGAACCGATTGTAACAGAAGAACTGGGATCCACTATCCTTCGGGCATTTTAACTTAATAGGCTTTCCGTCTATGCTTCCAAGGCAGTCCGGAAACCCCCAAAGTTCTAGAAATCCTCCTTCAGATTTCTTCCACATCTCTGTTTTAGGAGTATGTAAATACTTGGGCTGCAGAACAGTCCATATTGCCTGGCACACTTATTTCACAATATCTGAGACTGTTGAACGTCCTAACCGAAAAGAAAAAGCTATGGTCTGGTGATTGTCGCCTGTAGTCAAGTATCTGGAAAAGATTAAAATCTGTTATGCCGATAGAACGAATCGATAAGTTAACGACCAAAGATATGTTTATTTAAATTCAATGACAATGGTATGAATACAATGAAACAAAACAATCTATAAGTAGAAAGTTCTCTCTAGCGGGACATACGGAACTAGATGTCACTATCGTTTGCTGTATTCGTAAACATTGCAAATAAATTTATCACTCCACTAGTAAATACGTTGTGGGATAGCACTTTCTTCCGCCGAACCTTTCATATGATACAGCAAAACTGAAATGGAATAATTTATATGACTTCTAATTCAAGCGCAGAGATGCCACAAACGGTAAAACTTACCTCAAACAAACGGCTTGTCTGTGCCTTGTATCAATTGGATTTCTCCAGTTCGTTGTGCACTTCTCGGTGCTACCTTTTTATCAGGCGATGCATTTCCTCGAAACATTCTCGCGACATACGAAAATATTTGAAGAACCTATCTTCGTCAGACTCTAGATCAATACACAGACGATGGTATTCTCCTAAGCTCTTGCCATTAATGTCGTGCACCCAACATCTCCTCTTCTTGGTGCCATTTCGTATCGCTAGTGCGAGCTAGTGCAAGCTTTATAATGGGGTTCGGCCCCTTCCACAGTGTAACACAGCTGACGCATCAAGAGTAGAGATGGGCAAAACTGTTCTTTTCAGAGATTGGATCAGAACTGTTCACTCCCTGAAATGAATTAGCTGTTTTTCATGACTCACCACTCATTTACAAAAGAAAATAAATGAAAGGCACATTGCCCTTTAAACTTGGTTTATTCCAGTACTATACCTGTATTTTGATCTTATTTGATCCTATTTTGAAGTAACATAGATAATGAGTAAGAATTTTGTATTGTTTATTGAAATTTCCACGATATGACAAAGTTTTTGATTATTGATTTATTTTGCACTAGCGTGGTTTTTTGGGTGATCGGAAAATGTTGTAACTTGAGATTTACATTAACAATATATTTGGCTATAATGTATTAAAATTTCATTAACCTCATACAAATACATCGCAAGCCATATATTTTTCCTTTCGAAGACGCCTAAAATCGCAAAATCCGTACCAGAATAAGAAAAAAAAATATAAATTTGACTGTAAAACGAAAGTGCTGCATATAGCCTTACGCAGAATAAAACAAGGAAAATATTGGTGTATCACATTTTGCGATACGTTTATCGGTTCGCTCGTAATTAAAGCGTAAATTCGAGTGTCCATAATAAAAATCCTATAGTAAGAGTAGTCATCAGGAACCTAATCTAATCAGTTTAAACAAATAAAAATAAAATAAAAACAATTGATGTATACATAACATAATAATGTAATATACATAGCGGTATTACTATGAAGAACAATATCCAGTGGGGGCAAACTCCGATGCAGAGGCGCTGAGTCGAGCAGGTCGAGCCGCGAGCTGTATTACTGCGTGAGCTGAGACCGCAGAGACCAGAGTGACACCAGAGTCGCTTTGCTCGACGCTCTGGCTAGAGTCGAGACGGTGGGGTGAGCGTTGAGCGGGCGAGTTCCGAGGGTGGGGGGAGCTCACCCGCTCCGAGACAAAAATTAATCGTCCGCTCCCTTGCGAGCAGGTTTTTGCAAGTAGTTCCTATGTTATCCGCTAGGTGGCTCTCTGTCCTGTTGCTGGCATCAACTGCCCAGAGGGCAGGACGTGCGACTGAAACGATCGCCGACAGAGTGCGATGCGAAGTTAAGCTGCGCCAGACACTGCACAGTGCACACGGCAGACGACGCACAGAGACGGCCCGGCATATGTGAAACACAAAATCCAATGGGGCACTGCACAATGCAGGCAGCCAAGGTAGAAGCAGGGCAGAGGCCGGCGCTGGCTGTGTTGTGTGGCGTGCACTGTGCTCTGACCAGCAGAGGCGCTGCTGATATGCTCCGTCTCTCTCTCTCTCTCTCTCTCTCTCTCTCTCTCTCTCTCTCTCTCTCTGCCTGGGAAACGTTTGGAGCTACCGTTCTTTTTTTCTGAATCACTGATTGTTCACTCCTTTGAAAGATTGAACTCTATGAATTAGTTCAAGAGCGGATCCCCCATCTCTAATCAAGAGTCGCTGCGGTCGGCCTGCCGGCCGTTGCCTGTTGTGGCGTCCCTGGCCGCTGACGGGTCCTGCCCACCGCTGCGCCGTCCGTCGCAGCGGCAGGCTGGATTCTGTCTGGCCAGGCCTTAAGACCTACCCCAACTGATAAGCTCTACCGCCTGGCTGGAATAGCGCCACCATGGATACGCAGAACAGTGGCTGCCAACAAAGAGAGACTGAAAGTGGAACAGGACAGTGCCCATCCACTGCACGGACATAATCCACCACAGCAACGGCTGAGATCGCGAAAGAGCTTCCTGAGAACATCCGAGAAGCTCACCATTTCACCAGAGAAGGCAAGGCCGGAGTTATGGAAGAAGTCGACGCCTCACCTGCAGACGCCAGAAGCTGAAGAACTACCACCTGGACACAACGAGAGCTGGCTGGTGTGGAAATCTTTAAACAGATTACGATCAGGAGTTGGACGATCCAGAGACAACCTGAAGAGATGGGGCTTCATAACAGAAGATACGTCCTGTGATTGTGGACAAGAACAAGCCACAAGCCACATGCTCTAGTGCCTTTTGTGCCCTACATCCTGCACGAAGATTGATCACCTGCAAGCCACTCCAAGCGCCTTGGAGGTTGCTAAGTACTGGGCACATGTAATATAAATACAATTTGTGTATATATATGTACATATTTATTGATGTGTATGGCTACTGTTAATTTGTATGTTTCTGATTCGAGAATAATAATAATTCTGAATACCAGTTCGCAAGACAAACAGAATTTTATTAGTAGAAACTTCACCCTTTTCAGTAATCTCATTAGCTACCCAATACGGTTGGCTGCTATTCTTGCGCCCCTTTGCCCTTAATTGTGCGGCTTCTAAAAAGCAAGAGAATATTTTATTCATTCTATCGACCTCATTTGCTATTCAGTACCAGAAGTACTTCTTTCTATGCCCTGCATTTTTAAATCAACAAGGCGTCTACACAGTGGCAGGGTATTTAATATTTCTTGTGTGAAAAAGCTTTAGAATACAAATCCTCCCAGTTCGGTTCCCATCCCCGCGTCTTCTGCATTGCTACGGGTAACGATCGACGAGTTGCAGGTCACCAGATTTTAATTTGCTTCGTCATTCTTGGCATATTCGCCGTCCCCCTCACCGTCCTCCTCCTCTAGCACCATCACTTTCTTCTTCTTCTTCTTCTTGTCCTTCTCCATTCTAAGACGTCTGTTGTATTCTGACCTCCGAAGTTGGTAGCGCTTTGGTAACACCTCCCACTCTCTACTGAACTTCTTTGAACTCTTCAGTTTCTTTCTTACGGGAATACTGCATTCCTAAGATTAGCCCTACTGCATAAGGCGTGTGGTGGTGGTGGTGGTGGTGGTGGTGGTGGTGGTGTTAGTAAGTAGTATTCATCTATAGCTCACTATCACAACCATATTAAACATGTCATGGCATTATAGTTTAAGAAGAAGGGAAAAAAAGTCATTTATGTGTATACTGAAAGTCATTTATGTGTATACTGGCTTTTACATACAGGTCTGCCGGCCGGAGTGGCCGAGCGGTTAAAGGCGCTACAGTCTGGAACCGCACGACCGCTACGGTCGCAGGTTCGAATCCTGCCTCGGGCATGGATGTGTGTGATGTCCTTAGGTTAGTTAGGATTAATTCGTTCTAAGTTCTAGGGGACTTATGACCACTGCAGTTGAGTCCCATAGTGCTCAGAGCCATTTGAACCATTTTGAACATACAGGTCTAGTTTGATAACGACGGTACTGGGAGTTAGCTGTGGTCTATTAGGAACCATTCACGGCATTTGCTTGAAGTAATTTAGGGAAACAATGGAAAACCTGACGGGAGTCTCCATCCTCCAGAATAATAGGCCAGTCTTTTGTAACAGCGCAATTTCATTAGGTTTATCCCTAGCGTACAATAAGGTTTTGCAAAGAAATTATTTAATGATGTATAAAGCTAGTGTTCATTCATATCTCAATATTGATCACTGACACATTATCAGCTGACATCAGGATCACAGTGACGGTGTTTGACTTCGATTTTGTGTACCCCAACTTCCCGTTTGCTTTCCTGAAAAAGTGAGTCAGTATCCATTCACAGTGAGTAAAATGTTGAGTTAGTAAAGTGTAGGTTTAAATATTATTGATTGCAGAGCTTCGGCGTGAGGTTATCCAGAAAAGCAGAACAATATATTGCGAACGCGTCATGTAAAGTGACAGAGATGTATTGTTGTTGTGGTCTTCAGTCCTGAGACTGGTTTGATGCAGCTCTCCATGCTACTCTATCCTGTGCAAGCTTCATCATCTCCCAGTACCTACTGCAACCTACATCCTTCTGAATCTGCTTAGTGTATTCATCTCTTGGTCTCCCTCTACGATTTTTACCCTCCACGCTGCCCTCCAATGCTAAATTTGTGATCCCTTGATGCCTCAAAACATGTCCTACCAACCGATCCCTTCTTCTAGTCAAGTTGTGCCACAAACTTCTCTTCTCCCCAATCCTATTCAATACCTCCTCATTAGTTACGTGATCTACCCACCTTATCTTCAGCATTCTTCTGTAGCACCACATTTCGAAAGCTTCTATTCTCTTCTTGCCCAAACTGGTTATCGTCCATGTTTCACTTCCATACATGGCTACACTCCATTCAAATACTTTCAGATACGACTTCCTGACACTTAAATCTATACTCGATGTTAACAAATTTCTCTTCTTGAGAAACGATTTCCTTTCCATTGCCAGTCCACATTTTATATCCTCTCTACTTCGACCATCATCAGTTATTTTACTCCCTAAATAGCAAAACTCCTTTACTACTTTAAGTGTCTCATTCCTAATCTAATTCCCTCAGCATCACCCGACTTAATTTGACTACATTCCATTATCCTCGTTTTGCTTTTGTTGATGTTCATCTTATATCCTCCTTTCAAGACACTGTCCATTCCGTTCAACTGCTCTTCCAAGTCCTTTGCTGTCTCTGACAGAATTACAATGTCATCGGCGAACCTCAAAGTTTTTACTTCTTCTCCATGAATTTTAATACCTACTCCGAATTTTTCTTTTGTTTCCTTTACTGCTTGCTCAATATACAGATTGAATAACATCGGGGCCGGCCAGAGTGGCCGTGCGGTTCTAGGCACTACAGTCTGCAACCGAGCGACCGCTACGGTCGCAGGTTCGAATCCTGCCTCGGGCATGGATGTGTGTGATGTCCTTAGGTTAGTTAGGTTTAATCAGTTCTAAGTTCTAGGCGACTGATGACCTCAGAAGTTAAGTCGCATACTGCTCAGAGCCATTTGAACCATTTGAGTAACATCGGGGAGAGGCTACAACCCTGTCTCACTCCTTTTCCAACCACTGCTTCCCTTTCATGCCCCTCGACTCTTATAACTGCCATCTGGTTTCTGTACAAATTGTAAATAGCCTTTCGCTCCCTGTATTTTACCCCTGCCACCTTCAGAATTTGAAAGAGAGTATTCCAGTTAACGTTGTCAAAAGCTTCCTCTAAGTCTACAAATGCTAGAAACGTAGGTTTGCCTTTCCTTAATCTTTCTTCTAAGATAAGTCAGTATTGCCTCACGTGTTCCAACATTTCTACGGAATCCAAACTGATCTTCCCCGAGGTCGGCTTCTACTAGTTTTTCCATTCGTCTGTAAAGAATTCGCGTTAGTATTTTGCAGCTGTGACTTATTAAACTGATAGTTCGGTAATTTTCACATCTGTCAACACCTGCTTTCTTTGGGATTGGAATTATTATATTCTTCTTGAACTCTGAGGGCATGTCGCCTGTCTCATACATCGTGCTCACCAGATGGTAGGGTTTTGTCATGACTGGCTCTCCCGAGGCCATCAGTAGTTCTAATGGAATGTTGTCTACTCCCGGGGCCTTGTTTCGACTCAGGTCTTTCAGTGCTCTGTCAAACTCTTCACGCAGTATCTTATCTCCCATTTCGTCTTGATCTGCATCCTCTTCCATTTCCATAATATTGTCCTCAAGTGCATCGCCCTTGTATAAACCCTCTATATACTCCTTCCACCTTTCTGCCTTCCCTTCTTTGCTTAGAACTGGTTGCCATCTGAGCTCTTGACATTCATACAAGTGGTTCTCTTTCCTCCAAAGGTCTCTTTAATTTTCCTGTAGGCAGTATCTATCTTACCCCTAGTGAGACAAGCCTCTACATCCTTACATTTGTCCTCTAGCCATCCCTGCTTAGCCATTTTGCACTTCCTGTCGATTTCATTTTTGAGACGTTTGTATTCCTTTTTGCCTGCTTCATTTACTGCATTTTTATATTTTCTCCTCTCATCAATTAAATTCAATATTTCTTTTGTTACCCAAGGATTTCTATTAGCCCTCGTCTTTTTACCTACTTGATCCTCTGCTGCCTTCACTACTTCATCCCTCAGAGCTAACCATTCTTCTTCTACTGTATCTTTCCCCCATTCCTGTCAATTGTTCCCTTATGCTCTCCCTGAAACTCTCTACAACCTCTGGTTCTTTCAGTTTATCCAGGTCCCATCTCCTTAAATTCCCGCCTTTTTGCAGTTTCTTCAGTTTCAATCTGCAGTTCATAACCAATAGATTGTGGTCAGAATCCACATCTGCCCCAGGAAATGTCTTACAATTTAAAACCTGGTTCCTAAATCTCTGTCTTACCATTATATAATCTATCTGATACCTTTTAGTATCTCCAGGATTCTTCCAGGTATACAACCTTCTTTTATGATTCTTGAACCAAGTGTTAGCTATGATTAAGTTATGCTCTGTGCAAAATTCTACAAGACGGCTTCCTCTTTCATTCCTTCCCCCCAATCCATATTCACCTACTATGTTTCCCTCTCTCCCTTTTCCTACTGACGAATTCCAGTCACCCATGACTATTAAATTTTCGTCTCCCTTCACTACCTGAATAATTTCTTTTATCTCGTCATACATTTCATCTATTTCTTCATCATCTGCAGAGCTAGTTGGCATATAAACTTGTATTACTGTAGTAGGCATGGGCTTTGTGTCTATCTTGGCCACAATAATGCGTTCACTATGCTGTTTGTAGTAGCTAACCCGCACTCCTATTTTTTTATTCATTATTAAACCTACTCCTGCATTACCCCTATTTGATTTTGTATTTATAACCCTGTAATCACCAGACCAAAAGTCTTGTTCCTCCTGCCACCGAACTTCACTAATTCCCACTATATCTAACTTTAACCTATCCATTTCCCTTTTCAAATTTTCTAACCTACCTGCCCGATTAAGTGATCTGACATTCCACGCTCCGATCCGTAGAACGCCAGTTTTCTTTCTCCTGATAACGACGTCCTCTTGAGTAGTCCCCGCCCGGAGATCCGAATGGGGGACTATTTTACCTCCGGAATATTTTACCCAAGAGGACGCCATCATCATTTAATCATACAGTAGAGCTGCATGTCCTCGGGAAAAATTACGGCTGTAGTTCCCCCTTGCTTTCAGCCGTTCGCAGTACCAGCACAGCAAGGCCGTTTTGGTTAATGTTACAAGGCCAGATCAGTCAATCATACAGACTGTTGCCCCTGCAACTACTGAAAAGGCTGCTGCCCCTCTTCAGGAACCACATGTTTGTCTGGCCTCTCAACAGATACCCCTCCGTTGTGGTTGCACCTACGGTACGGCCATCTGTATCGCTGAGGCACGCAAGCCTCCCCACCAACGGCAAGGTCCATAGTTCATGGGGGGGGGAGAGATGTATTATTACTATTGTTATTATAATTATTGTTACTATTATTAACCTGTGTTCCATCTTTTACCAAACTCCTACTCTGTGTTACCAAAGTAATACTTCACTTTACAGAACTCATTGCAGAACAGATGCTTTTTAATTGCCTTTTTAAATAAGTTCGTTTTAGAAATCTCTCGTATCTTTAGGCGATTGAGTGTTCAATTTTATTCCTTGGAGGAAAATGCCGCATTGATTCTCATGTTTATTCTATCTTGTCCCATGTTCATGAACAGAGAAACCTGTACAGTACTTACCAAGGTTACTTTTTATGTACATAACTGATCATTATGGTGATAGCAATTACTATTTTTTGGTTTTACGCTCATGGCCCTTTTCTGTAGTTTGAGGAGACCTAATTCATTTTGTATACTGTTGAGAAACGTGTTTTCGATTTATAAGCAAAATCGTAAATTTCATGCTGGGACATCGTCCGTAGACCAGGAAGTGGCTGAAGCACGCCTGAACCCTCCATTTTGTTTTTATGGCGTCCTCTGATAAAGGCGCACGATAGTGACTCCTAACGAACGATGTGCACAATAGTCTCATCCTATACGAGCTGTACTGTTGTTCAACGGCCCGAAATGCCTATTGACTGCATCTTTCATCGTTACGCATATCTTCTCGGAGAATTAGCGGTTTTGGCATCATAGTTCGATAATTCATCATCATGTACTCCTTGACTGCTGTTGGGAGAGATCACTAGAATGCACTGAACCCTAGAATTTAGTCGAAGACTAAGCCTTATTATTATTCTTTTATTCGTCGGTGTTCTTATCTTAGGACTGTCCTGTATTTCATATTCTCTCGTGTGAGTATGATGAACTTTCTCTAATGGCACAAATTTTCTCGTGCATCGAGTGTGCCGGTTTCCTGGTTCGCCAGCGGACCTTATGTCCAGCCGTCCGGAATCATCAGTTCTGCACGCGGTATTTCTTTGAAGCTTTCTCATTGGTATCTAGACATCTCCCACTTCGTACACAAGATACCTTCAGTTTTTTACCCTCGTGGTGTTGCAGATTAAACTTTAAGGCCCAGTTATGGATCTTCTGGAGTCGTCCGATGAGCTGTTCTGCACCGTTATCCCTTACAACAGCTACACACGTTATCATTGCCTGGCAACATGTGCTATCATGCGCTTTAACCAGGAGATCAGAAGATTGTCTGGCAAAGACTGTTGTTACCTCTTTGAAGAAATGGAAGCTATCTTAACATCCGATCTGGCGATAATGGGAACTTCCTTTCAGAGATGGAGACTGAAACCAAATCCCACCAAAGACAGAGACGGCTTGCTTTCATTTGTGCTACAAAGCAGCGAACAGACAGCTCCAGGTCTATTTCGGTGACAGAAACTTCACCACAATCACACCCAAAAATCTAAGGGTTACGCTGGACCAGACACTGCGCTACAATAATCATCTGGAAAACACCGCTGCGGAAAATCGAACTAGGAAAAACATCCAACAAAGCCGCGCGGTACAACCTGGGGCTCCGCTGCTGAAACTCTGTGAACTTAAGCACTTGGACTAGTTGATGAAGACGGTGCTCCTCTATGGCTCAATAGTGCACACATAAAAACTCTGGAATGAGAATTATCAGTGGTACATTAAAATCAACCCCCATCGAATGGCTGTCCGTATTGAGCCATATTCCACCCGCTGGACTTCGACGAAAAGCTGCTCTACTCCGCAAGTTTAAACGCACACAAGACAATCCGCAACTCCCTATCCATCACGATACAGCTATCCTAGATTGGAACTTGCTGCAATCAAGAAAACCATACATGAAACTGCACACGTCTGAGTTCAACTTAACACATTCATGGGGACGAGACTGGACAGAGGTTTGCCCTTCACATTTCAGAACTTGCCCTGAGTAAGAAAGAAACCACCTGCTTTAATCGTGCAAAACACGGACAACGTTGAACAGAATACACACCAATCATGGCAGAAGCATTGACTCTTTTCGTAGATGGTTTATCTCCAAAATGCAGTTGTTGAGCAGCCAGGCAAACTATTCGTTGCATTGTTGTAGAATATCCCAACAGGGCCTGTCATCGAACTTTCGACGTTTTCCTGATGGCAACGAACGACGCATTTTATTATATTAAAAATTTAGATGTCTATTTGTAAATTACATATGTTATTGTTTGTATTATATATAATATTGTGTTTAAAAACCCGTACGATAAATGAGTAAATAGATACATGTATATCGAATGGGCGCAGGAAAGTCTTAAAGGTCGCCAGTTCAACATGCGGTGACAGTGCTGATTTGCGATTCTGGACTGGACGCGATTAACTCAGTGTATTGTTGACTGGATACGACTGACTCGGACGATCACTGCTTTGTCGCAGGCGTCCTCAACATATGAACACAAATGAAACGTCTGTCGAACGTAACACCAAGATCCCCCCAATGAAGGAAGGTAATGAGGTACTGGTGGAAGTAAAAGCTGTGAGAAAGGGTCGTGAATCGTGTTTTGGTAGCTCAGTCGGTAGATCACTTGCCCGCGAGAGTCAAAAGCCCCAGGTTCGAGTCCCGTCCCGGTACACAGTTTCGATCCACCGGGAAGGTTCATAAGACTAATCCATTCCACTTGCTTCGTCCATGTCATGGGCGTTCGACGAATCTCATCTTTGGGGTACCTGCGAGGATGTTGCGTCAAAACGACACTACTTATTCTGCACGGAGGTTGGACTCCCGCCGTTCTAGATAAGAGCGGAGTAACCTGACCTGTGACAGCACATCCAGCTATGGGAGCCTGTCAAGTAGGTCCTAGTACAGGGCAATGGAAAGAGAGCGCTGGCTGTGTAGCAGCACAGTTACATTGTAGTCTCTGCGATCCACGGTCTTCTTGGCATCCTCTGCTAGTCGCAAGAGATCATGTGTAATTGAACGGTCGTGCCGCAATCAAAACGGCTCCACACATGAAACTCTTTTGGCTATAGTACGTGCTGCTTCGATCACTTTGGGTACAGTCACTCGAAGATCACAGACAGCGCTGGAATCATGTTAAATGATGAGTGGCTCTTTGGGTAACACGGATGCTTTCCCTGCTTACGGACTGTCAGAATCTCCGCGTTTTTACAGGGTACTGGGTATACACCTGAGCATATGCGTCCGCAAGGGGAGGGGAAGAGAAGACTTTTTATGACTTTCAAAATTCTCAATAATTTCTAGAAATGGTTGTCTCCGACACTACTTAACATCGTGTAATGGGTAACACAAGCTTTAGTAAACACTTCATTGTTTAATTATCAGGTAGTTCACGGAAAATCATAACATTTTCTTGTCGTGGCGGTGGTTTCCAAATTGTTCTGCTGTCTTGGGGATGTGGATATTCACGGAACATTGCTGAAATAGAATATCTAATGTTTTCCCTGTCTTTTCCTTGTACAGTCGTTTATACGATACAAAAACAGCATGATAAAGCGAAGTAGACATATCAGTACTAAAGATTATGGTCTGTCGATGAAAAGTAGCGCGGTTTCTCTGCATTGTGCATCTCAGTTGCAGCATTAGTAAAAAACTGGCCTTTTGCCTGTTACCAGCACTGATACTGGCAAGATAACGGTCCCATGGATTCCAAGATTTTCGAGAATTTTTAATTTCAGTAATATAAACGTGACATTAAACCATGAAGGAGACAAACGACTGTTATTATAAAATCAGTAGTTCTCCATTCAGGATAATGTCAAACATCAGGCAAAGAATGACGCGTTTCGGAATTTACACAACATCAGGCATCCAGGAGCGATTACTGCAAGTAGATATGAAGTTTAAAACTGCATGTGATACGAACACTAGCAAACTAGTCTGTACTTTGAATGCATTAATGAAATATGCTTGTCTTTAAGGTGTAGCAGTAATCTACCTAAAAAAAAATATTGACTGGGTAACTATCAAACGTTTAAGAAACAATAAGCTTTGTGCACTTCCTCTCAAAATTATTTCTTGGGGCACGACACGTTCTCAAGCTCAACTAATTACTTTATCAAAAATGGAACTTTTGGAATCATGTAACCTCTTTTATAAATTTCTGGGGACGTCCACTCTCCCTGAAGTAAACGCTGTACTGAATATGGCTGCAATGTGCCGGCGACCTGCAGCATCTGCTTCAGCATGGAAGTGAAAACAAGGTCGAATCCTCAAGACTTTCTCGCGTTCAGCAGCTAAAACTGCTCTTACACCTCTTCCGTGGTCAGTGACGCTGCAGGATTTTCATGTTTGGTTGCTAAGAAAAGTAGCTGTTCGCTGTCCACTTTTATGTGGTATGGTTTGGACAGATAATCTCTAAGCGTGAAGTGTGTTTTCAGGACGGCAGTTTTGGTGGTAAGCTTGCATCTGTAGCTAGAAACTTTTCCAGCAGGACTTCAGATTCTAGAAACCTCACGCTCCACCGATAGACACGTCAATTCTTCCTGCTTGGCGGCTTGACAAGTCTTGAGAACTGAAACGCCAAGGGGACTGTTCATTATATTATATGTTCTCATTTCCCTTCCCTTCATCTATCTGCGATTCTGCATCATGTGGTCCGCACGCCGTCCGTTCCCAAACGCTACACGATCGAGCAAAAAGGTTCAAAATTGATACAGGTAGGAGCATCCACGAATGAGTCAGCAACTCATGGTCACCGGTCACTTCACGACGACGACGAGTTATCTTGTATGGAGACTATATCCAAAGAACACAAAAAACTTCGGCTATTTGGGAGGGCGTTGTGAGTCATCAGAACCGAAAAATTAATAGATTTCTTACGCTCATCCACATTCCATACTACTTTTATTCTCTTTTGGAACTTCACGTTATAGATTTTCTACGATACATAAATACACTGTCCTATGAAATCTGAAGTTCCATTGAAGAAGTTATTTTTCTTTTTTCTTTCACATGGTGCATGCAGACGTCTGTTTCAGGCTTTCCGGCCGATGACAAGTAGATTAATAATCTGAATTTCCTCAAAGAATTACTCTTCTCTGCCAGCGGTTGAGGAGCAATGAATGTTTATTGTTAAGAATGTCAGCAGCAGATGTTGGTTAAATAGCTGATTGTCAAAGAAACAAGAAACAGCCGTCGAATGAAGAACGGAGACAGACACTTCCAGGAAAATAGTCAAGAAGTTGCCGCAAGCCTCGGTGGTTGCACATTTTTTCACCTCTTTTAAATGTTCCTCACTACAGCTCTCTGTCTGTCAATATACCACTTCTCTCTCTTTCTCTCTCTGTCTGTCTCGTGTGTGTGTGTGTGTGTGGGGGGGGGGGGGGTAATCGTACCTGTTTCTTCTTAGGTGTTAAAGTGTTCTGATTGTAATGTCAAATGTGGTCGGGATTGTTGCGGCTTACATATACGCCGATGATAATCAAGGTTGCTAGCAGACACGAATACACACATTAAAAAAAAGCTTTGCATCACCTGGGTTCCGAGAGTTAGAGAACCTGTACAGAAAATTACAACAGAGATCAACATAAACATCATTTCCGCCTTTTTTATTGCTCATGAAAACCACACATTACATTTGTGCCACCATACAGCGAGACATTCAGAGGTGGTGGTCCACATTGCTGTACACATCGGTACCACTAATACCCAGTAGCACGTCCTATTGCACTTATGCATGCCTGTATTCGTCGTGGCATACTATCCACAAGTCGTCACACTCCTCAACGGCGATTCGGCGTAGACCCCTCAGAGAGGTTGGTGGGTCACGTCGTCCATAAACAGCCCTTTTCAATCTATCCCAGGCACGCTCGATATGGTTAATGTCTGGAGAACATGCTGGCCACTCAAGTCGAGCGATGTCGTTACCCTGATATGCACGATGGGAGCGCGAATTGTCGTCCATGAAGACGTATGCCTCGCCAATATGCTGCCGATATGGTTGCACTATCGGTCGGACGATGGCATTCACGTATCGTATAGCTGTTACGGTGACTTCCATGACCACCAGCGGAGTACGTCGGCCCCACATAATGCCACCCCAAAACAACAGAGCCCTCCACATTGCTGCACTCGCTGGACTGTGTGTCTAAGGCGTTCAGCCTGACCGGGTTGCCTCCAAACACGTCTCCGACGATTGTCTGGTTGGAGGCATATGCGACACTCATCGGTGAAGAGAGCGTGATGCCAATCCTGATCGGTTCATTCGGCATGTTTTGGGGCCCATCTGTACCGCACTTCATGATGTGGTTGCAAAGATGGATCTCACCATGGACGTCGGGAATGAAGTTCGGCATCATGCAGCGTATTGAGCACAGTTTGAGTTGTAACACGACGTCCTACGGCTGCACGAAAAACATTACTCAACATGGTGGCGCTGCTGTCAGGGTTCCTCCGAGCCATAATCCATAGGTAGCGGTCATCCAGTCCAGTAGTAGCCCTTGGGCGGTCTGACCGAGGCTTCTCATCGACAGTTCCTGTCTCTCTCTATCTCTTCCATGTCTGAAAAACATCGCTTTGGTTCACTCCGAGACGCCTGGACTCTTCCCTTGATGAGAGCCCTTCCTGGCACCAAGTAACAATGCGGACGTGACCGAACCGCAGTATTGACCGTCTAGGCATGGTTGAACTACAGACAACACGAGCCGTGTACCTCCTTCCTGGTGGAATGACTGGAACTGAACGGCTGTCGGACCCCGTCCGTTTAATAGGCGCTGCTCATGCATGGTTGTTTACATCTCTGGGCGGGTTTAGTCACATCATTGAGCAGTCAAAGGGACTATGTCTGTGATACCATATCCACAGCCAACGTCCATCTTCAGGAGTTCTGGTAATCGGGGTGATGCAAAACAATTTTTGATGTGTGTATTAGCAAAAATGGGCACAGTTTTGCTTGTAATGGTTTAATTACGTTATCCAAACTTGCAGCTAGCTAAAAGAGAAGCAGAAGAAGCATGAAACAATTACTGTTATTGCACGTTAAATTACGGAATTGTTGCAAAGACAGCGGCTATGTAAACGCCTACGTAGCGCAAGAATTTGTACTCACGACAATTAATTTCAATGATATCACACTCGATTCATTTTAGGTTAAGCATTTCCTTGACAGAGATAAATTTAATTGCAAACTCAAAGATATCTGGAAGCAAACCTAAGCCTTGTTGCCTACTATAGTTAAATCTATCCATGCACTTCGTCAAAATTCTGTTCAGATGAACTTTGCAAATATTTATGCTTGAAAATTATCTTCAATATTCAAATTATTTACTGTGTTAACTTGAGGCTGAAGCCCAATATTTAATATTTTAATTAAATTCCACATAATGGCTGCCTGTGGGCCATTACGACAAAAAAAAGCCTGATGAAATATCTTGTGCACAACTCACTTTAAATAATTATTTTCCCGTAAATATTTCACTAGTAGGGGAAGGTTTTGAATAAGAATAGGAGAAATTCACTTTTTATGTATATTGTAACAGCAAATACGTACATCAAATACTTCGAGAGTAAGAAAAGCTATGCGACATAATTCTTCAATAGTACAGCCAAAAGTAGTATTCAATCTTTGAATCAAGCCCTTTTTAACCATAATGACAAAAGATGTCCATGGTTACAAAAAATGTCATTACATTGTATAGTTTCTCTTTGGTGCTAAAATACATACTTTATTAACATTTGAACACAAAAATATCATATTAACGAGTTGTAGATTTTATAGATATTTGTCGCATTAGCTACGGTTTTTATCTACGGAAATACAGTCACGTTTGTACTTTCTTTACACTCCACATTTACACGTCAAGTAAGGGTTTATTTTTTATACAGTTTTCCAGGAGAAGTCATATATACAGGGTGGTCCATTGATCGTGACCGAGCCAAATATCTCACGAAATAAGCGTCAAACGAAAAAACTACAAAGAACGAAACTTGTCTAGCTTGAAGGGAGAAACCAGATGGCGCTATGGATAGCCCGCTAGATGGCGCTGCCATAGGTCGAGACATCTTCGCGGGTACCGGGCGCGGTTGGGCCACCCTCTCCCCAAGGGGAGTGGCGGGTTCATAGGCTGGTTGGTTTGTGGGATTAAAGGGACCAGACTGCGATGGTCATCGGTCCCTTTTTTCAAAAAAAATTAAAACCGCTCAAAGAGAATAAAAAACAAACAGCAGGAAAGACGTCAGACGACACAGGACGGAAAAGACGCCGACAGAGATCAGACAAAACAAAGTAAAACACACAGTGTGTGACGGTGGTTGGCCGACCATAGAGAAAAAAAGAGGAGAAGCCAACCACCAAGAACACATTAAAAACTCAGTTTAAAATCAGAGGCTAAAAGCCAGAATTAACGCTAAAAAACAAACACTCAGATTAAACTATAAAAACCCCCTGCCCGAATAAAACGCAAAACTAAGTCCACCATGGCAGAGTCATCTAGTAAAAGGGCAGGGAGCGTGTCAGGCAGTGCGAACGTCTGCCTGAGCACAGCTAAAAGCGGACACTCCAATAAAATGTGCACCACAGATAAAACGGAGCCGCAGCGACACAGAGGTGGGTCCTCACGGCGCAATAAGTGGCCGTGTGTCAGCCGAGTGTGCCCAATGCGCAGCCGGCAGAGGGCAACAGACTCCTGGCGGGAGACCCGAATGGACGACCGCCACACAGTCGTCGACGCCTTGATACAACGGAGTTTGTTCGGTACGGGCAGGTTGCGCCATTCAGCGTCCCATAAAGCGAAAATTTTGCGGCGTAATAGTGCCCGCAAATCAGTCGCCGGGAGGCCAATCTCCAGAGGTGGGTGACTGGTGGCCTCTTTCGCCAGGCGGTCAACATTCTCATTCCCGGGGATCCCAACATGGCCTGGGGTCCAAACAAAGACCACAGAGCGGCCACAACGGTCAAGAGTAGACAGGGACTCCTGGATAGCCATCACTAGACGGGAACGAGGGAAACACTGGTCGAGAGCTCGTAAACTGCTCAGGGAGTCGCTACAGATAACAAAGGACTCACCTGAGCAGGAGCGGATATACTCTAGGGCTCGAAATATGGCGACCAGCTCAGCAGTGTAAACGCTGCAGCCAGCCGCCAAGGAACGTTGTTCGGACTGGTCCCCTAGAGTGAGAGCATATCCGACACGACCAGCAACCATCGAACCGTCAGTGTAAACAATTACAGAGCCCTGATACGTGGCCATGATGGAAGAAAAGCGGCGGCGGAAGGCCTCTGGAGGGACCGAGTCCTTCGAGCCCTGTGCCAAGTCGAGCCGAAGGCAAGGGCGAGGAACACACCACGGGGGTGTACGCAGAGGCGCCCGGAAAGGAGGTGGAACAGGGAAAAATCCAAGCCCGGAGAGAAGCGCCTTAACGCGCACAGGGATCGGACAAACCGACCGGGGCCGACGCTCTGGCAGATGGACGACCGACTGCGGGAACAGCACACGGTAATTTGGATGCCCGGGCAAGCTAAAAACATGGGCAGCATAAGCAGCCAGTAATTGTTGGCGTCGGAACCGCAGTGGAGGGACACCTGCCTCCACTAGTAAGCTGTCCACAGGGCTGGTGCGGAAAGCACCAGTGGCAAGGCGTATCCCGCTGTGGAGAATTGGGTCCAGCACCCGTAACGCAGATGGGGATGCTGAGCCATAAGCCAGGCTCCCATAATCCAGGCGGGACTGGATTAACGCCTGGTAGAGCCGTAACAGGGTAGAGCGGTCGGCGCCCCAGCGGGTGTGGCTCAAACATCGCAGAGCATTGAGATGCCGCCAACACGCCTGTTTGAGCTGCCGGATATGAGGCAGCCAAGTCAACCGGGCATCGAAAACCACCCCCAAAAACCTGTGGGTCTCCACCACAGCAAGCAGTTCGTCGGCAAGATAAAGCCGCGGCTCAGGATGGACTGTTCGGCGCCGGCAGAAATGCATAACGCGGGTCTTGGCTGCCGAAAACTGAAACCCATGCGCTACAGCCCAAGACTGTGCCTTGCGGATAGCGCCCTGTAGCTGACGTTCAACAGCTGCAATGCCAGTAGAGCTGTAGTAAAGGCAAAAGTCGTCAGCATACAGGGAAGCGGAGACAGAATTTCCCACAGCCGCAGCAAGCCCGTTAATGGCTATTAAAAACAGACAGACACTTAAAACAGAACCCTGTGGCACACCGTTCTCCTGGACGTGGGAGGAACTATACGAGGCCGCGACTTGCACGCGGAAGGTACGACACGACAGAAAATTGCGGATAAAAATCGGCAGAGGACCCCGAAGACCCCATCCATGAAGCGTAGAAAGGATGTGATGACGCCATGTCGTATCGTACGCCTTCTGCATGTCGAAAAAGACAGCGACCAGGTGCTGACGGCGGGCAAAGGCAGTACGGATGGCCGACTCCAGGCTCACCAGATTGTCGGTGGCGGAGCGGCCTTTACGGAACCCACCCTGAGACGGAGCCAGAAGGCCCCGAGACTCCAGTACCCAATTCAAGCGCCGGCTCACCATCCCTTCAAGCAACTTGCAAAGAACGTTGGTGAGGCTAATGGGACGGTAGCTGTCCACCTCCAGAGGGTTCTTTCCAGGTTTCAAAACGGGGATGACAATGCCTTCCCGCCATTGCGACGGAAACTCCCCCTCGACCCAAAGACGGTTGTAAAGATCGAGAAGGCGCCGCTGGCAGTCCACTGAAAGGTGTTTCAGCATCTGACAGTGGATGCCATCTGGCCCAGGAGCGGTAACAGGGCAAGCAGCTAGGGCACTGCAAAATTCCCACTCACTAAATGGAGCATTGTAAGATTCTAGGTGGTTGGTGCGAAACGAAAGGCTCCGACGTTCCATCCGCTCTTTAATGGAGCGGAAGGCCTGGGGGTAATTCGCAGAAGCGGAACTCAGAGCAAAATGCTCTGCTAAGCGATTTGCAATGACGTCGGAGTCCGTACAAACCGCTCCATTCAGTGAGAGCGCAGGGACGCTGACAGGTGGCCGATAGCCGTAGACGCGTCGAATCTTGGCCCAGACCTGCGATGGAGTGACATGGAGGCCAATGGTGGACACATACCGCTCCCAGCACTCCTTCTTGCCTTGGCGGATAAGGAGGCGGGCCCGCGCACGCAGCCGTTTGAAGGCGATAAGGTGGTCTATGGAGGGATGTCGCTTGCGCTGGAGCGCCCGCCGGCGATCTTTAATCGCTTCAGCGATCGCAGGCGACCACCAAGGCACAGCCTTCCGCCGAGGGGACCCAGAAGAACGGGGAATGGCAGATTCGGCGGCATTAACGATGTCGGTGGTGACCGATTGAACCACCGCATCAATGTCATCAGTAGAGAGAGGCTCAAAAGCGGCAGTGGAGGAGAACAAGTCCCAGTCAGCCTTATTCATAGCCCATCTGCTAGGACGCCCAGAAGAGTGACGCTGTGGTAGTGACAAAAAGAGCGGAAAGTGGTCACTACCACACAGGTCGTCATGCACACTCCATTGGACAGACGGTAAGAGGCTATGGCTACAGATTGAAAGGTCAATGGCGGAGTAGGTGCCATGCGCCACACTGAAGTGTGTGAAGGCACCATCATTTAACAGCGAGAGATCGAGCTGCGACAATAAATGCTCAACGATGGCACCTCGACCTGTTGCCACTGACCCACCCCACAGAGGGTTATGGGCGTTGAAGTCGCCCAATAGCAAGAAAGGTGGCGGCAATTGGGCGACCAGTGCAGCCAGGACATGCTGCGAGACATCACCATCCGGTGGAATGTAAAGACTGCAGACGGTAACAGCCTGTGGCGTCCACACGCGTACAGCGACAGCCTCTAAAGGCGTCTGGAGAGGGACAGACTCGCTGTGCAGAGTGTGAAGGACATATATGCAGACGCCACCAGACACCCTTTCATAAGCTGCTCGGTTCTTATAATAACCCCGATAGCCACGGAGGGCGGGGGTTCGCATTGCTGGAAACCAAGTTTCCTGGAGAGCAATGCAGAAGAAAGGGTGAAGGCTGATAAGTTGGCGGAGCTCAGCTAGATGGTGGAAGAAACCGCTGCAGTTCCACTGGAGGATGGTATTGGCCATGGCTGGGAAAGGCGTGACGGAACTGGGAAGGCAGATTACGCCGCCCGGTCACCTGCTGCCCCCGAATGAGCACCCGCGCTAGTGCTATTCATGGCGTCTGAGGGACCGGCGAGATCCATGTCCTCAGCAGACGCCAGAATCTCCACCTCGTCCTCAGACGCAGAGCTGGAAGGTTGCGGTGGGGTGGCTGCCACCGCGAGTTCCTTGGGCTTAGAGCTCTTCTTCTTTGGTTTCTCACGCTGCTCCTTGGGTTTAACTGGCTGGGAGGGCTTCACCGATTCAGTCTCCGGGACTGAGGAGGATCGTGAAGCCCTTCGACCAGCTGATTGTGGGCACTTACGCCACTGTCGGTCGTCAGCCTTCCCGCTGGTGGAAACCTGGGAAGGGAGGGACCCAAGGGACCCCTTGAGAGCGTGAGAAGCCGAAGAAGTGGGACACTTCTCCGGCTTAGAAGCAGGGACGAACGTCCCTGATGGGGGGGGATGGTGTTGCCCCTGAGGTAGGTGGCGCAGGAGCAACCCGGTGGGTAGAGCCCCCCACTGGCAAGGGGGCAGGAGGAGTTGTACCACTCAGCGATCCGGCCGGAAGTCGCGAAACTGATGGGGCGAGCACAGGTGTTGTAGCAGCGGCATAGGAAGATGGCATTCTCACTGGATGTAAGCGCTCGTATTTCCTTTTGGCCTCAGTATACGTCAGTCGGTCCAGGGTCTTATATTCCATGATTTTGCGCTCTTTCTGGAATATTCTGCAGTCTGGCGAGCAAGGTGAATGGTGCTCCCCGCAGTTGACGCAGATGGGAGGCGGGGCACATGGAGTATCGGGATGAGATGGGCGTCCGCAATCTCGACATGTGAGGCTGGAAGTGCAGCGGGAAGACATATGGCCGAACTTCCAGCACTTGAAGCACCGCATCGGGGGAGGGATATAGGGCTTGACGTCACATCGGTAGACCATCACCTTGACCTTTTCCGGTAACGTATCACCCTCGAAGGCCAAGATGAAAGCACCGGTAGCAACCTGATTGTCCCTCGGACCCCGATGAACGCGCCGGACGAAATGAACACCTCTACGTTCTAAGTTGGCGCGCAGCTGGTCATCAGACTGCAAAAGGAGGTCCCTATGGAAAATAACACCCTGGACCATATTCAAACTCTTATGTGGTGTAATAGTAACGTTAACAGCCCCCAACTTGTCACAAGCAAGTAACCTGCGTGACTGGGCGGAGGATGCCGTTTGTATCAGTACTGACCCAGAGCGCATTTTAGACAAGCCCTCCACCTCCCCAAACTTGTCCTCTAAATGCTCGACGAAGAACTGAGGCTTTGTGGAGAGAAAAGACTCCCCATCAGCTCTCGTGCAAACTAAGAATCGGGGCGAATAACTGTTACCACCAGCCTGAGACTTACGCTCTTCCCACGGCGTGGCCAGGGAGGGGAACGTTTTTGGGTCGTACTTCTGAGCATTAAATTGAGCCCGAGAACGCTTAGAGACTGCTGGCGGCTGGCCGCCAGCGAGAGATGATGTACCACGCTTCATTGCGGGTCATCCGCCCTGATGCCACCTACTCCGACCAAGGGCCCTCCCCACGGGCGCCACCCAGCCGCAGCAATAGCCACCTGGCAGGACGGCCAGTGCCGGGAGTCCTGATGCCCCAAGGAGATGGGCATCTACTCCTTGGCATACGTGGGGAGTTAACGGCGCAGGCATCAGTAGAGCGATCCCTGTGTTGTCAGGGGGCTACAACCAAGAGGGTACATGGCGGCCCCACCACAACGGGCTGGCTACCGTGCTGGATCTTAGGTGCAAAACTGTCCAAGGTCGTCGTCGCAGTTAAAAGAAACACTGCAGAGTGCAGCGTGGTAATCGCCCAAGAGATCGAAAACGAGCGGGACACCATTGCAACGACGAGAAAGCCGGCTAAAGGTCTAATTGCACGACGGATACAGTGCACCATGTAAGGCGCCCTTCCCCAATTGGCTCGCTCTTCGGAATAATTTAGAAAGATGGAGGTCAAACCCGAGAGGGGACCTGCACATAAGGCCGAAACAGTTGAGACTCCTTTTAGTCGCCTCTTACGACAGGCAGGAATACCGCGGGCCTATTCTTATCCCCGAACCCGCAGGGGGGGGGGGGGGGGTTCATAGGCGTTCGCGGCGCACGAGGCGGAGGGTAAATGTGGAGGCTGGCCGTGTGGCATCGCCCGCTCTGCCTGTGAGTGGACATGTGGCTGCTCCTTCAGCAAGGTCCGTGCAGGCACACGGGGGTAGGGGTTTATTAGTTATTGGGAGCTCCAACGTTAGGCGGGTGATGGAGCCCCTTAGGGAAATAGCGGAAAGGTCGGGGAAGAAGGCCAGTGTTCACTCTGTCTGCTTGCCGGGTGGTCTCATCCGAGATGTGGAGGAGGCCCTACCGGCGGCGATAGAGAGCACTGGGTGCACCCGACTGCAAATTGTTGCTCATGTCGGCACCAATGACTCCTGCCCTCTGGGTTCAGAGGTCATCCTCAGTTCGTACAGGCGGTTGGCGGAATTGGTGAAGGCGGAAAGCCTCGCTCGCGGGGTGGAATCAGAGCTAACTATTTGTAGTATCGTTCCCAGAACCGATCGCGGTCCTCTGGTTTGGAGCCGAGTGGAAGGCTTAAACCAGAGGCTCAGACGATTCTGCGGAGATCTGGGGTGCAAATTTCTCGACCTCCGCTATCGGGTGGAGAAATGTAGGGTCCCCCTGAATAGGTCAGGCGTGCACTACACGCCGGAAGCGGCTACAAGGGTAGCGGAGTACGTGTGGAGTGCACATGGGGGTTTTTTAGGTTAGAGAATTCCCTCCCTAGGCCCGACAAGACGACGCCTGAGACGCGGCAAGGTAGGAGTAGGCGAAATGCAACAGGGAATAACAATATTAATGTGCTAATAGTAAACTGCAGGAGCGTCTATAGAAAGGTCCCAGAACTGCTCTCATTAATAAACGGTCACAACGCCCATATAGTACTAGGGACAGAAAGTTGGCTGAAAGCAGACGTAAACAGTAATGAAATCCTAAACTCAGATTGGAATGTATACCGCAGAGACAGGCTGGACAGTGAAGGGGAGGCGTGTTTATAGCAATAAGAAGTGCAATAGTATCGAAGGAAATTGACGGAGATCCGAAATGTGAAATGATTTGGGTGAAGGTCACGGTTAAAGCAGGCTCAGACATGGTAACTGGATGTCTCTATAGGCCCCCGGGCTCAGCAGCTATTGTGGATGAGCACCTGAAGGATAATTTGGAAAATATTTCGAGTAGATTTCCCCACCATGTTATAGTTCTGGGTGGAGATTTTAATTTGCCGGATATAGACTGGGAGACTCAAACGTTCATTTTTTAAGTGCTTTATCTGAAAACTACCTTGAGCGGTTAAACAGAGAACCGACTCGTGGCGATAACATATTAGACCTTCTGGTAACAAACAGACCCGAACTATTTGAAACAGTTAACGCAGAACAGGGAATCAGCGATCATAAAGCGGTTACGGCATCGATGATTTCAGCCGTAAATAGAAATATTAAAAAAGGTAGGAAGATTTTTCGGTTTAGCAAAAGTGACAAAAAGCAGATTACAGAGCACCTGACGGCTCAACACAAAAAGTTTTGTCTCAAGTACAGATAGTGTTGAGGATCAGTGGACAAAGTTCAAAACCATCGTACAATATGCGTTAGATGAGTATGTGCCAAGCAAGATCGTAAGAGATGGAAAAGAGCCACCGTGGTACAACAACCGAGTTAGAAAACTGCTGCGGAAGCAAAGGGAACTTCACAGCAAACATAAACATAGCCAAAGCCTTGCAGACAAACAAAAATTACGCGAAGCGAAATGAAGTGTGAGGAGGGCTATGCGAGAGACGTTCAATGAATTCGAAAGTAAAGTTCTATGTACTGACTTGGCAGAAAATCCTAAGAAATTTTGGTCTTATGTCAAAGCGGTAGGTGGATCAAAACAAAATGTCCAGACACTCTGTGACCAAAATGGTACTGAAACAGAGCATGACAGACTAAAGGCCGAAATACTAAATGTCTTTTTCCAAAGCTGTTTCACAGAGGAAGACTGCACTGTAGTTCCTTCCCTAGATTGTCGCACAGATGACAAAATGGTAGATATCGAAATAGACGACAGAGGGATAGAGAAACAATTAAAATCGCTCAAAAGAGGAAAGGCCGCTGGACCTGATGGGATACCAGTTCGATTTTACACAGAGTACGTGAAGGACCTTGGCCCCCTTCTTGCAGCGGTGTACCGTAGGTCTCTAGAAGAGCGTAGCGTTCCAAAGGATTGGAAAAGGGCACAGGTCATCCCCGTTTTCAAGAAGGGACGTCGAACAGATGTGCAGATCTATAGACCTCTATCTCTAACGTCGATCAGTTGTAGAATTTTGGAACACGTATTATGTTCGAGTATAATGACTTTTCTGGAGACTAGAAATCTACTCTGTGGGAATCAGCATGTGTTTCGAAAAAGACGGTCGTGTGAAACCCAGCTTGCGCTATTCGTCCACGAGACTCAGAGGGCCATAGACACGGGTTCACAGGTAGATGCCGTGTTTCTTGACTTCCGCAAGGCGTTCGATACAGTTTCCCCACAGTCGTTTAATGAACAAAGTAAGAGCATATGGACTATCAGACCAATTGTGTGATTGGATTGAGGAGTTCCTAGATAACATAACGCAGCATGTCATTCTCAATGGAGAGAAGTCTTCCGAAGTAAGAGTGATTTCAGGTGTGCCGCAGTGGAGTGTCATAGGACCGTTGCTATTCACAATATACATAAATGACCTGGTGGATGACATCGGAAGTTCACTGAGGCTTTTTGCAGATGATGCTGTGGTGTATCGAGAGGTTGTAACAATGGAAAATTGTACTGAAATGCAGGAGGATCTGCAGCGAATTGACGCATGGTACAGGGAATGGCAATTGAATCTCAATGTAGACAAGTGTAATGTGCTGCGAATACATAGAAAGATAGATCCCTTATCATTTAGCTACAAAATAGCAGGTCAGCAACTGGAAGCAGTTAATTCCATATATTATCTGGGAGTACGCATTAGGAGTGATTTAAAATGGAATGATCATATAAAGTTGATCATCGGTAAAGTAGATGCCAGACTGAGATTCATTGGAAGAATCCTAAGGAAATGCAATCCGAAAACAAAGGAAGTAGGTTACAGTACGCTTGTTCGCCCACTGCTTGAATACTGCTCAGCAGGGTGGGATCCGTACCAGATAGGGTTGATAGAAGAGATAGAGAAGTTCCAACGGAGAGAAGCGCGCTTCGTTACAGGATCATTTAGTAAACGCGAAAGCGTTACGGAGATGACAGATAAACTCCAGTGGAAGACTCTGCAGGAGAGACGCTCAGTAGATCGGTACGGGCTTTTGTTAAAGTTTCGAGAACATACCTTCACCGAAGAGTCAAGCAGTATATTGCTCCCTCCTACGTATATCTCGCGAAGAGACCATGAGGATAAAATCAGAGAGATTAGAGCCCACACAGAAGCATACCGACAATCCTTCTTTCCACGAACAATACGAGACTGGAATAGAAGGGCGAACCGATAGAGGTACTCAGGGTACCCTCCGCCACACACGGTCAGGTGCCTTGCGGAGTATCGATGTAGATGTAGATGTAGATATCAACTGCGTTTTTTAAAATAGGAACCCCGATTTTTTATTACATACTCGTGTAATACGGAAATTAATATGAATGTTTTAGTCGGACTACTTTTTTCGCTTTGTGATAGATGTTGTTGTTGTTGTTGTTGTTGTGGTCTTCAATCCTGAGACTGGTTTGATGCAGCTCTCCATGCTACTCTATCCTGTGCAAGCTTCATCATCTCCCAGTACCTACTGCAACCTACATCTTTCTGAACCTGCTTAGTGTATTCATCTCTTGGTCTCCCTCTACGATTTTTACCCTCCACGCTGCCCTCCAATGCTAAATTTGTGATCCCTTGATGCCTCAAAACATGTCCTACCAACCGATCCCTTCTTCTAGTCAAGTTGTGCCACAAACTTCTCTTCTCCCCAATCCTATTCAATACCTCCTCATTAGTTACGTGATCTACCCACCTTATCTTCAGCTTTCTTCTGTAGCACCACATTTCGAAAGCTTCTATTCTCTTCTTGTCCAAACTGGTTATCGTCCATGTTTCACTTCCATACATGGCTATACTCCATACAAATACTTTCAGAAACGACTTCCTGACACTTAAATCTATACTCGATGTTAACAAATTTCTTTTCTTCAGAAACGATTTCCTTGCCATTGCCAGTCTACATTTTATATCCTCTCTACTTCGACCATCATCAGTTATTTTACTCCCTAAATAGCAAAACTCCTTTACTACTTTAAGTGTCTCATTTCCTAATCTAACCCCCTCAGCATCACCCGATTTAATTTGACTACATTCCATTATCCTCGTTTTGCTTTTGTTGATGTTCATCTTATATCCTCCTTTCAAGACACTGTCCATTCCGTTCAACTGCTCTTCCAAGTCCTTTGCTGTCTCTGACAGAATTACAATGTCATCGGCGAACCTCAAAGTTTTTACTTCTTCTCCATGAATTTTAATACCTACTCCGAATTTTTCTTTTGTTTCCTTTACTGCTTGCTCAATATATAGATTGAATAACATCGGGGAGAGGCTACAACCCTGTCTCACTCCCTTCCCAACCACTGCTTCGCTTTCAAGCCCCTCGACTCTTATAACTGCCATCTGGTTTCTGTACAAATTGTAAATAGCCTTTCGCTCCCTGTATTTTACCCCTGCCACCTTCAGAATTTGAAAGAGAGTATTCCAGTTAACGTTGTCAAAAGCTTTCTCTAAGTCTACAAATGCCAGAAACGTAGGTTTGCCTTTTCTTAATCTTTCTTCTAAGTCGTAAGGTTAGTATTGCCTCACGTGCTCCAACATTTCTACGGAATCCAAACTGATCCTCCCCGAGGTCCGCTTCTACCAGTTTTTCCATTCGTCTGTAAAGAATTCGCGTTAGTATTTTGCAGCAGTGACTTATTAAACTGATAGTTCGGTAATTTTCACACCTGTCAACACCTGCTTTCTTTGGGATTGGAATTATTATATTCTTCTTGAAGTCTGTGGGTATTTCGCCTGTCTCATACATCTTGCTCACCAGATGGTAGAGTTTTGTCATGACTGGTTCTCCCAAGGCCATCAGTAGTTCTAATGGAATGTTGTCTACTCCCGGGGCCTTGTTTAGACTCAGGTCTTTCAGTGCTCTGTCAAACTCTTCACGCAGTATCTTATCTCCCATTTCATCTTCATCTACATCCTCTTTCATTTCCATAATATTGTCCTCAAGTACATCGCCCTTGTATAAACCCTCTATATACTCCTTCCACCTTTCTGCCTTCCCTTCTTTGCTTAGAACTGGGTTGCCATCTGAGCTCTTGATATTCATACAAGTGGTTCTCTTTCCTCCAAAGGTCTCTTTAATTTTCCTGTAGGCAGTATCTATCTTACCCCTAGTGAGACAAGCCTCTACATCCTTACATTTGTCCTCTAGCCATCCCTGCTTAGCCATTTTGCACTTCCTGTCGATCTCATTTTTGAGACGTTTGTATTCCTTTTTGCCTGCATCATTTACTGCATTTTTATATTTTCTCCTCTCATCAATTAAATTCAATATTTCTTCTGTTAC
Source organism: Schistocerca nitens (assembly GCF_023898315.1). Taxonomy (NCBI): domain Eukaryota; kingdom Metazoa; phylum Arthropoda; class Insecta; order Orthoptera; family Acrididae; genus Schistocerca; species Schistocerca nitens. The sequence goes on along the minus strand of NC_064617.1, from coordinate 712,462,231 downwards.
CCAAGGATTTCTATTAGCCCTCGTCTTTTTACCTACTTGATCGTCTGCTGCCTTCACTACTTCATCCCTCAGAGCTACCCATTCTTCTTCTACTGTATTTCTTTCCCCCATTCCTGTCAATTGTTCCCTTATGCTCTTCCTGAAACTCTCTACAACCTCTGGTTCTTTCAGTTTATCCAGGTCCCATCTCCTTAAATTCCCACCTTTTTGCAGTTTCTTCAGTTTCAATCTGCAGTTCATAACCAATAGATTGTGGTCAGAATCCACATCTGCCCCTGGAAATGTCTTACAATTTAAAACCTGGTTCCTAAATCTCTGTCTTACCATTATATAATCTATCTGATACCTTTTAGTATCTCCAGGATTCTTCCAGGTATACAACCTTCTTTTATGTTTCTTGAACCAAGTGTTAGCTAGGATTAAGTTATGCTCTGTGCAAAATTGTACAAGGCGGCTTCCTCTTTCATTTCTTCCCCCCAATCCATATTCACCTACTATGCTTCCTTCTCTCCCTTTTCCTACTGACGAATTCCAGTCACCCATGACTATTAAATTTTCGTCTCCCTTCACTAGCTGAATAATTTCTTTTATCTCATCATACATTTCATCAATTTCTTCATCATCTGCAGAGCTAGTTGGCATATAAACTTGTACTACTGTAGTAGGCGTGGGCTTCGTGTCTATCTTGGCCACAATAATGCGTTCACTATGCTGTTTGTAGTAGCTAACTCGCACTCCTATTTTTTTATTCATTATTAAACCTACTCCTGCATTACCCCTATTTGATTTTGTATTTATAACCCTGTAATCACCTGACCAAAAGTCTTGTTCCTCCTGCCACCGAACTTCACTAATTCCCACTATATCTAACTTTAACCTATCCATTTCCCTTTTTAAATTTTCTAACCTACCTGCCCGATTAAGGGATCTGACATTCCACGCTCCGATCCGTAGAACGCCAGTTTTCTTTCTCCTGATAAGGACGTCCTCTTGAGTAGTCCCCGCCCGGAGATCCGAATGGGGGACTATTTTACCTCCGGAATATTTTACCCAAGAGGTAGCCATCATCATTTAATCATACAGTAAAGCTGCATGTCCTCGGGAAAATTTACGGCTGTAGTTTCCCCTTGCTTTCAGCCGTTCGCAGTACCAGCACAGCAATGCCGTTTTGGTTAATGTTACAAGGCCAGATCAGTCAATCATACAGACTGTTGCCCCTGCAACTACTGAAAAGGCTGCTGCCCCCTCAGGAACCACATGTTTGTCTGGCCTGTCAACAGATACCCCTCCGTTGTGGTTGCAACTACGGTACGGCCATCTGTATCGCTGAGGCACGCAAGCCTCCCCACCAACGGCAAGGTCCATGGTTCATGGGGGGTTGTGATAGATGGCGCTGTAATAGTCACAAATATATGGCTCTCAATTTTAGACGAACAGTTGGTAACAGGTAGGTTTTTTAAATTAAAATACAGAACGTAGGTACGTTTGAACATTTTATTTCGGTTGCTCCCATGTGATACATGTACCTTTGTGAACTTATCATTTCTGAGAACGCATGCTGTTACAGAGTGATTATCTTCAAATGCCACATTAATGCAATAAATGCTCAAAATGATGTCCGTCAACCTCAATGCATTTGGCAATACGGGTAACGACGTTCCTCTCAACAGCGAGTAGTTCGCCTTCCGTAAGGTTCGCACATGCATTGACAATGCGCTGACGAATTTTGTCAGGCGTTGTCGGTGGATCACGATAGCAAATATCCTTCAAATTTCCCCACAGAAAGAAATCCGGGGACGTCAGATCCGGCGAACGTGCGGGACATGGTATGGTGCTTCGACGACCAATCCACCTGTCATGAAATATACTATTCAATACCGCTTCAACCGCACGCGAGCTATGTGCCGGACATCCATGATGTTGGAAGTACATCGTCATTCTGTCATTCAGGGAAACATCTTGTAGTAACATCGTTAGAACATTACGTAGGAAATCAGCGTATATTGCACCATTTAGATTGCCATCGATAAAATGGGGGCCAATTATCCTTCCTCCCATAATGCCGCACCATACATTAACCCGCCAACGTTCGCTGATGTTCCACTTTTCGCAGCCATCGCGGATATTCCGTTGCCCAATAGTGCATATTATACCGGTTTACGTTACCGCTGTTTGTGAATGACGCTTCGTCGCTAAATAGAACGCGTGCAAAAAATCTGTCATCGTCCCGTAATTTCTCTTGTGCACAGTGGCAGAACTGTACACGATGTTCAAAGTCGTCACCATGCAATTCCTGGTGCATAGAAATATGGTACGGGTGCAATCGATGTTGATGTAGCATTCTCAGCACCGACGTTCTTGAGATTCCCGATTCTCGCGCAATTTGTCTGCTACCGATGTGCGGATTAGCCGCGACAGCAGCTAAAACACCTACTTGGGCATCATCATTTGTTGCAGGTCACGGTTGACGTTTCACATGTGGCTGAACACTTCCTGTTTCCTTCAATAATGTAACTATCCGGCGAACGGTCCGGACACTTGGATGATGTCGTCCAGGATACCGAGCAGCATTTGTTGGGCATTTTGATCACAATAGTCATACATCAACACGATATCGGCCTCTTCCGCAATTGGTAAACGGTCCATTTTAACACGGGTAATGTATCACGAAGCAAATACCGTCCGCATTGGAGAAATGTTACGTGATACCACGTACTTAGACGTTTGTAACTATTATAGCGCCATCCATCACAAAGCGAAAAAAGTTGTCCAACTAAAACATTCATATTTCTTTACGTGCTACACGAATATGTAATAAAAAAAATGGGGGTTCCTATTTAAAAAAAACGCAGTTGATATCAGTTAGACCTATGGCAGCGTTTCCCCCTTCAAGCTAGACGAGTATCGTTCTTTGTAGTTTTTTCATTTGATGCGTATTTCGTGAGATATTTGGCCCGGTCACTATCAATGGACCACTCTATATACATTACCCTCCATAAGTTTGGAAACACCTAGTAATTATAGACAATGGAAAGAAAATACAGTATAAAAATGCATTCTGTTGTTTTCCAAATGTTTAGTAAGCTCAATATTACACAGGAAGATGCAACAATTAAGTTTTAGATTCCTCAAAATAGCCACCATTTGCTTTCATCACTGCCTTGCACACTCTCGGCATGCGCTGCGTCAGTTTTGCCAGGTTTCAGTTGGAATTAATCTCCATTCTTGCTGCAGGACCTCCCACAAATGTGACCCACTCATGATTTCCCGTTTTCGGATCCTCCTGTCCAATTCATCCCATAGCAACTCGATTGTGTTACAATCAGGGGATTGGGGGGGCGGCCATTCCATGTTTTTCAATATTTTATGAACCTTCAGAGACTTCACATAGTTCTAACACAAGCGAGACGTATGTTTCGGGTCGTTGTCTTGCTGCAAGACAAACCCTTTCCCAGTCGGACGCAAACCAGAAGACTTAGCATGTCTCTGGAGAATGGCATGATAAATGCTCCGTTGTAATACACAGCACGGTGTTTCCTAACTTATGTAGGGCAGTATATCCGTGGACTGTCTTAAAATTTAAATCTTGTTGGTGTTACAATACTCCGACAACTCAATACTACGAGGACTGCAGCAATCGAGAGTCTATAAAAATTGAGAAAACGAAAGATATTTGACTTCTGATGGAACGAAACTGCTATCCAACGAATTCTCCGCCCGGGAGGGGGGGGGGGGGGGGGGGGGGAGAGTGGCGGTGTGTGGAGAGTTAGAGTGGCGGGGGGAAGGGGGGTGGGGGTTGGAGAGAGGTCGTAAGAAACTTGACTCTCTGTGTCAATTTCGCCGCGTAACAGATTAATTCGAGGTAGGTCTGCAAAAATCGGGAATGAAGTATCAGTAATTTTAACTTGCAGGTGCAAACACACACGCGCGCGCGAGCGCGCACGCACGCGAATGGGTTATTAGCATGACTACGGCGTGAGAGGCCATAACAATCAGAATTACAGAAGGAAATGAAAAGAATAGAGACCAAGCACGGAAGTTAATTTCCCGTTCAGGCCGTGCCAATGTAGTGATTGCTATTTCTGGGAGTTGAATGGGTGTAATCAGGCGCCTTGTGAGATAATCACGCCGATGTCTGTCCCCGAGAAAATATTACTTCCTGTTGTAACAAGTATGCCACGCCATCAGAAGCAATCAATTTGACTCTTGCGGGCCTCCAAGTACGGATACCACATTTCACAGATTTATTTACTCATCAAGTTATGGGAAAACGCGCAAAAAGTCTATTACAACAACAACGCGATAAAAGGTGATTTTTTTTGTAACTAACAGAGAAATGCATTTGTGAGGCAAAGTTTCTCCAACTATCTCCATGATTGTCATACTGGATTCAAGATGGTGTGAAAGACCGCTCGCATTTCGTAAAATGTTTCGCTACTACGCAGTAGCCGTCATTCCAAAGATTCTTACTAAGAAAAACAGAAACAGAATGTAACAGTAACGCTACAACATTTGACTTCCGGGGAAACGTTAACAGGCACACGCTAGTCGACAAGTGAATGTACATCCAGATATCATACGTTACACAATAAATTATTACAAAAATAATCTTAGGGGGCGCTATGACCAAAGAATTTCGTGCACCTTAATATTGTTCCATACTGAGAGACAGTGGTTAACGATCACTTTCCTCCTGGCTATGGAGATATGATGGGATGGTAATTATAACAAACATCTGTATGTTATCATTGTAGCGGCACTGAGCACTAAATACTACAACGAAAAATGAGAATAATATAGTTAATTCACGGAGACCGAGGAGAACTTCGAAACCTTAGCAAGATGAGAAGTTCCACTCTCGTGATCCACATGTCAGTGACGCAAGGGGACGCAGACCGATTAAGAACAGACGGTGAGAAACAGTATAAAAGCTACAAAAGCTTTTGCAGTATGCTGGCACTCGGCTTTATGCGGAACTCGGAGGAGTAAGGACTGAGACGAGGAACGAGGACATGTAAATAGCTCATACAGCTGAGAAACACTCATCTCCATCTGGCAAAAATACTTGTTCAAAACCGGTGGTAGGCAGAAAACATCTTCCGAGATTGTCCTAAATGCTTTCTCCGAAAATTATTTCGAGCAGTTAGTCCACGAACCCACGCGAATTGTAAATGGTTGCGAAAACACACTTGACCTCTTAGCCACAAACAATCCAGAGCTGATAGAGAGCATCATGACTGATACAGGGATTAGTGATCACAAGGTCGTTGTAGCTAGGCTCAATACCGTTTCTTCCATATCCACCAGAAACAAACGCAAAATAATTTTATTTAAAAAAGCGGATAAAGTGTCACTAGAAGCCTTCCTAAGAGACAATCTCCATTCCTTCCGAACTGACTACGCAAATGTAGACGAGATGTGGCTCAAATTCAAAGATATAGTAGCAACAGCAATTAAGAGATTCATACCTCATAAATTTGTAAGAGATGGAACTGATTCCCCTTGGTACACAAAACAGGTCCGAACTCTGTTGCAGAGGCAACGGAAAAAGCATGCGAAGTTCAGAAGAACGCTAAATCCCGAAGATTGGCTAAAATTTACAGACGCGCTAAATTTGGGACGGACTTCAATGCGAGATGCCTTTAATAGGATCCACAACGAAACATTGTCTCGAAATTTGGTAGAAAATCCGAAGAAATTCTGGTCGTATGTAAAGTACACAAGCGGCAAGACGCAGTCAATACCTTCGCTGCGCAGTGCCGATGGTACTGTTACCGACGACTGTGCCGCTAAAGCGGAGTTATTGAACGCAGTTTTCCGAAATTCCTTCACCAGGGAAGATGAATGGAATATTCCAGAATTTGAAACACGAACAGCTGCTAGCATGAGTTTCTTAGAAGTAGATACCTTAGGGGTTGCGAAGCAACTCAAATCGCTTGATACGGGCAAGTCTTCAGGTCCAGATTGTATACCGATTAGGTTCCTTTCAGATTACGCTGATACAATAGCTCCCTACTTAGCACTCATATACAACCGCTCGCTCACCGATAGATCTGTACCTACAGATTGGAAAATTGCGCAGGTCGCACCAGTGTTTAAGAAGGGTAGTAGGAGTAATCCATCTAACTACAGACCTATATCATTGACGTCGGTTTGCAGTAGGGTTTTGGAGTATATACTGTATTCAAACATTATGAATCACCTCGAAGGGAACGATCTATTGATACGTAATGAGCATGGTTTCAGAAAACACTGTTCTTGTGCAACGCAGCTAGCTCTTTATTCGCACGAAGTAATGGCTGCTATCGACAGGGGATCTCAAGTTGATTCCGTATTTCTAGATTTCCGGAAAGCTTTTGACACCGTTCCTCACAAGCGACTTCTAATCAAGCTGCGGGCCTATGTGGTATCGTCTCAGTTGTGCGACTGGATTCGTGATTTCCTGTCAGGAAGGTCGCAGTTCGTAGTAATAGACGGCAAATCATCGAGTAAAACTGAAGTGATGTCAGGTGTTCCCCAGGGAAGCGTCCTGGGACCTCTGCTGTTCCTGATCTATATAAATGACCTGGGTGACAATCTGAGCAGTTCTCTTAGGTTGTTCGCAGATGATGCTGTAATTTACCGTCTAGTAAGGTCATCCGAAGACCAGTATCAGTTGCAAAGCGATTTAGAAAAGATTGCTGTATGGTGTGGCAGGTGGCAGTTGACGCTAAATAACGAAAAGTGTGAGGTGATCCACATGAGTTCCAAAAGAAATCCGTTGGAATTCGATTACTCGATAAATAGTACAATTCTCAAGGCTGTCAATTCAACTAAGTACCTGGGTGTTAAAATTACGAACAACTTCAGTTGGAAAGACCACATAGATAATATTGTGGGGAAGGCGAGCCAAGGGTTGCGTTTCATTGGCAGGATACTTAGAAGATGCAACAAGTCCACTAAAGAGACAGCTTACACTAACTCGTTCGTCCTCTGTTAGAATATTGCTGCGCGGTGTGGGATCCTTACCAGTGGGATTGACGGAGGACATCGAAATGGTGCAAAAAAGGGCAGCTCTTTTTGTATTATCACGTAGTAGGGGAGAGAGTGTGGCAGATATGATACGCGAATTGGGATGGAAGTCATTACAGCAAAGACGTTTTTCGTCGCGGCGAGATCTATTTACGAAATTTCAGTCACCAACTTTCTCTTCAGAATGCGAAAATATTTTGTTGAGCCCATCCTACATAGGTAGGAATGATCATCAAAATAAAATAAGAGAAATCAGAGCTCGAACAGAAAGGTTTAGGTGTTCGTTTTTCCCGCGCGCTGTTCGGGAGTGGAATGGTAGAGAGATAGTATGATTGCGGTTCGACGAACCCTCTGCCAAGCACTTAAATGTGAATTGCAGAGTAGTCATGTAGATGTAGATGTAGATCTGGTCACATGCCGAATATCAGTGAATTTATATGTGAGTAAGGTAAACATAAAAGCTGAGACAGAAACGCTACGTCAGACTCAGAGGAAAACAGATCCCATTGACTCTGTCGTTTCTTATTTAATTGTATGTATTGGTATATTATCACTTTGGGGGAGGCTGAGAAGGGTAGGGTTGAGGGGAAGGACGTAAGGCAATCAGCCTACTTTTCGCGTCAGTAATGTCTGTGTACTTCTCCGCTCTTTTTGGTGTTTCTACCGTTCAGGTACGTCTACTGAGTTTATCTGTGTAGATTACTACTGTCAGAGATAAAACGTTTCTGATCGATTACTTCGACGAAACACGCTCAAGGTTACACTTATTCCCAATCACGACTGGGCCTAGACCAATATAATGGGTTATGTCTTACAACACCCGTCTTCAAAAACTGAAAATGTGATAGAACTAGGACACCGATCGGGATATTTGCTTTCGCGGACAATGCTCTACCAACTGATCGAAACGAGCACTTTGTAGGTCTTATTAAAAACTTCAAACTGATCATATATCCAATTTTTCCAAAGTCTACAGGAGGTTTTCAGCATTCGTTGTTGATGTGAGTACGTATGCGTCAAAGAATATCGCAAGGAACGTCTCGGCCACCGTCTTGGCTTTAGTATCAGTATGAAACTCTTGACTCTATAGCAGGGCACACAACTGTGGCGGAACTTGGTGACAGAGTACTTGACTGTGATCCTCGACGAGGTTCTAACCTCTCAAAGGCATTGTATATCAGCACACAGCTCCTGCCATACGAATACGACATTCTGGAAAAAAAAATCATCATTATGTAGTAAGAGCTACCACCACATGATCTGTCGGAATATCAATGTACGGAAATGAGAAATACTCATCAGTCATAGTTTTAATCGATATTCCGTACGGGTCAGTGCAAATTTGTACCAAAAAGAGTATCGTGCACGAAAAGAGTTTGGTTTCATGCGGAAATCACTCCTAGAATCCGTACTGAAATCGGAAAAAGAGCTCCATATGGGGCTACAACATGTTTTCCTGAATTTCAGTACCGTAAATCACATTCTGTTCTGCAGTTCTCTTCCCAATGTCCTTCCAACAAAATTCCAGTAACTTTCCCCTTGTCTAACAGTCGTTCTCGCCTCCTGTAGGAAGTATTAATGCCTAGGGAATGTGATCTGAACGTTATTACGTACTGTCTCTCCAAGCTGTGTCGCGCAGGGCGGCCAGACATTTTGCAAATAGCAGCTGCGCAGGGCAACGGCCTCTGAACAGCAACCGGATATCCGCTATCTCGCCTGTGGAGGTGACATCAGCGGTTAAGTGCCCTTTGGAAAGCACATGAGCCTCTGGCTATCGACGGTTCTCGTTTGCTCAAATAAAAACTTACAGCCAGCGTAACAACTACAACACGCACAGACCGCTGCAATAAACGAAGGGGCCGACAGGTAGATGATGTGTATCGACGTTGTTGGCAATACGTTGCATATGAATTACCTTAATCACAACGAGAAATATAATACCTGTAATTTACACGTATTGTTTATCCTACTGTTTGACGACCATAAATGACAAAGTGAAGATGGCTGCATTCAAACCGCTGCAGGCAAGTAGTTAAGTATTAGCACATACACAATTTAGCAGTTCCTTAAAATAAGCGTATTTTTCTTTTGTAGCCTTTCTGAGTACCGGTTTCGTGACCTTGCACATCCCATTCTAGCGTCTCAAAAAAATGTGTGTGAAATCTTATGGGACTTAACTTCTAAGGTCATCAATCCCTAAGCTTACACACAACTTAACCTAAATTATCCTAAGGACAAACACACACACCCATGCCCGAGGGAGGATTCGAACCTCCGCCGGGATCAGCCGCACAGTCCATGACTGCAGCGCCATAGACCGCTCGGCTAATCCCGCGGGGCTCTAGCGTCTCAATTCCGTTACTCTTACTTCGGAATTTAAAATCTTATCGAATATACAGAGTGGTCAGAAACAGTCTGAAAAGTTTGTATGGGTGTAGTAGTGTACGTTTTGCTGAGCAATAATTACTAAAAAAATTATATACGTTGTGCTGTTTCCGAGATAATTAGCATTGGAGTTGGCCAATCAGGCGGTTGTGAGTGCAAATTCAAGCGGCCCGCCATAGACGGTGCCGCCAAAGTATTCTTCGTTTCGTTTCCTAAAAGCGAACAAGAGAGCGATACAAAAATTGGACATGGGGCGGTAGTAAGGATCAAAGCCGAGCCAAAGGCTGAGCTATATCGTGCGCTATCATTTGCGCTACGAAAGCAACTGACGCTATTTTTATCAGGCGGGCCGCTTGAATCTGTGCGTTCAACGGCCTGGTTTGCTAACTTCAACGTTAATTAACTTGGAATCGGTGTAACGTATCGATTTTTTTCTTAACAATTATTTCTCAGCGCAACCCACCCTACAACCCCCTTACACGCTTCTCAGACTGTGTCTGATCACCCCGTATAGTTACCGATAAAAGATATTCTTGCCTATACTGACACCTGAAAGAGACTATCATTTCTTGCTTGTTTTAGAGAATTGTAAGTGGTAATTTTCAGTACCTGTAAGTTACATTATGATCTCATAGGAAAAGGTCAAAAAGAAATTATTTATGTACGGTACTACATACATACTTACATATTCATCATTGAGTTCTCATGGTTAGACTGTCCTACAATAGGTAACATATACTATTCCTGTTCTAACTTCCACAATCGTAGCAAGGCCAACTGTTTCACCTCGATGAAATTCATGGCCTTTCCACTCAGGCCCACACTTTGCATTGTGAGAACGAGATTTACCTTGTTTTAGAGAAACGGATATTCAGGCACTCGGCTGATCATTCACTTTCGTTACGTCAAAGTCATCCTGCTGTTTCGACGTACCAGTATCACAAATAAAAACGGTCCATATTGTAGTCATTCGCTGTCGCCTCGTATACTACAATAAAGTGCTATAACAGTGAGAATTTGTTCTGTCAATTTATTGTTTTTTAAAAAAGGCGTACAGGATTTAAGTTACGGGAACAAGCAACCCGTGGAGAGTATCTATGCTATGACGACTGGTGGCTTATGATCGAGCTTCAGCAGGTTGTTGCGAATATTTTCTGTGTTCCTGGGGGCATGTAATTCTCGTGGATACACTCTGCGCCGTTCGAACGCAATTAACTCCACTCACTCATTCCGGCAGGAGTCAGTAGCCCTAAGATGCCAATACAACGTACCCTCTGGATTCACAGCCTGACGTCATACGTGGCACTGACTCTGGGGTGTCTGAAGCTGTTTCTTTACACTCGGTATAGTACGTATATCATTTGACACTGTCCATACCAGAAGTAACTTGTTTCACCTAAAGTCATTCAAACTGTTCATATTTCATTAGCTTTCTAACCTTACGAGAACTGTAAGGTAATAGGACCGTAAAAATGTGTAGCTAAAGTTAACTGACGCATCATACGTGCAAAGATGCGTTTAAGAGGAAACTGCAAACGTTATCACCGGTTCATAAATAGTTTTAGACAAAATTTTACAAGCATTCCAATACTATTATATTTTCAAAGTTTCTGGGCAATAAACAGAATCCCTACTATCCGGAGGGACCTTAAGTGGAATGACCACATAAAACAAGTAGTTGGAGAAGCAGATGCCAGACTCACATTCATACGAAGAATCTTAAGGAAAAGTAACTAATTCACGAAGGAAGCGACTTATAAGGCGCTTGTTCGACCGACTCTTTAGTATTGTTCATCTGACTGGGATCCCTAGCAGGTAGGGATGATAGAAGAGACAGAGAAGCTCCAACTTAGAGAGGTGCGTTTCGTCACGGGATCGTTTAGCTGGAGCGACGGAGTTACTGGCAGACGTTACAAGACAGACGTTGTGCATCACGGAGAGATTTAGAACCGAAATTTTGAGAGAGCATTTTCTGGGAAGAGTCGGACAGCATATTACTCCCCCCCCCTCCCCCTCCTCATCACCTACGTCTCGCATAACGCTCACGAGGAGAGCCAATACAGAGGCTTACCGATATTATTCTTTCTACGTGTTATTCGCGAGTGGAACAGGGTTGAAGGGCTCAGTTAGAGATACGACAAGTACCCTCCGCCACACACTATTAGGTGGCTTGCAGAGTATGATGTAGATGAACAGCATGTTGGGTGCTGAAACGTGATTGCTTGAGGCGATATTAAGTATGTATAATGTCGAATTTAATGTGATTTTATCTTCACGGAAAAGAGACAGGCCAGCAGTTGTGATGGAGCTGCATCCGCACCTTGCGCCAGCGACTGAGGTCGTCCCGGTTCACGCCTGCCACGCCACTGCCTTCGGCGCCGCCGGGAATCCTCGGGCGCAGCCATGTTTTCGCACTCCATTTCTTCGGGGCTGCCGCCAGAGGAATCACCGCAGTCCGCAGGGAGCGCGTCGCGCCGACCCATCCGACGGCGCCACACGAGGTCAGCCCGGAGAAAGCATTCGTCTACGTCCCTACTCCCAAGGAGCGACTTCCTGCGTGCAGTGCATTTCCTTTAATGCGAAACTGCTCTTGCCTCTCTTACTCTTGTTCGACCCGCAGATGAAGTGACCACAAAGCTCTCGTAATCTGCTGAATAATACACAGCTTTCTTCGATAAGGCTCCACAAAAATTTACGGAACGGTGCATATAGTACGGGATATATTAAGCAGCTGCCAGAATAAGGTGTCATGTGCAACAGCGGCTTGATGATAGGGGTCACCACCGAATATGATCGCGTACTCTAACTACAATTAGGAGGGCCTTAGTGTAGCTAGCCAATCGTTAAGTCACGACTGAACAATTACTAATTCTTTACTCTACGAAGGCTATAGGCGACATGACTGACGGGAGTAGCTGTGTTCATAAAAGTCGAATGGCCTAGTTCGGTCCCAAATCTCTCTCTGTGCAGCCAACCTAGTTAACCTTACATAACAGATAAGTCTGTTTCAGGGCATCTATGTACTCGTAAATGAAAGCAGAGCTAACACGCGGAGTTGTAGGTAAGAGAAATATTATACAGCGTGATTGCGTGACGGATTTATAAGCTTTCAGGGATGAGAAGTATATATGTATCAATTTGAGGTAAGTGACCTTGGTCTGGAAGAGACCTAGTCAAAAGTTACAAGTGAAAAGCGTTCTGATACCTCTGACACTTAAATACATGTACTTGTACTGTTGTTGTTAAGCTTATAAGGCAGGCAACTCTCAGAGGCGGTAGTATGGACGAAACGAAGAAAAAAATGGATAGCAAAAATGGGATCTTGCTCATCTACGGTAACGTGAAACACGTCTCTTGTACTGCAAGCTCTTTGTACTCCATATTTTTTGAGTAGTAGTATGGACCAAAACAAAAAAGTAAAGTTAACAAGGATTCTAAAGCGCATACCTTAAGAACTATAAGTACTGGTTCATCTTGGCTGCTGCGAAACACATCTCTTCCACTAAGAAAGGGCCCACAGCTCTTACGGCATTCATTTTAGAGTTCATATTAACAGGACCTTTTTTTTCTTGTTTCGGTCCACAATAACTTCTCCAAAAAGCGTTTGCTGTGTTGGGACGTTGTGCCCGTTGTTTCGTGTTGTCCTCCGTTCCCTCCTGTATAAACGCTTGTTCATAGATACTGCAGAATGGTACTGAACACAAGCCAACTGTCTGCGAATCGTTGCTCGCTTATGTTGATTTTCATTCGTCTAGTGTAAATAAGGCTTGAGAGTGAAAGTTTAATACAAGCAGCGAGCAGGCACGATATTTATGGGGTACAGAAACTACCGCCCCGCCCGTTTAGCTCTGCTCACCACACACCGAACGCAAACAGAATGGCACGGACATAGTACCACCGCCATTAGACACATTAAGCATGGAAAAAGGTCGGCGATGGTAGGACACGAGTGAGTCGAAAACCATATGATGCGATGCTCATCACTTCCCAAAAGGGCACCGTTCAAGCAGTTGCTGGTGGCATTTTCGCGTAAGCGATGTTGGTTTAGGATTAAACTGTACCCCTAATGTGTCCGCCGTTATCTCTCACCGGCGAACGATACAGGAACTTACCGCCAGACTGTGTGTATTTATACAGGCTGTCCGAAAAGTCTTTCCCTGATTACATAAATTGATAACGCAGGCTAGAAGTAAGATACAAATATGAAACTTGTGTCGAATTGTTTACAACTATCAAAGTTTTTTTCTGTTTTAGGTTCGCAGTACGTAAGTAGTGGATGAGGTGCAGTGCCCAAGAAGCCATGTTAACCAATCAGGAAAAGGCACAGTGTGTCCTGTGGTACCATGAGACACGATCACCAACCACAGTGCAGACACACTTCCAGACAACATTTGGAACGAATCCACCTGATGTCAAGAGCATTAAAGCCTGGTATGACAAGTTCAAGAACACAGGATTGGTTGCTGACCTTCCGAGGTCTGGTCGACCAAGAACCTCAGCAGACAGGGTGGAAGCTGTAAGGCAGTCTTTTCTGCGAAGGCCGAAGAAATCGGTGCGCAGGGCCTCACGTGAATTACAGATGCCAAAAAGCTCTCTCCGTGAAATTTTACACAAACATTTATTGTTTCATGCATACAAAGTGCAAATCGTTCAGGCCTTGTTGCCCAATGACAGTACTCGTAGATATGACTTTGCGCCGGCCGAAGTGGCCGTGCGGTTAAAGGCGCTGCAGTCTGGAACCGCAAGACCGCTACGGTCGCAGGTTCGAATCCTGCCTCGGGCGTGGATGTTTGTGATGTCCTTAGGTTAGTTAGGTTTAACTAGTTCTAAGTTCTAGGGGACTAATGACCTCAGCAGTTGAGTCCCATAGTGCTCAGAGCCATTAGCCATTATGACTTTGCGGTCGAAATGCTATCACGTATGGAGGACAATGATGGTTATCTCAGACGAATTGCCTTTTCGACGAAGCGACCTTTTTTGTCAGTGGAGTAGTGAATCGCCATATTGTGCGCATTTGGGGTTCACAACCCCCTGGCGAGGTCATGGAGTGCACCAGAGGCAGTCCAAAGGTGAATGTTTGGTGCGCGCTATTGCACGATTGAATTATCGGGCCATTCTTCTTCGCTGAGGCTACCATCACATCTGCAGTGTATCTGGACATGTTGCAATTGTATGCTGTTCCTCAGCTGCTTCAGTATCACCCCAATGTCTTGTTTCAGCAAGACGGTGCACCGCCTCATTGGGGTTTGGACGTCCGTGCCTATCTCGATATGACATTTCCTGGGCGATGGATTGGTCGTGATGGGCCAACGGTTTGGCCTCCACGCTCTACCGACAAAACCCCAGTAGACTTCTTTTTATGGGGTTATGTCAAGCACGAGGTCTACTGAACACGTGAAATACTGCGGCAACGGATAACCACAGTCGTTGAATCGATCCCTCCAGTGATGTTGGCTAATGTGTGGACGGAAATCGAATATCGCCTAGATGTGCTACGTGCTACCAAGGGTGCTCATGTGGAAGTTTACTGATGTGTGAAAAAAACTTTGATAGTTTGTAAACAATTAGACACCGGTTTCATATTTGTATCTTACTTCTAGCCTGAGTTATCAATGTATGTAATCAGGGAAAGACTTTTCGGATACCCTGTATGTTTGTTCGCCCACAGCGCCTCCGAGGTTTCCTCTACCTTCAGAAAGAGCATGGATCAGCCCCATCGCTCCCCAGTAATATCACAATACTTTAAGGAACTACGGGCATGAGGATGCCTGTGTTCCGTTCCTCTACCGCCCCGACACACGACATCAATCATACTGAGGACGTACGGAACGCCATAGAGCGAGATGTCCGCAGCTCGTGGTCTCGCGGTCGCGTTCTCGCCCGTGCTCGATTCCCAGCGGGGTCAGGGATTTTCACCTGCCTCGAGATGACTGGGTGTTTGTGTTGTCCTCATCATTTCATCATCATTCATGAAAGTGGCGAGATTGGGCTGAGCAAAGATTGGGAATTTGTACGGGCGCTGATAACCGCGCAGCTGAGTGCCCCACAAACCAAACATCATCAACATCATCATCGAGCGAGGTGAACGCCCTTGGACTCAGATCCGTCTAAATACCGTGAGTCGCTGGCGGAAATCGTGCTATCTCCTAGAGTCCACGCTATGAGCTTCGCCGCCGTCATAAAGGGGAAAGGGAGTGTTACACGGTACCCGGTAGGTGTGTCTAATTCATAAAACAACCTGTTCCGACTGGTCAACTGCCGCCTACAGGGCAATACGAGGAGCACTCTATGATCATGGGGCATGTGATCAGCATATTGCCAACCCCTCCAGCCGTTATTGCCAGCAAATGACTCCGGATGATGCAACTGCTTTTTTAGTCAAGTAGTCATCATTTGGCCTCACGAGGTTGTGGACCCTCTTCCAGGTCTCCATACCTCAGAAGAATCTGAGGAGGTACCGGAGGTCCTCCCACACCAAAGGCAGAGATGCTAAAGATTCCACTGTGGTCGTGTGTCTTTTCATAATTGTATATGAAGACAGGTCCCACTTCGTTTTGTTTCACTTTCTTATAATTATGCTGTAGACGAAAAAAAAAAGAAGTTCAAATGGCTCTGAGCACTATGGGACTTAACTACTGACGTCATCAGTCTCCTAGAACTTATAACTACTTAAACCTAACTAACCTAAGGACATCACACACATCCATGCCCGAGGCAGGATTGGAACCTGCGACCGTAGCGGTTGCGCGGTTCGAGACTGTAGCGCCTAGAACCGCTCGGCCACTCCGGCCGGCTGCTGTAGACAGAGTTGTTCATCCTATAAGCAGATGTTCGGGAAGTCCAACCGCCGCTTTAATGCAAGCATGCAGTCTTCATGTTGCACTGCAGCATTTTTTTGCATACATAGCTCCGTATGTGGCGAGAGAATGTTTTTTTAACGATTGGTTAGGCCGTTCACAACATTCTAGATTACCCGCGCGTTTCCACGATTAAATGCGTTCAAACTTTCTCCTTGTACGCAATTCGAGGAAAAAGAAGAGCCACGGCATGGTGACAATACGTGCTTCTCCGTGGACTGCAAAGTGTGGGACATGTGAATGGGCCAAGCGACAACACAGCTCGCATTCACGAGAGCTGAACAGCTGTACCCGCGACAGACGGTCGAGGTTAACGAAGGCCGCCAGGTATTCCACGCAAGAAAGAAACGCCCGACAAAAGCAGAGTACATCCCACTGTCGGCGAACGTAAACAACGCCCGTGCAACGGAAATAGCCATCGGCGCTACTATTATCTGTTCACGGCAAAAGCGTACTTGTCGAAAGAACAGAAAACAAGATGCAAAACGAAAGTGTAGAAAATGAGTGGTGGCAGTTATGTCTGCCTTCCCCTTCCAGGGCAATGAAATTCTTTGATGTCAATATCTTAATAACTGTCGACTGAGTAATAAAGAGCTCCATAGAGATGATTCACTAAGTGGATCAGATAACAAATCCTAAAGTTCGAGGTTCAATATCTGGTCAGTTCTAGGACTTGTTACGTTTCTTTCACTTCTAGTAATGAATTACACACGACGTCCCAATAAAAATGCAGAATTTAAATTGCGTGCCGTTTTCGTTCCGATCGCTTAGCAACGTTTGCTACTAATCAGATATTGTTTAGAGATGTTGCGGTTTGTGAAAGTGAATCGCTTTACCGTCGGATAACGCTTTATCGTCACAACTCATTAAAAATATAAGTTCTTTGGAGATATTTCGCAAACTGTACACAATTTTCGGTCGGTGGAGCGTATCCGATTCGTCGACGATTCGACGAATAAAAAGTTGTACAGTCTGAGGAAAATGGTTCAGAAGCTGACGATATGACAATAATGCGACACCCTACTGACCGGTTTGATAAAATGTTGCCTCAGCAAGAACTCCCATTCGCCGCAGATCACAAGAACTGAAATTTTGAGAAGCCCCAATCAGCGAATTATGGTTGAAGATCTCCATCTAAGGATCTCCATCTACACCCTTACGAGGTTCAACTGTTGCAACAACTACACTGAGCCTACCACTTCCACCGGCGAGAATTCATCAATTCGGTATCGGAAAACTAAAATGTGGATGACAATTTTGGGAGGAATGTCATCTTTAGCGATGAGGCGCAATTCCAAGTTTTTTTGTTGTCGTTAAAAATTAAACTCAGATACAAAGATCCGCTGGCTCTGAGGCCAGTTTTTTGAATGCTAACCAGCAGAAACTTGCAGAAATTTGGTGCCAAATACAGAAAGTGTATGGCAATACAGTAAGGAACGAAATAAAACTGAGAAATTGGTACGAAACGTTCAACAATCGACGAACAAATGGCGCACGATGAAAGGACTCCCTCACGTCCGTCACTCGTAACAGAAGATTTGAGGAATAGAGCGAGCAAGGAAATCGTGCAAGACAGACGCGTAACCCTAGCCGAGACAGGCATATCTTACCGAACTATCTTTAGTTCTCCGATTGGTGAAATAGTGTCCGAACAGCTAGGCTGTAGCAAATTTTGCGCGTGATGGGTTCCCTGGCAACTGAGTGATCGACAAAAAGCACAAACAATGGCTACAGCATTGACACTTCTGACGCGGTATTTCTCAGATCGAAATGCTTCTCTCGATCAAACTGTTACTGCTGAAGAGACATAGGTGTCTGACTTCAGCCCAGGAACCAAGCTCCAAACCCCGAGTGGCATCATCCCTCACTACCCCAAAAAAAGGGAAAACTCACGGCGAACATTTTTTTAGGATCATAAGACTGTTGTCTTAGTGAATTTCACGCTAAAAGGTATTATGAAGAATGCAGATCGTGACGCTCCAAGAAAATTCGACACGCAATAGGAACACGTACGCTCGGAATACATTATCGCGATATGCTTCTTGACGGCAACGCCCGTCTCTGCACTGCTGCTGCGACCACAGGCTCGCTGGATTAAGGTGGACGGAAAATTTTGGTTCGTCCACTATACAGTTCGCACCTTGCTCCTGGCGATTTTCATCTTTCCCCGAAACTCAACTCGTTCCCGAACGATAGCGCGTGATGCTGAGGTAGTAAAGGATGAAGGGAACAACTGGCTTATGGACTGGCGGCAGCTGACTACGATACGGGAACTGTAAAGGTCGTGGGCAGATATGAGAAACGTTTACTCAAGGGACGTCGTTGTATAGAGTGTTTGTGACTTTTCTTGTTAATCAAATATGTTTCTTGAAATCGTTTAAGCCAAACCCAACAGGCGACGACTTTTACCATGTTCAAAATGTTGTGCGAGATGTCGAAAACTGATCCATGATTACTTTTCACTTTTTCCATTATCGCTTTGATTGAAATGTGGAAGTCTTTGAGCACTAGCGCCCCCTATTTCTCTTTCTATCTACAGTTCTTCATAGAGGTACGCGCTGACACTTCTGTCTTCGTCATTCAGGCTTTTCTAAGCACACTGGAAGAATATACGTCACCTAACCACTTTTTAATACGGTGGAGCACTGGTGCCGTGCGTTTACACTCTCAACTGATTGTTGCAGCGTTGTTGCCCTACAAATGTCTAACACGAACTATCATCAGGAACTCCACTTCAGTGTGGGCATCTCAGTGTGCCCCATGATTGCATATAACAAAAAAAAGTCACTGCCTCGAAAAAATACAGTTACTGAACTATTATTTATTTGCATTTATATGTAATCAATTGTGGTACACAACGAAATTACCACACCAATTGAGGAGCCGAAACAAAAAGTGGAGTTCCGTAAGGTAATTTATTACGTTTGTATGGGAAAATGCTGCAACAGTCAATTCAGAGTTAGTAGAAATGCACGGCAACAATGCACAACAATCATATTACAGTGTGGTTTGTGGCACACTCTCTTCCAATATGACGAAGGTAGAAGTGATAAAGCGAACCTCTATGAAGGACTGGGAACAGTAAGAGAAGACTGGAGTGTATCAATAAAAGTGACACTGGAAAAAATTAAAAATCAATCATCCGTCAGTTTTCAACGTCTTGCACGACATTTTTATTGTGGTAAAGGTCCACCGCTGGGTTCCGTGACTGCTTACAGTGAAGGAAGCACCCCGCCGAACAGAGGCAGCAGCGAAAATGTTGCAGCTGTGTACAGCAAAAGTACATGACTTCGTTAGCCACGTAATCACAATCAGGGAGGGTTGAGGGTATCATTACGACTCCGAGATAAAGGAGCGAAGCAAACAGTGAAAACAAGTGGACTCGTCATCACGAAAAAAGGAAAGAACGAACTATCATCAGAAAAGTTGATACTGAGTAATTCTGAGGCTTGCCATTGTTTCAGTTCATGTCCGTGAGGGGGCAAACCGTCAGAGGAGTAACCTAACGAAATCTCCTTAGAAAGTTACGGGAAGATGTCAAGACGAAGCGTCGAGGAAACGTGCCCACGAAGGCGTTTTTGCTCCACAAGAAGAAGCAAGTCCTTCGCACAGATCATAGCCACACATGCTGCTTCTATGGGTTAGCAAATTTTGCTCAGCCCGCGTATTCTCGTGACATGGCACACAGTGCTTTTTACCCTTTCGTCGTGTGGAGAGACCACTAAGTGGTAGGCATTTCAAGGATGACGACGAGGTGATCTTGGAGGTGGAACGTTTGCTGAACAACCAAAGTGAAGACTTTTACAACCGACGTCTCTGCCAGGTGATCCGTCATTGGGAAAAATGCGTCACGTTGAAGGTTTTCGTGGTTGTAATTTGATTTTTTCGAGATGACGATTAAAGCTTTATGATTACCCGTAGCGTACGGTCCATTTAGGGGTTTGGGAGGCATGGTGACTGTGATCGATTCCCTCCACCCGCGCACAATGTGAAAGGGCTGACCTGCAGCGACGGCCGTGTGTGACCTGGCGACCCCAAACGAGAGAACGTGGCGAGTGCCGTGGGCGGCATCCGCTTCGGGAGCCCTCACAACCCCCGCGCGGCGCCCGGTGTGCGAGGTGGGCGGTGAAGCAATGCGCGCCGGGCAGCACGGCACAGAACAGCACAGTACACACAGGCGCCACCTGTCGGCAGCAGAGATAAGCGGCTGGCGCTGACGGCTGACTGCCGCCAATCGACAGCTCACACAATGCGGCGTGCCCGTTGTGTACGCGCGACGCATCCGCTCCGGCGCTCCTGGCGAAAGCGATACTGCACTCCACAACTACCACTCATCCGTCACGAACGCACTTGTTAGTCGCACATGTCTGTCGCACTGACAAGGTAACAGCACCACCTTCACCTCATATTGTACGTTAAAAAAAGCACACTTGCACGATATCAGTCCCCGCAATCGATATCGCGCAGAAATTTGGACCATAATTTTTCTGATAGTACCCAGTTACGACCTGAAAATACAGATTTTAAACCTGAGCGCGCATTGGTTGACACTCGCAACGCCCTACTACATCCGCTTAAGGTCCGAGCCAAAAGTACTGAACAGTAGAGTAAGTAATTCAACTAAATACCTAGGTATTACAATTGCGAACAACTTAAATTGGAAAGAACACATAGAAAATGTTGTGGGGAAGGCTAACAAAAGGCTGCGTTTTATTGGCAGGACACTAAGAAAATGTAACAGACCTACTAAGGAGACTGCCTACACTACGCTTGTCCGTCCACTTTTAGAATACTGTTACGCGGTGTGGGATCCTTACCAGATAGGACTGACGGAGTACATCGAAAAAGTCCAAAGAATGGCAGCACGTTTTGTACTATCGAGAAATATGGGAGAGAGTGTCACAGAAATGATACAGCATTTGGGCTGAAAATCATTAAAAGAAAGGCGTTTTTCGTTGCGACGGAATCTTCTCACGAAATTCCAATCACCAACTTTCTCCTCCGAATGCGAAAATATTTTGTTGACACCGACCTACATAGGGCGGAACGATCACCACGATAAAATAGGGAAATCAGAGCTTGTGCGAAAGATATAGGTGTTCATTATTTCCGCGCGCTATACGAGATTGGAATAACAGAGAACTGTGAAGGTGGTTCGGTGAACCCTCAGCCAGGCACTTAAATGTGATTTGTGTAGATGTAGATGTTTGTGAAACACTATTCCAGCATTGCCAACACGCGTTGATCATTCCGTCAAAGTGGGCGATTTCTAACCTGCGCTGGTGCCAGAGATGTCTCTGCTTTGAACATTTTTATGTTGCGATTCATAAAGGTCGCGTAAATGAATGACACGAATGAGTGTGTCATTAAAGAAGTAGTGCAGCGCTATTTAATTATTAACATAGCTGTTTTGTGTTATGTTCTTTGGATTTCAAAGCTGATACTGTAAAAGTGAAGTACATTTTCAGGTGACAGGCTATTCTCCAAAGTTTCACCAACTGCGACATGGTCGCGTATACAAACAGTGATACAATACTGTCAAATGTTTTTTATTCCAGTCTTTGATCACAATATGAATTCTATAGACGATTGACCGGTTTCAGTCCGTAATGACCATCCTCAGATCTTTTTTACACCATGGCTTTATCACTTTAGGACATGGTGTAAAAAAGATCTGATGATGGCCATTACGGACTGAAACCGGTCATCGTCTAAAGAATTCATATTGTGGTCCAAGACTGGAACAAAAAACATTTATTCTCCAAAGTGATTGTTATGATTAAATTGTAGAATAGAAAATCATTAACTTCGTTTCACAAGAATTGTTCAGTCGCTTAGGTTTATTCAATTTTGGCTCTGAGCACTATGGGACTTAACATCTATGATCATCAGTCCCCTAGAACTTAGAACTACTTAAACCTAACTAACCTAAGGACAGCACACAACACCCAGCCATCACGAGGCAGAGAAAATCCCTGACCCCGCCGGGAATCGAACCCGGGAACCCGGGCGTGGGAAGCGAGAACGCTACCGCACGACCACGAGATTCGGGCTTATTCAGTTTTATTTTGAGGCATATATAGCTACAGAATAACAGTAAGAAAATATTGTTAAACTAATACTGAACGTAAGCATGGTGAGTTAGGAGGAAAGGTACATGCTTTGAGAGGTGATAGTACTAGAGCTTCTGAACAAAAAAAACGTGATATGAACGTGTGTCCTGTTCTTAAGAGTTTCCAAGGAAACTACTGAATATAATGAGGAACAGGACAAATGCAGGTTACAGTAAATGAAACATTGTGATTTAACATTTTGTTTAATTGTATACATTTCCCCATAAGAGGTGTTCAAACAGGTCACCGTCAACTGCAATGCATTTCACAGCTCTTAGGTTGCAGGTGCTGGGTTGCTGATCTGAGTTCATTCGTACGGTGCTTTACCTGAGCACAGCCGTGTAGAACACGAGCGGTAAGTTCTTCCTTTAAACCCACTCCGCGCTTGTAGACTTCGCTCCAACCCCACAGACAGTAATCTAATGGAGTAAAACCGGGTGACATCGGTAGCCAAGAAATGACTACACGGCGACCGATCCAAAGCCCAGGATACGTTTCAGTGACATACTGTATCACTGGTCGTGCGGAACGTGCAAGTGAAGCGCGCATTGAAATCGTCACTAAAGACAACACTGCGTCGCCGAGTGTCGCTTTGGTTGTATTCGCGTGTCAGTGCTGGTGAAGGAAGACATGCGACTGGCGCCCGTGTTTTTCAAAAAGCTGTATGTCGGATACGGTTAGCAAAAGGGTGTAAGTTCATTTGAAGTTTTTTTGTTCAAAATCACTAATACTATCACCCGTCAAAGCCTGTACCTTTCTTCTAACTCGCCGTGTGTGTGCCTGAGCTTGACGTATTACGTTCTCATAGTGCTTGCTATTTTTCACGTAGAACAACATGTGTTTTCGAAAAAGTTTTCTAAAGCCTTCACGCTCGAGCATTAGGCGGCTGCAGTGGGGTGGAGCGAGTGACAAACAACTTGTGCGCGAGGGTTTAAAAGCTGGGCTTCCAGACGGTCATCACTGTCAACTATCAGAATTACGGCCCAAATTTTCGTGCCGGAGAGATGGCTGGGGCTCATATCTGGCATGTGTGCATTTATCTTCTTAAAATACACTCAAAAAAACATCGACACGCCACGAATCAGTTATGCAAATTGGTCACAAATTAATGTTCACACAAGTATCGGCGGAAAATGTAAAAGCGTAAACTTCTGTAGCCAATGGGTGAATATATGACACTATCGTAATTTCACTGCGCAGCTGGCAAAGATAGTAAAAAGGAGACATATCTATACTAGGGCATAAAGTCTTTGCGAATTTCATTCCGTGTATTCAGAAGGATGTCTCGCTGACGGTTGGACTAATCGGCGAATCGCTCGACTTTTGAATGGGAGCGATGCCACTATTCGAAGATGTTGGCAGTTATGGGCGAAAGACGGCCGAGCACAGCGTCAAGAAACACAGCTTCGAAAAGGAATCTGTCGATTTAGAGAGGCCACAGGACGTGAGAACTGAGCAATCGTCAGAGAGGCATTCAGAGCCCAAAATTCATCATTATCATAGATTCGACGTGCAACTGGTGCTTCAGGAACACGAATAGGCGGCTCACAGAAGGGGGGCTGGGCTCACGGCGCCCCTTTCGCCGAATACAATTGACCTCTCTACACACCAACAAGCCGATGATATGGGGAATATTCGGCCTGGAACCTCATTGACTGGAGTAGAATTGTCTTCAGTGATGAGTCCGAATGACCTAGGAAGACGTGTCTAGAGGCGCCCCGCCCAACCTGTCTCCCGCCATACACTCCAACAGCCAGGAGTGATGGCCTAAGGTACCATTTCGTTTCACAGCAGGTCCCCTTTGGTAGTCGTCTGGGGCAAGCTTACAGCACAGCGGTAAGTCGACGATATTCTACGCCCCGTTTTGTTGCCTTTCACGTCAAGCCATCCTCGGCTTACATTTCAGCAAGATAATGCCCACCCGCACAAGGCGAGAGTTTCTCCACCTTGTCTTCGTGCTTGTCAAACCCCACCTTGCCGAGAAGTATCACCGAATCTCTCCCCAACTGAGAAAGTTTGGGGCATTACGGGCAGGGCCCTCCAATCAGGTCGGGATTTTGGCGATCTAACGCGCCAATTGGACAGAATCTGGCGCATTATCCCTCAGAGCTACATGCAACAACTCTATCAATCAATGTCAAGCAGAATAATTACTTGCATAAGGGCTGAACCATCGCGTTACTGACTTGCTTAGTTTGTGACTCTCTTTCTCTTGAATAAACCGTTCAATTTTTCTGGAATTGTAATCATTTGTGATGTACATGTACATCACATTTACCGATTTCTGTCCCATTTGGATAATTTCTTCGAGTTACCCTGTCGTCCTTTTTTCTGTCACTGTATAAGATCAAGTTGGTAGCTTCTTCACCTATTCAGCAACATGATAGTCTGATTAATTTGCATTTGGCAGCCACTGATTAATTTGCATTTGGCAGCCACTGGGCTGAACAACACCCGCCACCAATATACCACAATTGGCTCCCTCTATGTTGCCACTTCCGCCGCGTACCAGAATCCAGTTCGTCGTTCCGGTAAGAGATTTGTGTAACGTATAGTTGCGCGTGCCATGAAAGTAGTCGACAGAGGGGTAGAGCCGCTATAGAGCTCTGCAACGTAAGTGACATTCGGAATTTTTACGGGACTTCTTGTAGGATTTACTTGTTGTTACGAATTACAAGTACCTCTGAGATTTCAGAAGGCGACAGCGCGAAAAGTCGAAAGACTTATCGAAAAATGACATATCAGTGAATAGAGTATCGCTCCAGGTTTCGATTTGTAATGCATAAGGGCATTAGGGGCAGGCGTGTAGAGAAATCTCCCGCTCCATATTGGCGCAACGAATCAATTCTAGCCTGCGGATAGGCAACTCAGTGAACAGATGTTCAAAGCAGGCTCAAGTGGTTGTGAACGTAAGCACATACTGAAGTTAACCGACTCACAAACGGTACCCGTACCGAGCACCTGTAATGTGAGTTATGAACTTGGGGAGATCCTCTAGCCACTGATATTTGTCTATTCCCTATATTTCTCTAGTTTTCACGCACTACTCTTCCGATATCTCCTATATACACACATCAAAAAAAGGTTTGCATCACCTCGGTGCCAAGAGTTCCGGAAGCTGTACAGAAAACTGGAACAGCAATCAACATAAACATCATTTCCGCCCTTTTAATTGCTCATGAAAACCACACATTGCGTGTTGTACCACCATACAGTGAGACATTCAGCGGTGGTGGTCCAGATTGCTGTACAAACCGGTACATCTAATACCCCGTAGCAAGTCCTCTTTCACTGATACATGCCTGTATTCGTCGTTGCATACTATCCACAAGTTCATCAAGGCACTGTTGGTCCAGACTGTCCCACTCCGCAACGGCGATCCCTCAAAGTGGTTAGCGGGTCACGTCGTCCATAAACAGCCCTTTTCAATCTATCTCAGGCACGTTCGATAGAGTTCATCTCTGGAGAACATGCTGGCCACTCCAATCGAGCGATGTCGTTATCCTGAAGGAAGTCATTCACAAGATGTGCACGATGGGAGCACGGATTGTCGTCCATGAAGACGAATGCCTCGCCAATATGCTGCCGATATGGTTGCACTATCGGTCGGAGGGTGGCATTCACATATCGTACAGCCGTTACGGTGCCTTACATAACCACCAGCGGCGTACGGCAATGCCACCACATAACAACAAGGACCCTCCACCTTGCTGCACTCGCTGGACAATGTGTCTAAGACGTTCAGCCTGCCCGGATTGCCTCCAAACACGTCTCCGACGATTGTCTGGTTGGAGGCATATGCGACACTCATCGGTGAAGAGAGCGTGATGCCAATCCTGATCGGTTCATTCGGCATGTTTTGGGGCCCATCTGTACCGCACTTCATGATGTGGTTGCAAAGATGGACCTCGCCATGGACGTCGGGAATGAAGTTCGGCATCATGCAGCGTATTGAGCACAGTTTGAGTTGTAACACGACGTCCTACGGCTGCACGAAAAACATTACTCAACATGGTGGCGCTGCTGTCAGGGTTCCTCCGAGCCATAATCCATAGGTAGCGGTCATCCAGTCCAGTAGTAGCCCTTGGGCGGTCTGAGCGAGGCTTCTCATCGACAGTTCCTGTCTCTCTGTATCTCCTCCATGTCTGAAAAACACCGCTTTGGTTCACTCCGAGACGCCTGGACTCTTCCCTTGATGAGAGCCCTTCCTGGCACAAAGTAACAATGCGGACGCGATCTAACGGCAGTATTGACCGTCTAGGCATGGATGAACTACAGAAGACACGAGCCGTGTACCTCCTTCCTGGTGGAGTGACTGGAACTGATCGGCTGTCGGACCCCCTTCATCTAACAGGCGCTACAGATGCATGGTTGTTTACATCTTTGGGCGGGTTTAGTGACATCTCTGAAGTCAAAGGGACTGTGTCTGTGATACAATACCCACAGTCAATGTCTATCTTCAGGAGTTCTGGGAACCTGGGTGATGCAAAACTTTTTTTGATGTGTATGCTTATGAATAACCCTGTACTTCAGTGAGTTCAATAGTTTTCGAAATATGATACAATTAGAGCTGTTTCCCGAATGGAAAAACTCCGCCTGTTTCACAATAAAACCGTTAATCTAGCACTAATTAAAATCAAGAGAAGATTTTTGATACGCTTATAAACACTAGAGAAATATGACAGATGTCTGCTAATCTAAACCAGACTATAGTTATTCCAGAATGACGCACTGCCTAACGCTCAATGTCAACAGAACACATATGCAACTCAAGTGAAATAGGCATTCCATTGTAATTTCCGTTCATATGGTATCTAATTGAAACAATTTACATCGCAGAAGTAATAGCCGTCAAACAAGCACGAATATTTGGTAATCAAACAGAACATCACAACATTGCAGTTATATCACGTGTTATTCAAGTCACAGAACGTCCAAAGTGGAACTACGATAGGAACAAATATACAGTATAAATTATAGTTATAGTGACGCGTACAGAAATTATCTCTTCTTTCATTTGGATCCCCCACACTCGGGAATTTTTCGCAATGAACATGCATATCAGGTAGCAAAGTCTGTAACAGCATCAGGAATTTTCCGTCACTGATCAGTTACTAAATTAGAGTGTAACCAGAGGACCGAGGAAAAACTAAAATATGTATTGGAAAGAATACCACAATTTAGCTATTAAGGTAAATGATATGCTTCGAGACAAAAAGCCATTCTAAGGTTTATAATTTGTGAACCTTGGTGGATGCTTCAATCACCGATGCTTTCCAGCACATTTTCACCAATTACGATTCTTGAATTCTCCTTATTGTGAATATGGCAATACTTCTTATGCCCTTGTAAATTATATTTCACAAAATCACAGTGTTCATAGATACGTATTTATGGAAGATTTGAGAGAAGCTTGCGTCCATCTACATTTTGCTTTTCCGAATAACCTTTACAACAACTCCATCGACATTCGTATGTAACATGCTGTTTAAAATATTGACATCACTCAAATTACAGTACAGCTCTAACGCATAAGACGCAGATATACGAGGTTTAGGGACTGAATATTTATAATCGTAACAACTTTTTGACATGTACTGTATTTGCAATTTGTAAAGCTGCACTGCTTTTTTCCTGCAACTTGTAAAAAAAAAAAAAAAAAAAAAAAAAAAAAAAAAGGAAGGAAGGAAACTTCCGAAATGCGTCATGGGACCGACGAGCAGGGCCCTTTGCCAACGGTTCGTTACGGAAACGCTAAAACTTAATGGAGACGCTAATGTAACTACTGTGGCAGACGCTACAACAGAAGCGTCGTCCAGCGCGGTGGGGTTTACTGTTAAAAATTCCGAGACTGTACCTTCCTACGGGGCCCTCTCCACAAACACACACACACACACACACACACACACACACACACACACACACACACACACACACAGACAGAGAGAGAGACTCGATCTCGGGAAAAGAACAGTGACAGTAGTACACGGAATTCAAATGGTTCAAATGGCTCTGAGCACTATGCGACTTAACTTCTGAGGTCATCAGTCGCCTAGAACTTAGAACTAATTAAAGCTAACTAACCTAAGGACAGCACACACATCCATGCCCGAGGCAGGATTCGAACCTGCGACCGTAGCGGTCGCTCGGTTCCAGACTGTAGCGCCTAGAACCGCACGGCCACTCCGGCCGGCTACACGGAATTCTCTTCGCCATACACCGTAAGATGACTTGCGGTGTCTAGATGCCGATGCATACGTCACACCGTGAGCAATTTGCATCACTGCAGAACGCCTAAGAGATGCGCATATTCCATGCAATGTATATTAATTGTATTACATGAATTGAAATGATTGGGTTAAATGGGATGAAATCAATGAAGATCCACTAACCTGAAATGATGTAACTGAAAACTGGCTAGAAATGTTGAACCTGCAATATAATTAATGAGATGTGATTGCTGAAAAATTCGTGTTGCGACTCACCCTCATAATTGTTCTCTGGCGGTCCTATTACGGAATGGGAAACTTCCTATCCTTGTTCGGAAGTTATAGAAGGGGATGTCAGTGAAACGAAAGTATGATCAGGGATGGAGAGGTGCTCAGATAGCGTAACGGTTTAGCTTACTTGTCGCAAGGAGCAGGAAGATCTGGGTTAGGGCCCCCGGCATGGTAAAAATTTTCATTAATAATGTCATATTCGTTCCACAGTGTATATAGGTTGTATGGGTTTAAGTGTTACGAAACCCGTGGCGCTCATTTCGTGATGAAGCAACCGAGGGCAGGTATTCTAGAGAAGTAGTCGCCGAATTCTCCACGCTAGTTTAAACTATCATCAGAACAAACTGTATTTCGACCTGCGGGTAGTATTCAACTTTTGCCATAAACTGCAGAGAAAGAAACGTGGGCATTTTTTTCAAGCCAGGCTATGGAAGTCAGAACTAATCACAGGTAACATGAACATGCAGTATTATCTTTAATGAATAGACATCAAGTTTACGAACACCCTTTACAAATCTTCAAGACAACGGTACACTGTACAATATCGCCCCGCGAGGAAATTGAACTTTTATTTCGAGGATGAAGAGCAGATCACTATCAATGTCACTTCTTCAGATTGGTAGGCTGAAATATTGGAATTTTTTGCTGCATCTGCATTGTAAAATTTTGGCAACGTCTTGTCCATTGGTTTCAACGAAATCGCACATTACATGGCAATGAGTAGCAGCTGTGCGACAATTGTACAGTAACCAGTCCACAGGCGTTGGCAACGTGGCGTGAGGGGTATGGTTGGGTGAGTGGGTGGGTGGAAGAAGAGAGGTACTTGACCTCCTCCTCCTCCCCCCCCCCCAAAGAATATGGTGTACAAAGTTTTTATTCACTACTGAAACCACTTGTAACAAATATTTAAGGATATCCTTTAATTCCCTAAGATATATTACATTTTTTGTGTCAAATATAAAATTCTGTTGTAATAAAATTTTGTTCTTGTGGAAACTGATCAACTCATTTAAATAAAAAAAATTACAGTTTTATACCCTTGGCGCTCCTCTGGGTAAATTTTTTGTTGATTCCCTTGAACCAGACAAAAACAATTTCAACATAAATTAGAGATATCCCAGTTGAGATCGTAGAGCGACAAAGAAGAGCCTCAACAGCAATACTGGATGAATACTTACTTTTGTTTACGTTTTCTGGACCCCATTCTGTAGAAAATTAAAATGTGACAAAGAACCCTCGAAATACAATTATATGCAGGGTGAGCCAGACGACGCAGATATCAAGGCACTGGTGTCTTATTCACGAGAAGAGGTGGTCAAATCCCCGTCCTGCGTTTGAGTTTCGTCACTAACGAACGACCTATGGGTTGTCAAGCACTTACAAAATGTCAAAGCTTACTCAACACATCAAGAAATCCCAATAGCCCACATTTGAGCTGTTTGAATTCTTATTTTTTATTTTAACTGAAACTATGACGTGATTATTTATTTGAAGCCGCTTTCATTGACTTCTGTATGGGCTCTAATGATCACTGAGTAGAAACCTAAAGTCCAAACACGAATATTGCTCTTCAGCAACGTTGCCGAATTACCGGTAAGTGAATAAGGTAAATACATGGTAGCTAGGCAAGGTCATCCACTTAAATGAGCACACTGGTCACTACTGAGTACTATACATGGCAGAGAAATGGTGGGTACGTACAAGCTGGCTGTACGGTATCAGCGCAGTAACATGAGTCGACGTGGAGACGTCAAAGAATGGCAGAAAACAGCTATCATGTCTAGTCGTGCTCAAGAACATACCGTGAATGAAATTCCCCGATTTGTTAGTGTATCAACGCTGACTGTGAAACGTGCCCGTGAGGAACGACGTATGACGTGCAACGATGCAACACGGCGCAAAAACAATGGGTGTAAGAACCAGCAAGGACAGAGACGAGTCGAGAGTCACGCCTTATCAATGACAATCGGTTTCGAGCCCGACAGGATTGGCTGTTAACAGCAACTGCAGGCCCATCTCAACCAATTTCCGAGCGAACAACAGTGAAGGGAGTTGCATACAACGGGTCACTGCAGTCGGATATCTCGCAAAAATCCATTGCTCACAGCGGCAGACA
Organism: Schistocerca nitens; assembly: GCF_023898315.1. Classification (NCBI taxonomy): domain Eukaryota; kingdom Metazoa; phylum Arthropoda; class Insecta; order Orthoptera; family Acrididae; genus Schistocerca; species Schistocerca nitens. Next base: position 712,431,249 of record NC_064617.1, on the reverse strand, counting down.
AAACTACACGTGAAAATTCCTGGCAGATTAAAACTGTGCGCCGGACCGAGACTCGAACTAGGGGCCCTTGCCTTTCGCGGGCAAGTGCTCTACTATCTGAGCTACCCAAGCACGACTCACGACCCGTCCTCACAGCTTCACTTCAAGTCCGCCACGTCTGCTGGAGATCTTCTGTGTAGTTTGGAAGGTGGGAGACGAGGTACTGGTGGACTCGAAGCTGTGAGGACGGGTCGTGAGCCGTGCTTCGGCAGCTCAGATAGTAGAGCGCTTGCCCGCGAAAGGCGAAGGTCCGGAGTTCTAGTCTCGGTCCGGCACACAGTTTTAATCTGCCAGGAAGTTTCACATCATTGCACACTCCGCTGCAGAGTGAAAATTTCATACTGAAAGCTACATGTTTCCATGGGCCAAAGGACACTGGAATGGATAGTAGATAACTGGAGGCATAAAGTTTTCTCCGAAGACCTGACCAAAACATCTGAACCTTCTAGCAATAATTTTACCTGAATCGTGGTATTCGCGATTCTTTCTTGTTCCGCGAGACCAGTGCTTGCTACACTTCAAAGGCGATATACCATGAACAACTGGACCGTGTCATACTGTCGGAATCAAATGGGTTGTATTCTCGTGCATTATATATTTTACACACGACTGTCACTCACGTAATTGGTACAAGGTCTAATGAAAACTATAGCGTCGAAAATAGTAGACATATATAATTCCTTTTCCGATTATGAATAACGCACCCATTCATATAAAAAAGCGTTCGTTCTCATTTTTTCCCGTTTCACGTCTTTAAACTGCTTTATGTAAGAGCCTATAGCTTAGAAATTCACAGACACGAAAAAAAAAAAAAAAAGCTGAGAGAGTCAACGACTGCTTAATAGACGCGTTAACTTCGTCCACGTCGCTTTACGGCAGCACTTTGGAGCCTTGAGAGCTAAATTTCATGTCTCGTGTTACATGTCCCACTTAACCTTCGTCAACGTGTGTGGGTTCGCCAGGACGGGAAACCAACTTATTCTGCACATGTTGTCCATGGGAAACGTAACCAACTTCCTTAGATCACTGAATAGAAGGACGATGCTTCTTAATCCCTTTTTTTATTGTGTGTTCATCTGAAATACTGCATATGGAGAACAGGTCCATACAGGTTAAGTATCCTGCTAACATAAAATCGGTTCCACGCAACGGTGAGTGGTTTCAGGAATTTGTAACAGGGTACAATAGCGATTCTGTCTGGAGCGAATACTGTCCCGGATTCTTTTGTCCATTTGTCCCCAAAAACTGAGGGCCAAAATTATACACACGGCAAAGGATTTTAAAGAGTGTGTTTTGTGATGAATGAATGGTCGGAAAGAATATTTCAGGTGGCACGAGATCTTGAATCAGCAGTGCGTGTCACAGGTCAGTTAACTGCTATTGATTCATTACAAAAAAAACTGCCTACCTGTTCAGTGTTGGTGGCACAATATTAAGCGTACACAATGGAGCTTAGCATTCTTTGCAGTTCACTACTGGTTGTCGAAGATGGACCACGACTAGTCACACGGACTTGGAGATATGCATTTAATGTATAGTACAGCAGGATGTGACGCTCAGAATGCCAAATGACTGTACGGATGAAAGTTTCGCAATAGACATCATAGTAACTGGAAAAATTTTATTCCCATACTAGCAACTTCGTGGATCAAGCCGCAAAGAGATGGCCAAAGTATCGTTCGCACAAAAGAATTTGAGAAGAAGGGAACCTAAATCTACATCTATACTCTGCAATGCATCGTGAAGTGCATGGCAAAGGATACTTCCCCTTGTGCCACTTATTAGGGGCTCTTTTTATTCCAACTGTGCATACCAGCGTGAGAGAAATGACTGCGTGAATGCCCCTGTCCGTGCTATAATTAGTTTAATTATCGTCTTCGCGGTTCCCATGGGGACCATACGTGTGAGCCTGTAGCACATTCCTAAACTCATCACTTAAAAGATGATTACTGAAATTTCGCAGGTAGGCCATCACGGAATAGCGGACGTCTATCTTCAACCACCTGCCAAGTCAGGGTTTTCAAAATATCCGTGATGCTCTCCCGAAGGTAAACCACACTGTGACCAACCGTGGCACCCTTTTTACCCTTTTTTGCATAAGTTCAGTGACCCAATTAGGTCCTGTCTGGCGTGAGTCCCACATACTTGAGAATATTCTAGGTGGGTCGCCCGAGTGTTTTGTAAACAATGTTCACAGTACTTCCCATTATCCCAGGATCCTACTCTCTACTGCTGAACCCATGAGTCTCTTGGGTAACCTTGCTTCTCCCATGCGTCTAACATGACCCCACCATCTAAGCCTGTTCGCCCTGACTGCTACATCTATAGAGTTCATTCCCAGTTTTTCTTTGATTTCCTCATTGTGGACACCCTCCTGCCATTGTTCCCACCTACTAGTACCTGCAATCATCCTAGCTACTTTCATATCCGTAACCTCAACTTTGTTGATAAGGTAACCTGAATCCACCCAGCTTTCGCTCCCATACAACAAAGTTGGTCGAAAGATTGAACGGTGCACAAATAACTTAGTCTTGATACTGACTTCCTTCTTGCAGAAGATAGTAGATCGTAGCTGAGCGCTCACTGCATTAGCTTTGCTACACCTCGCTTCCAGTTCTTTCACTATGTTGCCATCCTGTAGAATATGCATCCTAAATACTTGAAACCGTCCACCTGTTCTAACTTTGTTCCTCCTATTTGGCACTCAATCCGTTTATATTTCTTTCCCACTGACATTACTTTCGTTTTGGAGATGCTAATCTTCATACCATAGTTCTTACATTTCTGATCTAGCTCTGAAATATTACTTTGCAAACTTTCAATCGAATCTGCCATCACAACTAAGTCATCCGCGTATGCAAGACTGCTTATTTTGTGTTCACATATCTTAATCTCACCCAGCCAGTCTATTGTTTTCAACATATGATCCATAAATAATATGAACAACAGTCGATACAAGTTGCAGCCTTGTCTTACCCCTGAAACTACTCTGAACCATGAACTCAATTTACCGTCAACTCTAACTGCTGCCTGACTATGCACGTAAAGACCTTTAATTGCTTGCAAAAGTTTGCCTCCTATTCCATAATCTCGTAGAACAGACAATAACTTCCACCTAGGAACCCGGTCATATGCCTTTTCTAGATCTATAAAGCATAGATACAATTCCCTGTTCCACTCATAACACTTCTCCATTATTTGCCGTAAGCTAAAGATCTGGTCCTGACAACCTCTAAGAGGCCTAAACCCACACTGATTTTCATCCAATTGGTCCTCAACTAATACTCGCACTTTCCTTTCAACAATACCTGAGAAGATTTTACCCACAACGCTGATTAAAGAGATACCTCTGTAGTTGTTACAATCTTTTCTGTTTCCATGTTTAAAGATTGGTGCGATTACTGCTTTTGTCCAGTCTGATGGAACCTGTCCCGACTCCCAGGCCATTTCAATTATCCTGTGTAGCCATTTAAGACCTGACATTCCACTGTATTTGATGAGTTCCGACTTAATTTCATCCACCCCAGCTGCTTTATTGCACTGCAATCTATTGACCATTTTCTCCACTTCCTCAAATGTGATCCTATTTCTATCATCATTCCTATCCCATTCTACCTCGAAATCTGAAACATTACTGATCGTATTTTAACCTACATTGAGCAACTCTTCAAAATATTCCCTCCATCTGCCCAAGGAATCCACAGTATTAACCAGCAGTTTTCCTGACCTGTCCAAAATACTTGTCATTTCCTTCTTACCTCCCTTTCGAAGACTGCTAATTACACTCCAGAATGGTTTTCCAGCAGCTTGACCCATAGTCTCCAACCTGTTTCCAAAGTCGTCCCAAGAATTCTTCTTGGATGCTGCAATTATCTGTTTGGATTTGTTTCTTTCTTCAACATAACTTTCTCTGTCTACCTGAGTTCTAGTATGTAGCCATTTTTGATACGCCTCCTTTTTCCTTTTACAGGCTGCCTTGACTGTGTCATTCCACCAAGCTGTTTGCTTCATCCTACTTTCACACACTACTGTTCCAAGACACTCTTTAGCCACTTCTAGTACTGTGTCCATTCCTTTTCCAATGACTGTAATTGACTACATTCAACTAACTGGTACCTTTCTGAGATCGCTGTTATGTACTTGTGCCTGATTTCCTTATCCTGAAGTTTCTCCACTCTTATCCTCCTACATATGGACCTGACCTCCTGCACTTTCGGCCTCACAATCCCAATTTCACTGCAGATTAAATAATGATCAGTGTCATCAAAGAATCCCCTGAATACACGTGTGTCTCTCACAGCCTTCCTGAATTCCTGATCTGTTATTATATAGTCAATGACAGATCTGGTTCCCCTGCCTTCCCAAGTATACCGGTGAATGTTCTTATGTTTAAAAAAGGAGTTTGTGATTACTAAGCCCATGCGGGCACAGAAATCCAAGAGTTGTTTCCCGTTCCTGTTGGCCTCCATATCCTCTCCAAATTTACCCATAACCTTTTCATACCCTTCTGTTCGATTTCCAATCCTGGCGTTAAAATCACCCATGAGCAGAACACTGTCCTTGTCCTTTACTCTAACAACTACATCACTGAGTGCCTCATAAAAACTATCCATCTTATCATTTTTTTTACAGACAATCATAAATTTAGGTCATCTCTAGTAACACGATAGACGTAAAAAAATCAGTACTTAATGTTCTTTTCACTAGGAATGAGTCTTAGTTAATGCATGGACAACAACGAAGATCAGCTCATTACTATTCTAGCAACACAATTAAAGACTAAAGATAATCTATCAAATGGTTCAAATGGCTCTGAGCACTATGGGACTCAACTGCTGAGGTCATTAGTCCCCTAGAACTTAGAACTACTTAAACCTAACTAACCTAAGGACATCACACACATCCATGCCCGAAGCAGGATTCGAACCTGCGACCGTAGCGGTCTCGCGGTTCCAGACTGCAGCGCCAGAACCGCGCGGCCACTTCGGCCGGCAAGATAATCTATCAAACATGTGTATCAGCTGCCTGACAAAAGATGGGAAGCATCCAAGGGGGAGAAGGAAACCAAATGAAACTGCACGGGTTGACAGGGTATGTAACGTTATTTTAGTGATTACAAAACCGAATCAAGTTTAAAAAGAATTTGGCTGCATGAGCCTACTTTTCGGTATGGCATAGTACCCACTCTGCACCAAATGTGTACACTGATTCGCTTGGGAGAGGCGTCATAAAGCTATATTATCCCGATGCAAGCTGCCCCACAACAACCCTTGGTATCCTGGGACGGAGTTGATGTCCGCGCTTGTCCCAAATATGTTCTATCGGGGACAGATACGGGGATCTTTCAAGCCACGGGAGTACCTAAACTTACGCATACACTTAATAGAGTACGTGCCATTTGTGGACGAGCAGTGTTATTGAAAAATGGCACCACTATACTGTCGCATGAGGGGTAACTCTTTCTACATCTACATACATACTCCGCAAGCTACCGACGGTGTGTGGCGGAGGGTGTCCTGTATCACTGTAAGTCATTTCCTTTCCTGTCCCACTGGCAGTCAGGACGAGAGAGAACGATTGTGTACATGCCTCCGTATGAGCCCCAAGTTTCTTAACTTCGTGGTCTTCAAGCGAAATGTATGTTGGTGGCAGCAGAATTGTTCTGCACTCAGCTCCAAATGCCGGGTCTCTAAACAGTGATTCGGGAAAAGAATGTCGTCCTCCTTTTGGGGATTCCCATTTGAGTTCCGGAAGTATCTCCGTAACATCTACATGTTTCTCGAAGCTACCGGTAACAGTTCTAGCTGTCCACCTCTGAACTGCTTCGATGTCTTCCTTCAACGCGACCTGGAGCGGAGTCCAAACACTCGAGCAGTACTCAAGAACAGGTCGCACTAGCGTCCTATATGCGGTCTCCTTTAAAGATGAATCACACTTTAGGATGCACGATGTCCGTGACGTATTATTGTGCCGTCAGAATTCCCCTAGTCACTATCACCCCTGGCCTGATGTCATACCGATGGCTTCCCACGCCATGATACAGCACTAGCACTGTTGTGCCTCTCCAAGACACTGGAAGAATGGGACTACTGCAAAGGTTACTGCCAAACTTGCCGACGACAGTCGTCCAACATAGCGCAGAACCATGATTCATCGGTGAACACAATGCGACGCCGTTCTAGCTGCAGCCGTTTGTTTTGTGTTGTATGGCATGTCGCGCGTGGCACGGTACTTCCCCACCGCGGCTGCCGCTAATCTCCGACTAGTGCTGCGAGATGAAACAGAATGTTCCACGAAGTCCGTTACTTGTTCTCGGATGGCAGGTGCAGATGTGGGTTACGATGTGGTTGGTGTACAACACGGCGATCCTCCATTGTGATGGTCAGGCGTTAGCGACCGGAAGCTTGACAACGAGTACGCCTGCCACGCAGTCCAACATCGGGCCCTGTCACATCTGAATGCCCCACAAATCCGGGTATAGCACGATTCCACCAGGGAGCGAGATGGAAGCCCACAATGAGGTCCCTATCAAGCTCCGTCAGGCGCTGATAAAGCTGTCTCACGCAAGTAAGAAGCTCCTCCGTGTCTTGCACAATGATCACTCAACGTCTGACGCTGTTCACACCCCTTATATACACTGCGAGACCTGGTAACAATACTAGTCTTAGGTGGAGATTTCAATTTCCCAGATATAGACTGGGACACTCAGATGTTTAGGACGGGTGATAGGGACAGAGCATCGAGTGACATTATACTGAGTGCACTATCCGAAAATTACCTCGAGGAATTAAACAGAGAGCCGACTCGTGGAGATAACATCTTGGACCTACTGATAACAAACAGATCGGAATTTTTCGACTCTGTAAGCGCAGAACAGGGAATCAGTGATCATAAGGCCGTTGCAGCATCCGTGAATATGAAAGTAAATAGGAATATAAAGAAAGGGAGGAAGGTTTATCTGTTTAGCAAGAGTAATAGGAGGCAGATTTCAGACCACGTAATAGATCAAAACGAAAATTTCTGTTCCGACACTGACAATGTTGAGTGTTTACGGAAAAAGTTCAAGGCAATCGTAAAATGCGTTTTAGGCAGGTACGTGCCGAGTAAAACTGTGAGGGACGGGAAAAACTCACCGTGGTTCAACAACAAAGTTAGGAAACTACTGCGAAAGCAAAGAGAGCTTCACTGCAAATTTAAACGCAGCCAAAACCTCTCAGACAAACAGAAGCTAAACGATGTCAAAGTTACGGTAATGAATTCGAAAGTAAAATTCTATGTACCGACTTGACAGAAAATCCTAGGAAGTTCTGGTCTTACGTTAAATCAGCAAGTGGATCTAAACAGCATATCCAGACACTCTGGGATGATAATGGTATTGAAACAGAGGATTACACGCGTAAAGCTGAAATACTAAACACCTTTTTCCAAAGCTGTTTCACAGAGGAAGACCGCACTGCCGTTCCTTCTCTAAATCCTCGCACGAACGAAAAAATGGCTGACATCGAAATAAGTATCCAAGGAATAGAAAAGCAACTGAAATCACTCAACATAGGAAAGTCCACTGGACCTGACGGGATACCAATTCGATTCTACACAGAGTGCGCGAAAGAACTTGCCCCCCTTCTAACGGCCGTGTACCGCAAGTCTCTAGAGGAACGGAAGGTTCCAAATGATTGGAAAAGAGCACAGGTAGTCCCAGTCTTCAAGAAGGGTCGTCGAGCAGAAGCGCAAAACTATAGACCTTTATCTCTGACGTCGATCTGTTGTAGAATTTTAGAACATGTTTTTTGCTCGCGTATCATGTCGTTCTGGAAACCCAGAATCTACTCTGTAGGAATCAACATGGATTCCAGAAACAGCGATTGTGTGAGACCAAACTCGCTTTATTTGTTCATGAGACCCAGAAAATATTAGACACAGGGCTCTCAGGTAGATGCCATTTTCCTTGACTTCCGGAAGGCGTTCGATACTGTTCCGCACTGTCCCCTGATAAACAAAGTAAGAGCCTACGGAATATCAGACCAGTTGTGTGGCTGGATTGAAGAGTTTTTAGCTAACAGAACACAGCATGTTGTTCTCAATGGAGAGACGTCGACAGACGTTAAAGTAAACTCTGGCGTGCCACAGGGGAGTGTTATGGGACCATTGCTTTTCACAATATACGTATATAAATGACCTAGTAGATAGTGTCGGAAGTTCCATGCGGCTTTTCGCGGATGATGCTGTAGTATACAGAGAAGTTACAGCATTAGAAAATTTCAGCGAAATGCAGGAAGATCTGCAGCGGATAGGCACTTGGTGCAGGGAGTGGCAACTGACCCTTAACATAGACAAATGTAATGTATTGCGAATACATAGAAAGAAGGATCCTTTATTGTATGATTATATGATAGCGGAACAAACACTGGTAGCAGTTACTTCTGTAAAATATCTGGGAGTATGCGTACTGAACGATTTGAAGTGGAATGATCATATGAAATTAATTGTTGGTAAGGCGGGTGCCAGATTGAGATTCACTGGGAGAGTCCTTAGAAAATGTAGTCCATCAACAAAGGAGGTGGCTTACAAAACACTCGTTCGACCTATACTTTAGTATTGCTCATCAGTGTGGGATCCGTACCAGGTCGGGTTGACAGAGGCGATAGAGAAGATCCAAAGAAGAGCGGCGCGTTTCGTCACAGGGTTATTTGGTAAGCGTGATAGCGTTAGGGAGATGTTTAGCAAACTCAAGTGACAGACTCTACAAGAGAGGCGTTCTGCATCGCGGTATAGCTTGCTGTCCAGGTTTCGAGAGGGTGCGTTTCTGGATGAGGTATCGAATATATTGCTTCCCCCTACTTATACCTCCAGAGGAGATCACGAATGTAAAATTGGAGAGATTCGAGCGCGCACGGAGGCTTTCCGGCAGTCGTTCTTCCCGCGAACCATACGCGACTGGAACAGGAAAGGGAGGTAATGACAGTGGCACGTAAAGTGCCCTCCGCTACACACCGTTGGGAGGCTTGCGGAGTATAAATATAGATGTAAACACGAACAATATTAACGCACGCTGGTGACCATTCCACATTTCGCAGAGAACTGTAGCTCTAATCATTTACACACCGGCCGACGGCGTGCACCTCTACAAAGTTACAATGACATTCGACAATGTCTTCTTGGCGCTTCCCTTTTTTTTTTGTCAGGCAGTGTACATAATAGCGGTACAAGCAGTTCAAAACAGTGAGAGCACAAATGAGTCAGAATTGTCTTCTACTGGACACTCATAAAATTATCTGAAATTGAACTCACCCTAAATGTGATGGTTTTCGTTCCACCGATGAGATCCATCTTTTCCTTTTATGTAGCTGAGATTCAACAGCCCACTTTCAGGTAAATGGCGAGAACAAGTGAAGAAACCGGGAGTGGTTCAGTTAAGGGACGACTCGTGCATGTAGTAATAGGCATATGTTTAAGGAAACTACTAAACTTGCACATCTGAATCGATCGTGAATTCAGTTGGGGTCCCCGAAACTACCAGCCGAGCGAAAAAGCGGTCGCCTATATACGGCAATCTTAGTTCTATAATTGCAGTGCGCACCAGACTGCAGAAACGAAGCACTACGTCCGTTCTCTTAAGGATAAAATGGGAATGTAGCCATGGATATTGTAGAAATTTTTACTTCTGGTTCGCGAGCAAGGTGGCCTCTGTTCCACGGCCGATAGTGGACACACAAGAGGTTTAAACACATCTGCAACGAGAGCGGAAGCAAACGTCACGCGAAGCTATCCTTCGTCACCTGAGATATCTAACGAATGCTGCAGAGTAACACTCGAAGTATGAAACTGTACCAGGTTCTAGTTCTTTTGCCTCACTTTTTTCGATTCATTATTATTTCACCTGTTAAGAAAATGACCATACTCTCGATACAGGCCGATACATCAGGTGAAGGGCATAAGAACTGTCACAATAATCGACAGTCAAAGCATGCCCTGTGAAATCTTTTCTTTAAAAAAAATAAAAAAAAGTGTTAAAAAAGACAGTGGCACGTAACTGTATATTCTAATGTTTTTAAATACAAACAAAAATAAAACACGGTGCACAATGTATTTCTACATTCTCTCTTCACGCACAAGTTTAATTGAGAGTGAAATTTTCCCCATGTATCAGCATCAAGAATGGGCTTTTCTCATCGCTATGGTAAAGTACAAATATTGAACGGACTCTGTGGGTGTAAGAAAGAGAAATGAACGTAAGAGAATTGACAATAATTTGATTAATTGACCACTGTACTCTACGATTCTCTAATTACTAATTATTGCCTTATTTAAAAGTGAGGATGGAGTGTAGGAAATATACGCTCATGTCCGCTGCCCACCCCAAGTAAGGATGCCTTGTGACGATGTTACGGGCTCGTGAAGGGGTAAGAAAAGTATATAAGCGGGGTATCATTCTACGGGCCGCAAATGGGGAAATCCACTGACACATGGTTGTGGGATTGAAGGGACCAGACTGCTATGGTCATCGGTCCACTGACACATGCAACTTCGACAAAGGGCAGATGGTTATGGTCTGGCGCCTGAGAACGAACATTCCAGGAATGACGAAGGTGGTCAGCTGTTCGCATGCTACCATCGTGGGAGTGGGAATATGTGGAAAGTGTTTAAAGGACGGTGAAACTACGAGTAGTCAACTAGGTGTTGGACATCCACGCCTCATCACAGGACGTGAAGTTCGAAGGCTTGCCCGCTCAGCAAAGCAGGATACGCGGCGATCTATGGTAGATCTCATAATGGAGTGCAATGTTGTTGCAGGCACAAGTGTTTCAGAGAAAACGGGTCAGAGCACATTGTTCAAGAACGGTCTCCGTAGGAATGGACTCCTGGGTGTTCCACTTTGACCCAATGACATTGCAGATACGATTGCAATGGATATGGGATCATCAATATTGAATCGTGGATCAACGGAAACATGTCGACTTGTCGGATGTGTCACGTTTACTTGTTACACTAGGTCGATGGTCATTCAGGATAAGACTTGATCCAGGCGACGACTGCCCGAAACGTGCACCGAACCGGTGACAGTGGTTAGTGGAGGCACCATAGTGCTCCAGGGAGACATTCACCCGGGCTTCCATAGCAGGTGCGGTAATAATCAAAGCCACCTTGGTAGTTGTGGACTACGTGAACACTGCCACGGACCACTTGCACACCGTCATACTTGTCTTCCCTGACGCCGATGGTATTTTCCAAAAGGATACTGCGTTACTGTCATAATACCAGAACTGCGCTACAGCTATCCTAGTAGTTGATAATAATTTCAAGTTGATTTCTTGGGCATCAAATTGGCCTGATTTGAAATCGATGGAACGCATTTGGTACGCTAACAGATGCCAGCTTCGTACCCAAAGATCACTAGGCTGTAACGTACGAGAATCGCGTGACCTGTGAGTAGACGTCTGCAACCACATACCTATGAAAACCTACACATGCGAACTGTGCCACGCATCTTCGCTACTGTACTGCATCCATGTCGTGTGACTAGGGCCTCCCGCCGGGTAGACCGTTCGCCGGGTGCAAGTGTTTCGATTTGACGCCACTTCGGCGACTTGCGCGTCGATGGGGATGAAATGTTGATGATTAGGACAACACAACACCCGGAGCACTATGCGACTTAACTTCTGAGGTCATCAGTCGCCTAAAACTTAGAACTAATTAAACCTAACTAACCTAAGGACATCACACACATCCATGCCCGAGACAGGATTCGAACCTGCGACTGTAGCGGTCGTTCGGTTCCAGACTGTAGCGCCTAGAGCCGCACGGCCACTCCGGCCGGCAAAAATACAAGGGCAGGTAGGAAAATCAAACAAATGGATCAGGGAACAGATTGGTGTGGACGACGCAATTATAGCTGTACTGTAAAGGAAATCGAGGTGGGGAGAGATGTAAAAGGCAAATCGATGTTCTCTAGTGGCTTCCGAGGAATAAGAAAAGGCCAAGAAGGCAGTAATGCATGTATAAGACTGTAGCAGTAGATGTCAAATGGCTGATGATGGTGGTGATGATAAAGAAACTAAAAGCAAAGTGTACGTAAGGGTGACCATTTCGGATACAAACTTTTCATAAAGGATATTTCACTTGTAAAGTAACACCCGACATCTTATGTGAAGTCATCATACAACTCCCATGAACCGGTTACGCATCAGTTATCAAACGTGTGATATTTTCAATATGTTTCAGGGCTCTGTTATTCCATTATCGAGTTCTGTAAAACAAGGAAACAAATCAATACATCGCAATACTACACGTACTGACATCCGTATAAAAGTATTTATATCGTTCATACCTAAAAACTTCTATGCCATTAGGCACCGTCAAAAGTAAAAAACCCAGTAGCAGACATGCATTGTCAGACATAAAACTCTTCCTAAAACATTTCATCTTGGTGTATTACACTCTCAAGGGACAGTTGTACACTAAAGGTAGCGCTTTTTCACTTACCACAGATAGTACTTTCCCGAACGCATATGTCACAGCCCCCAACGATGCTACTGTCTGTCATAGCATCTATGAACATTATACGTCAAGTCTTGGTAAATTCTAAAAATCAATACACCTATGTTGCAACGTGTGCATCCATGTAAAGTGAACAATAGAAAACATTAAAACTAACGTTGCTATTTCTAATAAGTTGGTGGCTGCCTCCCAAGCAGGACACCGCCAAAGTGAACCTTGAAATGCCATTTGGACACTTCTGTCTTCTCGTTTAACGCGCTGACGTTTTCCTTTCTTAAAGCGCAAAAAATCTTCACTTTCTCTATAAATGACAACTATTCTTTATCTGCAAGTGCAACACTTTCATGCTGTTTGTGATGTTAACCAACGTATGTTGCTTATTCTGGAGGTGCTAGTGGCGTTCCTGGACCCACTTTAGCGATGTCCTCATTGGGAAGCAGCCACCAACTTACTCGAGTTATGTTTAACATTTTCTGCTGGTCATTCTATGTGGTGCGCACACTGCAACATAGGTGTAGTATTGGTTTTTATAATTTGCCAAGACTTGCATATAATGTTCATAGATTTTATAGACTAACGTACTCGAATGAGCGGCGTTACGTTTGATGTTTTCTGTTGGTCAGTCGATATAGATGCACACCTTGCCATGTAGGTGAAGAATCGGTCTGGTTTTTAGACTTCACCAGGACCTGACTATAATGTTCATATATTTTACGATAAACAATGGCATCGTCGAGGGCAATGACATATGTGTTGAAGGGAAGTATTTTTTTGTAGGTGAAAGCGGCTGCCTTTAGTTTGTAAATGTGTTTAGAGACTATAACACGACAATATGAGACGTTCTAGGAACAGTTTTATAGTCGACAATGCATTTTGCTTCCATTTTTTTTTATATATACAGTGCCCAATGGCATAGAAGCTTAAAGGTATGCTATACTTCAGGACGATATAAATTTTTTTATGTAGTTATCAGTATGTGTAGTACAGCGACGTAATGCTTTACATCACTTGATACTGAGATAATGTAGTCCTATAACATGCTGTGATAAAAATATCACACCTCTGACAATTGGTTAACAACATCCCAGTACCGAAATATACGTGTCATCTGACCAGTGTTCGAGCTGATCCCATCATCAGGGAATAAGTCATGTTATTTCATCTGGTGTGTGTTATTTCGTTACATCACGCAGATCCAGGGAGATACGTGAACACCAACGTATTTATGAAGTTAATTACCGGCCAGAGTGACACCTTACCGCACACAACTTCGGACTAGGCATATTTTTTGCGGTTTCTACGAAGGACTGTTACAGATATGTTAAGTGCGTGTACGTTATATGACTTGTCCGTAAAGTTCCTTCTTGGCGTTGACTTATCTCCCACTGTCAGGGTAATGTAATGGGATAATCCCTGCGCGAAATAACACGTTTTAATCCCCGATGATAGCTTAAGCTCGAACACCGCTCGGAGAGTAAAATAATTTCAATGCTCTGGTACGTGTTGCTTTTCAAATAAGATGTTGGCACACACTTACAAATATTCGGCGGAATGGAAGTTGTTCTACAAAATGCAGCACTTCCCGACTACATGGTGCTACTATTAAGGCTGACAACAATGATAGAGCGAAGTAGAGATTCTGAGTGCTCAAATATTTGAAGAAATTTTCAGATCAGTAAAACATAAATGGAGGAACTGAAAGGTATTCGAATGATGCAAACGGAAGGTATTCTATGTGTGACAGGAAATGAAAAAAAGCAAATGTACTGAATGCAGCTTTTGAGAACGGACTTTTAACTCGGAAATGCATCGTACAGCGAAAAACATAGTGAAGGCAGAAGGTTTTTGTTGTACTTGTACCTAATGGTTAAGGGGTTACGGCACTGTTACAAATAAAAATATGCCAATAACACGGATTGGAGAGAAATAAAGTGATAGTAAAGTCTGATCAGGGTAGGTGACGTCGAAACAAACGAAGTTTCCTAACTGGCCATAGTCCGTAAAGCCATAGTTGTGAAGATACGGCCATAAAATGTTAGCCAATCAGTAACGAGCACGCCGAAATATGTCCATATAAACTAAATTGGCTCTGTCAATATCTATTTACTGAAGAGCGCAGTTACTAATTCAATTAGCTGAAGAAAACGGTTTCGGTTTCACTGTCAAAGCTAGGCAATACCGGCAAGGACGGCCGTGCGAGTTAGCACGCCACTTCCGGAGTACGGGGTTGTGTGTCGGCTCCGGATCGAATCCGCCCGGGCGGATTAACGAGAACAAGGATGGCCGGTGGGCAGGGCAGCCTGGGTGTGGTTTTCAGGCGGTTTCTCGCATCCGATTGGTGAATACCGGGCTGGTAACCACGTCCTCCTTGATTGCCAAAAACATTCAAGGAGTGGCGACAGGTATGGTGTCTGACCAGTTCTACCACTAACACTGCCAAACTCAATGAATAGTACGTCGACCCTGTCAAGACATGGAATAATGCCGTAGAAAAGTGAAAGCTAACCAAGTTCTACATTCCTATCAATGGTTGATTACATTACAGGCGAACTTTCCGTGATATTTACTGGGTAAAGTTTGAGATTTAAATCAACTGCAACTTCTCGATCTTATCGCTCTTGAATGTAACTCCATCTTCTGGTGAGTATGGGACTACGGCTGTTCAATGTTCGATAAAAACAATACTAATCGCCGTTATATAGGTTTATTTCTAGGCAACCAGTTTCGACGTTACACTACGTCATCTTCAGGCCCAAACTCTGGAGGATATAACAGAGCAATAATTACATATTGAGATACTGTAGATTTTACAATATGTATGAATAACTAATTAATTCTGATGTATATTACGGTGTATTATGGAGTTTTTATTAAGATTGAGTTCTTTTAATTACGTAAATTTACATGTAACACTTGCAGTTTTTAAGCAATACGCTCTGTATTTTAATATGATTTATTGCTCTGATATAATATTCATTATATAATACTCATTATGTAAAGTAATATGCAACACTCGATTCTTTCAGTCAATATGCTCTGTATTGCAATATGTAATAATTGCTCTGTTATATCCTCCACAGTTTAGACCTGAAGATGACGTAGAGTAACGTCGAAACTGGTTGCCTAGAAATAAACCTATATAACGTCGATTGGTATTGTTTTTATTGAACGTTAACGCTCTTGCGTGACCAACACGGCAGAACCACCCGTCCCCATCAGAGCAAAATCCTTTATGCCCCACTCCATCGTTCAGTCACCTTCTCGAAGCCCTTCTCATTAGTAGTACCCGTCCCTGGAAGATCCTCCCCCATTATATTAGAGATTTAAGTAACATCTCTAGCTTTAGAAGACAGATAATGACATATCCAGTAAAACAACAATAAGGATTGTCACTGTTCCTGTACGCACTTGCTACCGTTGTACATCCCTCTTTCCAGCCAGATCTTCCTCATTTCCCAGTATTTTTAGCCGATGCAATCTCCTTAAATTTCCTTTTCCCAGAACTCGCTACATCAGAAAACATCACACTTGTACCCTTACAAATTCATCTTATATCGGCCACTATCGTTATTGTTATAACGATTATTATTATTATTATTATTATTGTGACATTATTATTAATATTATTATTATTGTTATTTCACTGTTATCACGATTAGTGGCAGCAGCAGCACAAGTAATGTCCGTATTAACTTCGTTAGTTCATAGCGAGTATAATTTACTGACAGATAATTTTAATACTAGTTCTTATATCAAAACTGTTGTTTCGTAGGTAACTATGATGTAACTGATACTGTATGCATGAACCCCTGGTCCAGTGTAAGAGAGGACTGACGACCCTAATCACATCGCGTTAAACAAATAAATAAAAATAAATCAATAAAAAGTAGTGTAATCTCATTACTTTGTTCCTACGATAAGCTTACTGCAGTAACACCAAAGCTATAAAATAGCAAAGTCGGGTGCAATGTTAATAATAACGAAATCTAAAGGCTACAGGTATTAGTTTCTACTAATGTACGGTGAGGCTGAATGAACTTTTATTCTAAGTACAGAAGATAAGTAAATATCAAGTAAGAGATGGTAAAAAAAGGAAGACTTTTTGAAATAAAATTTTTTATCAGTAAATCGTCGAATTTTCTGGCTCCAACATCGCTACAAACTTGACATCAGCGTACCCTCTCGACAATTCCTGGTACGTTGCAAATTACTGTCGCGGCCCCAAAAATTCTTGCGACCGCAATCCCGCCGGTAACTGGCTGCCGTTTTGTGGCTATAGCTGGTCCACAACGGTGCGTTGCCGAGCTACGATTATCTGGCAAATT
Source organism: Schistocerca nitens (assembly GCF_023898315.1). Classification (NCBI taxonomy): domain Eukaryota; kingdom Metazoa; phylum Arthropoda; class Insecta; order Orthoptera; family Acrididae; genus Schistocerca; species Schistocerca nitens. Next base: position 712,414,390 of record NC_064617.1, on the reverse strand, counting down.
TTGCTCGACTGGGCGCCCGCATAATTATCGTGCTGCTTGCCTCCACCCTGTATAAGTCTTCATTTATAGTTTCTGATTAAGGTTCATGTTGTGCACAGTATTGAAAAATTCAACGTGAAAGTGCAAAATTTAAACGAACGAAAACATTCTAAAAATTAATTCTTCGCGAAGATCGATTTCCGCAACGGTAGTATATCCGAAAGGGAAGTGAGAGAGAGGAACAGTTGTAATATGTTAATTAAAAATATGATTCACGAAACACTGCCTTGCAGTAATACGACCGACAAAGTCCGGCTACCTGTAGAGAAAAAAAGACCACGCTTTTCACAGTTGAGCGAGAACTGCGCGATATTAGCGTCCCGAAACGAAACCGGGGCAAGTCGGGCGTCTCGCTGCACACGTGTTGGCGCGCGCGGCCAGAGCAGCAGGTGTCCGGCTGGCACACGGGACGGCGTAGCGCGGCGCCGCGCTGCCCAGCGGCCGCGAACGGAACGCCGCCAGCAGCCAGCAGGCACAGCCAGCAGCCGGCACTGGATCACTGGGGCCCCGCGTTCTGCGCGGCCGGCGTCTGCCACCCAGCACGCCCCCTCCCCCCTCCCTGCGGGCGCTTCGCCGCCGCCGCCGTCGGTCGATGGCCTACCCCTCCACCCACCGACGCAGCTGCCCCGCGTCCCACAAACTTGGGCCAAACAGTCGCGAACAGCACGGACCGATTGTCAAAGTTGCTTGGCAGCTGGCTTCCGCGGAGGCGGATCGCAACGCGAGGCCGCAGGAAGTCGCAGGGAAAACACAGGTGTCGCGCCCGGCGGGTCGAGTCAATTTCTGAAATTCAGATCCTCGCTCAGAGGATTAAATAAATAATACGGCAACAGTGCTTTGAGTCAAAAAGTCTAACAAGGTGACCTTAACCCCTTTCGTGGGCAAAATTATTGAGCAGTTTTTTTAATGAATGGAGAGCTGATAGTAGTTAACAGATAGGTATATTTATCACACAGAATATCAAATTTGCTCCAACTGTGAAAATGAGGTCACACAACAAGGTGGGAAGTGTAACGCCGGAAATGCATATCCTCCTATTTCCATCTATTGTACTATAAATTTTTTTCCCTTATTTTGTTACTTGAAGATTTGACATTTCTGCGTCTTTATATATATATATATATATATATATATATATATATATATATATATATGTGTGTGTCGATGTACAATTAGTTTGTTTTGTAAATATTATTTGTATTTTTACGCTGGGTTTTGCCTAGGGAAAACTATGCTATCGAACGACTACATCGATAGGTCGTGTGGAGAACCAAAGTGTTTAGGATCTTTGGTAGTGTTAACTCTGCCGCGTGGAGCGCGGGCAGAGAGAGAGTCTGGCTGGAGTAGGGAGGTGGAGCAGGTGTGTTGTGTGACGCTCCCGCGAGTTGCCGCGCTTTCGGGGTTTGGCAGCATGTAATTGCGCTCGACTTGCTATGATAGTTCCTGACACGGTGTCGCGGACGGGAAGCGCTAGCTGGCACACATCAAGAGCCCGTTTCGCCTGGTGACCGTGTCGAGAAGAAGGCGCGCCAACATCCAGCTTTTGCAACAGCGACGGCCGACAATGAGTGACTATCGCCACCTCCTCGAATCAACCAACACGGAAGACTGAAAGCACATAAAGTTTTCGAACTGTATGGCAGACCTCAGCTTTTAAAATTGTTCCATTTCCCTCAAATAATTACAGCAGCTTAGCATGAACCTTTGTGGCTCATTGTCCCAACTGCATTACCAAGCAGGGTCCCTTCCTATTACGAAATGAACTCGAGTGTCGTTGAAATTCAAACGCCAGCATTAAAGTAATATTATTCCATTTCACTGCTTTAATTTCAAAGTTCAGTTAAAGTATTCATAGCTGGCTACAATATTTATATTACACAAGCACAAATTAAGAGTGCGAGTTTTGATACCATATTTTAGCTTACCTGTGACTGCAGCTCAGCTTGGTACGTACTAAATTTTACTATTGTTAATTGTTCAGAATCATTTAATTCAAGTTCAAAGTTAAATCTCTTATTTCTAAATTGCGTAGATTCAAGTAGCTTTTGAAATGATTGTTGAGGTAGCCCAAGACTAACCTTATTTTATTGAATTTCGTAGTGCTTCAGAAACGAAGTTCACTATTAATTTCAGTCACTAAATTAACTTTCAATTTTCCGGTTTTATTAATTCTTTTGCTAAATTAAGTCATAGTGTAGCGAAATTTATTACTTCTGACAAACATTCAGTTTTCACACAATACGTGTCAACCTTCAGTTGCCACGCTTTTAGTGCTAAATATATGTGCATTAATTTTTCATTTTCAGTTGTCCATGGGACTGGCGACCGTAATTTTCCCCAAATCTCAAATATGTAATTAACGCCAATTAATTGTTAACGTAACGACTGCACATTTACTTTCTTTATTAATTTTACCATTTTCTCGAAATTAATTTCCACCAATTTCATTTGCATTTTTCCTTTTATTTAGATGTAACCCTTTCCTCCCTCTTTACCGACAAATTAACTTCGTTGACGATTGCTTTTTCCCAAATTTCCATTAGGTGCACGCGGTTTAATTTTTCACTGTCATTAAGGCCGACAAGTGAGGGGGAGGTTACAGAAGTATTCTTCCCACTACCCTTCCTTGGGAGTTAAATGACAAAAACAACTTTTTCAATATATGTCATATTTATTTGATAAATTCACTTCTCTTGTTACAATGATTGTTCACAATTATTTGCCATGAAATTTTATGAAACATGGGTCTATGCAAAGTGGTATTAGACAAAATGTACAAACACAGCGAGTGCTCTTTTCCGCAGCTTTGGTATTACAATGACGGCACCTTCTGTAGGTTTCTCCTAAAATGGGTTATTGCTCCCCTACAGCCACATGACGAAAATCTTCAGCTACCTTACCCCCTTTTTGCCAGAAAGACAGGTTTTTTGGGATGAGAAGCCAGCGATCAATTGTCTGGCTAGATGGATCCTGTATGTGAGCTGATCATGCTGTCCACTTTCTCTTTTACTTATTTTCCACAGGATAAAACTGTTCACTGCAGCAACGTCCACCAGGAACTAAAATATTCTGTGCCACCATTTTACAGGACGTCTGCCAATAGCATACCTTTCTCGTAATTGATCAAACTTATCGACACCACGCCCGCATCTCGTGGTCGTGCGGTAGCGTTCTCGCTTCCCACGCCCGGGTTCCCGGGTTCGATTCCCGGCGGGGTCAGGGATTTTCTCTGCCTCGTGATGGCTGGGTGTTGTGTGATGTCCTTAGGTTAGTTAGGTTTAAGTAGTTCTAAGTTCTAGGGGACTGATGACCATAGCTGTTAAGTCCCATAGTGCTCAGAGCCATTTTTTATCGACACCACCCATTATTTTGTTGTATTCTTCCACAACTTCAGGACAAGAAGTCTCTGTACGAGTACCATCCTTGTTTTCCTTTTCACTGTGGCTGTTTCTCATGGGTCTTGAATTGAGGACAGGAAAGTGACTGGACGGTTATCCATCCATTTTAATCCAGAAATGCCTCCTTTCGTCTCAAACTGGAATTCTCCTCGTTCCAATTTTACGTTTTCCTTCATCAATTTGGGTAAATCAAAAGTATTTACCTTATACTATGGCTTTGAGGAAAAAAAATCACAAAATGTCACGCAAACAGCACTGACAGGCTCCTCTACAGAGCAACACAGCTATACAATGCCTCTGCGCGAATGTACAGCAAATACGGCGGGAACTTCCGATTTACCGGCACGGTATCTCAGCGTGTTCCGTCATAGGGTTAGCAGCCCTCTGCAATAAAAAAAACTGAGTTAATTGATCAACAACGAACTTAAACGGCTGTCTTACGACGTCCGCCCCGAGCAGATGCAACGAACGAAAGCGAACAAAATGAGATGTTTTAAAAAAAGATTGGAAGTAGTACCCTATACTGTTCACTAGGTGGTAGCACCGTACAGAGGAGGGAACTGTAAATCCCACGGGACTAGGAGCGAGTTCATTGTAGTGGGAAGCATGTTTCCCACGGCTCACGAAAGGGTTAAAGACTCCCTCTTTTATATTTCTTCATACTTAAGGATTTAGAGCTTAATGTCCGGATATCAGAGTCTTAAAGCTGCGCTCTGCAATACTCTCGCCGAAAAAACTGCGTCTGAAGAACAGATTTCCGAACGATGTTTTGTGCAAAATATTTCGAGCTAACTAGCACAGACGCCAGTAGTTGAGTGGGTAGAGTAAAAGTCTAGTAAATGTAGAGTTCCCAGTTCGAATCTCACTAGTAGCAACGATTTTTCACTTCTATTTCAATTCCATATTTACTAACAAATCGAAATGATAGTTAATAAATTTAGCACGAGCACTCCGTCTTCAGGCCACAAGCGGCCCATCGGGACCATCCGACCGCCGTGTCATCCTCCGTTGAGGATGCGGATAGGAGGGGCATGGAGTCAGCACACCGCTCTCCCGGTCGTTATGATGGTATTCTTGACCGGAGCCGCTACTATTCGGTCGAGTAGCTCCTCAATTGGCATCACGAGGCTGAGTGCACCCCGAAAAATGGCAACAGCGCATGGCGGCCTGAATGGTCACCCATCCAAGTGCCGACCACGCCCGACAGCTCTTAACTTCAGTGATCTCACGGGAACCGGTGTATCCAATGCGGCAAGGCCGTTGCCAGGTAATAAATACTGCTTCATAATTTTAACGAAAATAACATCTCTGATTTTCAATTACTGGGGCTATGAAAATGATTTAAAATTTGATACACTCTTTCGAAATCCCTTACGGACTATAAGACGCTACAGGCTGGAAGACGTACCATAATTTTTAAGCAATTTTATATAAAAAATACCATTTTTACTCTTAGATTGCAAAGCCAGATTAAAAAATTCTTAGTTTATGAAACCGAACTGACCTTCAAAATCCGTGAAAATCATCATCAAAACTACTTCTTCCTGCTCTTTGTCGTCGTCGTTGTCCTCCTCATATGTAGGGTGGAGAAAAATTGTGTCACGAAATTTTAACCCTTGATAGCTGATGCCAGTACGAACCAAAATTACTAATGTTGTGTAGGTCGACAACGCAACTTCTTTAAACTACGGAAATATGGCGCCACGCGCTCCGATTAGCCATGGAATTCCCATATTGCCGTTCATCGGTTGACGAGCAGCGCTATGGTTGTCGGTTCACACGTACAAACGTCCCTCGCCCCGTCACTGCGGCAACGTGATACGAACACGTGTCGAATAGGTCTTGCTCTTTGTCTCCACCTCGCGTCAGAGGCATTCACAAGTAAGCTTCGCTTCGGAGCACACACACGTCACGTGCGATTTAGTCATACAGTAAGCATGTCGGCACAGTATTCGTTTGAAGAACAACGAGATATGGCTTTTGTTTATGGACTAGCCGACGGTAATGCGCATGAAGCTCGACGGTTGTATGAGAAACAGTACCCAGCAAGACGCCATCCACACCGGCGATTTGGCGAGACAGGCTCGTTAGCGGGATATCATGGTGAGGCTGGAAGACCTCGAACACGACGGGATCCCGCATTTGAAGAGACTGTTCTCGAGCGCTTCGAGAAAGCACCTACGACAAGTACTCGAGCTGTTGGACACGACATGGAGGTCACTCATCGGTTAGTCTGAGAGGTTTTGAGGGATGACGGCCAGCATCCATTTAGTTTCCACCCTGTCCAAGATCTAAATCCTATGGCGGACTATGAACACAGGCTAGGGTTTTGCCGGTGGTTTCTGCGATGTGTTGCACGAGATCCCGACTTCCCCGCGATTGTGTTGTTTACCGACGAGTGCACCCTCCATCAGGATGGCCTTTACAACACTCGAAACGTTCATTACTGGCCAACGGGAAATCCTCATGTCACTTGCGTCCACAGACACCAGGGACGAATTGTCACGTACGTCCACAGACACCAGGGACGAATTTCGTTCAACATTTGGGCAGGCATTGTGGGTGACCATCTGATTGGGCCGGTTCGTCTACCTCCTCGACTTACCGGCGCAAATTACCTTCACTTTTTGCAAGAAACTCTACCCGGCCTGCTGGAAGATATTCCCCTGGACATTCGGCTGCGCATGTGGTTGCAGCATGATGGGGCGCCTGCACATAATAGTCGTGCTGTGTGCGGATATTTAAATGAACTCTTAGACGGCCGGGTAATTGGCAGAGGTGCTCGTATGACATGGCCCCACGCTACCGGACTTTTTCCTGTGGGGATTCTTCAAGGTTCTAGTTCACCCACCCCGGAAGAACCAACTAGAAACGAAGAGGAATTAATGGATCGCATTCAACATGCCACCAATCACATCAGGGCAATGCCAGGAATCTTTGAAAGAGTTCGGCAAAACACCGTTCGACACAAGCTTGTGTCGCGTCAGAGGGTCGCCAGTTCGAGCACCTGCTTTAAGTAAACAATGTCCTAGCTACAAAAAAGGCCCTTTTCAGGGCCGACATAATTTGAAAAAGACTTTCTGTACGCGAACTAATAGCTGTTGACGGGTTTGTTCCCGGTACGGATTCGCCCCCCCACAGTGGGAGGCTGGAGCGCTACCACCAAGTGTGCGGGCCGTCTTGTATTCATCACGAACTCCGACAGGCAAAGCATTCGCGGTCACGCACTGTCCAGAGCATCCGGCAACAGGGCAATCCCGCGGCCAATCGGAGCGCGTGGCGCCAAGTTTCCCTAGTTTAAAAATTGTGTGTTGTCGATCTACACACATTCCTACTGGCATCAGCTATTCAGAGTTAAAATTTCGTGACACAATTTTTCTACACACTGTATAAGATGGTCTTCACTGCCACCGAGAGCGTTACTTTATGCCATACTTCTTCAAAAATTTAACAATAATGTCTTCTCTCACTCTAGACCACGGCTGTTTCATCCACTGACACACTTGTTTCACTGTAGGTTGTTTTAATGAATTCATGTTAGGTTTCGTCCACCATCCATCTGTTCCATTCCTCTCTCATGTACACTTTAAAGGGTTTATTTTTCAGGACATCAAGAGGTTGTTACTGTGAAGTCAGTCTTGCCGGAATAACAGCAAGTTCTGTATTTGCCTGTCTCAATTTCTCTTTCACAGAATTTTTCAGATAATTATTAAACTGATTTAGCACAAGAAGAGAACCCTTCTTCAATTAAGCACCTTTCCTTCTCTCCCACACTCTGTTAATCCATAATTTCATACCGTAATCGTCCAACCAACCTTTGTAATGGACGTGAACACCACCACCTGGCGGTGTATCAGAAGGTTTTGGCACTGTTTTGCGCTTGAAACTGATCACTGCATTAAGTTTGGTATAGTCAGCACAACATGAAAGGAAAACAGTGTGGCACATTTCTTCATGTCCACTTGTTCTTATAGTTACAGTTCAAGCACCTTTCATGGCAACAGTTCTGTCACTCAGCACATCAAATGTCAGAGGAGTTTCGTCCATATTCGTTATTTGGCTTAGTCCACACTGGTTTTCTTTCGATGTTGAATAATAAAGCGATGGAAGATATTATTATCTCTACATACTCTTGTGGCATTTCCTGGGATATTTTAGTTTCGGTTCGCATGTTAAGTCCATGATGTTTCATAGAAGTGTAGCACCAAGCAACTCCATCCTTAAATTTTGTTACGTTCCACTGCAGCGCTACCTTACGGGCGTGTATTTGAATCATTTTTGTGTTAATTCCTATGCCATTTTGATGGTGACCTTGAATCCATTTCAATACGTCATCTTCTAGTTTAGGCCATTTTGTATTCAGTTCTCTACTAGCATATTTCCTCTTCCTCATTATTTTCAATCCTTCTTTACTAGCCCACCAATCGCGAATGGTTTTTTTCTGCTGGTGGATGGCCGAAACGCCGCTCAGCTGCTCTGTTTCCACACTCTTCTGCATACGCTATTTGCTGTGTGGTACGAACAAGACACAGCCAGGGCAAAAGCACTACAGGCGCAAAGATGCGAACTGGTGCCAGAGCCATAGAGACTCGCCACTTGCGCGAGTTCCACCAGCACCACGGGCGGCGCTAGGGATTAAGATATCGACTTCGCCTCGGCCAACCGCCGGCTGAGTACCGCCAACGACCGGACGACAACGGCGAAGCCTACTCGGAAGATAGATGAGCAGCTCTCGCTCACTTGGTTATAGATCATCGTCCACGGCTGACTTAGACAGGGAACGTCGTTTAGTGAACTCTTAGAAGTGAACAGACAGTTGCTATAAATTACGTTTGCTATGCACTGTGAAGTTTACCTACGATTATTTGCACTTAGCCACTGAGCGCTTTTTTGGGTTGTATTACAAGCAGTGTTTGCAGACTTCAATACTCAACTAGTCACAAAGATAAGTAAACCTTTTAACTCATTCGTGTGACTTCGTTACTAATTTTCTGGGGTGTTGTAGAAGCCTCGTTCTCCTATCATGTTACCTGACCTTGGGGCATAGCTGTGTAATAGTGGCAGAAAGAAATTGTCTTAGCGGTGTACTGCACCAGAAGCCGTTTCGCAAACTCGGCCTCCACAGCAGTAGCGACGAGGCCTTTACAAAACTGGCGACGATTTATAGCCCGCATCATATGAATACCTTTTATTTTTTCCATTACGAAACTAGCTACTAAAAAAAAATATTACACTGTTACCGCTAACACAAATCACTTTCAATTCAAGTTCACAGGCACCGTAGACTTCAATGACGTATCATAGGCTAGACAGTGTTCTGGGTTTGTGATGGCGAGGCGGGCGGGAGACAATGTTAGCAAGTTTGTGAATCCCGCAACTCCAGTTCGTCGCATCGGTGCACCGCTCCTGCCAGTTGAATCCAATGTTACCAGATAGAGAAAGCTTTCCCGCGGCATCGAATATAAGGCCATTTTTAAGACTCGCGGGAATTTTAAATCAAATACTCGACATTTTTATATCAATTTGGAGGAAAGACACACCTGAATATTGGAGGCAATTTTTGGATGAAAAAATTGCGTCTTGTAGTCCGTAAAATACGGTATCTTAAATGAGAAAAAATTATATACATGAATAATATTACCGCATTGGAGCTTGGAGCTCAGTTCTCGTGCTTGCACAAAATAATAATGAATTAAGGATGGGTCTGAAACATGTTTCACAACAGTTGTGATATCCTCAGTGGGTTTTGTTCTTTTATTTTTCTGAAATACATACAGATTATGTTCAGTTTAGGAAATACGGCACATCGGATTTTGTTCTTATTTAAATTATTTACGCACTTTACATTTTACTTTATGTATGTATGTATGTATGTATGTATGTACGTATTACTCAAAAGTAAAAGAACAAAACCAACTTAAGATGCCACAACTGTGGATGAAACATGTTTGGCTGTTAAAACAAAACAATAATTTGTATACTTGCAGAAAAGCGGACCCACACTTAATTCACTATCAATAACATAATTATTGAATCTCGTGACAAAAAGCATTTTATTTTCTGTGCTAAATTTCAGTTTATTGCGCACATTCATCTTTTGATGCAAATAGCAATAGAAACAGGTTTTTATTTAAAAAATATGATTTGATAGTGGTCAATTGACATTTTTACATGTATAAATATGAAATTTAAATAAAAGTAAAATAAAGTAGTTGCTACTAGGGACTAGATAGATTAGAACCAGCGATTTTATGCTCATTATACTTCTACTCTTCACAATCAGCTACCGACGTCGATATCAATAACTTTGAAAAAATGTTGTACAAGGTTATTCATAAGTACTTTTGATGTTTCAGAAGACGTTTGCGTGAAAACTACAAAGACACGCAGAAAAATGGCACGTATCAGTGGATACAGAACCGCTTCAAGTTTCGATTTGTTGCGGTTGGGTTGTTTTGGGGGAAGAGACCAAACTGCGAGGTCATCGGTCTCATCGGTTTAGGGAAGGACGGGGAAGGAAGTCGGCCGTGCCCCTTTCGATTTGTAATACACGTAGTGGCATATATAACCACAGGAGGCAGGCACGACACGACATGCAGGCAAATCATCCGCTCTACAATGTCGCATCGAATTACTTCCCGCCTACTGACAGGTTACCAAATGAAAAGATTTTCAAATGAGGTTGCTGCCGTAGCAACTTCTACGGACTCAACGCAAATGTTCTTCCATCATTGTTGACGTTTGCTGCATCACAAACGGTACCCGCAACGAACACGTGGAATCTGGGTTGAAATTTGGAATTTGTAGGTTTCTCTACTTGAATCCAAATGCACTCAATTTAAAGCTTGCTGGATCCGGTTTACCACGAGGTAGTGCACCCTCGTGATCACAGCCCTTCCATCCGGCAGTCCATGCGTACCGCCAGCGGTCCCGGGCTCCTCCTGAGTCCCCAACCGAACTACCGATTGACACAACCTGCAAGAACCACGACGTCGCCCCAAAGATAGGGCCACAGTTACTACATATCGTTAACTGTCGCTGCTGCCACTAGCGGACAGGCAAAGCTTGTGAAACCAAGTGGCGCCACTCAACACGAGAAGAAGACAAACAATCGGAACCATGTCAACTAAACGATATGGTCTGGCCTCCAACAGAGGACGGAAACCTACAAACAGCACCAACGCGAGCTGCAGCATGGCTCCATGTAGTTTGCAATTACATCACAATTACAGTTTATAAAAAGTGGTTATCTTCTGTATGCATTACAAATTGTTGTTGCATAATGTAGAGAAACGTTTTTGTACAAACACTGAAAGTTTAAAATAAAAACCATGCAAAGTTGATGACATGTACTTTTGTTTATGGTTACAAGCATAAACAAAACAGCAAGCAGAAAAAGTACCGGTTTGTATTGACAAATGACTGTACCGAAAGGTGATTTGAGGACTTGCGTTGTATGTGCTGCATGCAAATCAGACGGACTGCAACGCTCGGGCACTGCGGTAAGTTGGAACAAAATATCCGGTCCTTAATGTGTTAAACAACCGACTCTATGAGTCCTACTTCGACAATGTTTTCCATTAACAGTAAACAATGATCACCAGAGATGGAAACGATTTGGAAGTCGCGCAGGGCGCAAGGGACTGATGACCCTGTGGTTTGGTCCCTTTATACACCAAAGCAACCAACCAACAAAGGCGCCCCTATGCAGCAATATGCAATCATGATTTTTTTAAATGTATTGCTTCACTGCTATATGTGTAGCCAATGTATAAAAAATATTAGCTTTTGTTGTCTTCAGTCCCAGGACTTGTTTGATGGAGCTCCCTATGTTACTCTATTCTGTGCAAACCCCACTGACTTCGCGTGACAAATGCAACCTAAATCCTCATGAACCTACTTACTGTTCACAAGCCTTGGTCTTCTCTACAATTTTTACTCGACACATTATCATTTTTTACCCTCCCATACTTTCTTCCGCTATTAAATTCCTTGATGCCACAGAACGTGTCCTATCAACTGATTCCATCTTTTAGTTGAGCTGCATCACAAATTTCTTTTTTCTCCAATACGAGTCGGTATCTCCTCATTTGTTATTCGATCTACCCATCAAATCTTCTCCATTAGTTTAGAGCACTACATCTGAAAAGCTTCCTCTCTCTCCTTGCTTCAATTGCCTATCATCACGTTTAACTTCCGAAAAAGGCTACACTCGAGACAAATACCTTAAGAAAAGACTTCCTGAAACTTGAATTTATATCCAGTGTTAACAAATTTCCCATTTCCATAAAACGCTTTCCTTCCAATGCCAGTATGTACTTTATACCCTCTCTATTTTGACCGTCGTCAGTTATTTTGTTACCTAAGTAGCAAAACCCTTAGAGTACTTTAAATGTCTCATCTCCCTAATCTAATTCCCTCAGAATCGTCTAACTGAATTTGACTAGATTCCACTCCACTTTTTCATACTTACTTCACGTCCTCTTTTCAAGACATAAACCGTTTATAGTTCAACTTATCTTCAAGACCTTTTCCGTCTCTGACATAATTACAGAGTCATCAGCAAACCTCAAAGTTCTTATTTCTTCTCCATGAACTTTGATTCCCTCTGCTAATTTCTCCTTTGTTTGCTTTAAAGCTTGCTCAATGTACAGATTACACAACATTGGGGATAGGCTTAAACCTTATCTCACTCCCTTCTGAACTAACGATTGCCTTTCATGTCCTTTGACTCTTACAACTGCAGCCTGGTTTCTATACAAGTTGTAGGCAGCACTTCAGTCCTTTTATTTTATCCTTGCCACGTTCAGAAGTCAAAGACTGTATTGCAGTCAATAATGTCAATACACGTACATGATCAGAACAAACCATCCTTATGCAGGACAAAAGGCAGTGTTGCATACCACTCACGAAAACTACACTATTTTATAGTCAAGTTCAATATTTCAAATGATAACATAGGCTTTATTGACGTAACAACACCTATTATTCTCGGGACAAATATACTTCTTAAAAAACACATACTTATCTCCTATGAGGGAGAACTGATGCAGAATACGTTTAGAAATAAAAATGTGTTTCCCCGTCTCCGGGATGTACAGTTTGTACCCTGATTGTCCGCTAAATATGTGTGCGTGTCTGCAAATTCAGAATTTAGGACTGGCCTGCATTTAAGTTGCGGCTGACAGGCATCTCCTTTTGAGTGTCGTTGTGAATGTTGGTCAGTTTGTATGGTACACGCTTGAATCACCTACTCGGTCTCTAGCAAAACCGCCTTTTCAACCGATGAGTGAGACACGCGTAACAGCAGAAAGCAGTCGTACCTGACGCAATGATCACCAATTCCAACCACACATAAGGCGTAACTACGCTTTTTCCTTGTGTTTTAAATTCGATGGCCGGTCGGGAATTCGAAGCCCTCTCCTCGAGCGTGGAAGAACGGTGTACATTCCTCCAAAATAGGACACCAGTATTGCATGTGGTTAGGAACTGCAGAGTATTTCATCAACATATTTGAGATCAGTATACGCTCTCTGAAACTATATCGGCTAATATATGAGGGTCGTTCAATAACTAATGCAACACTTTTTTATTTTTTCTAAAGCGGGTTGGTTTTATTCAGTATTCCAGTATACCATATTATTTCTTACTCTTCTTTTTCAATATAATCTCCGTTCAATGCGACGGTCTTCGTCACCTTACTGGGAGTGCCTGTATGCCCGCTTGGTGCCACTCTGCTGGTCGACGTCAGAGTCAAAGTCTTGAAGCATCAATAGCCTCCAGATGATCGAACTGCTTCCCGCGGAGTGCATCCTTCACTGGGCCAGACAGATGGAAGTCGGAAGGTGCGAGATTCGGGCTGTAGGCTGGATGAGGAACAACAGTCCAATGAAGTTTTGTGAGTTCCTCTCGAGTGCGCAGGCTTGACTGAGGACTTGCACTGTCATGGAGGACGAGGAGTTTGTTTCCATTTTTGTGGCGGCGAACATGCTGAAGTCGTTTCCACAATTTCCTGAGCGTAGCACAACACATTTCCGAGCTGATCATTGCGACATGAGGGAAGACATCTAACAGTAACGCCTTCAGAGTCCCGGCTGAGGTTGCGTCTTTGAACTTTTTGTTCGGAGGACAGGTGGCGTGGCGCCAGCCCATGGACTGCCGTTCTGTTTCCGGTTAGAAGCTACGAACCCATGTTTCATCGCCTGTGACGATGTCCCACAAAAAATTTTCACGATCAGCCCCGTAACGCGCAAGAAATTCCGCACAGATGGTCCTTCGTTGCTCTTTATGGTCTTAAGTTAGGCTGCGAGGAACCCAGCGAGCAAACCACCTCTGAGAATCCTAGCTGGTGAACGAGTGTGTCAGCACTACCGGGCACCGAGATGTTTGATTTTGACCCGTCGATCTCCTCGAATGAGAATGCCCGCATGTTCCAACAAAGCAGGAGTCACAGCTGTGTATGGCCCACCGGTACGAGGGAGATCGGTAACGTTTGCGCGACCTTGTGGCGATGATGACAGACGCCTCCCCCAACGACTTCACCGTGCTTTTGTTCACTGCCAGGTCTTCAAAGCCATTCTCAAATCGCTTTTGAATATCTGCGATGCTCTGGTTTTCCGCCAAAAGAAATTCAATGATAGCTCTCTGCTTGGAAAGGCAACGGCTTGCCGCAGTGGATACACCGGTTCCCGTCAGATGACCGAACTTAAGCGCTGTCGGGCGTGGCCGGCACTTGGATGGTTGACCATCCAGCCCGCCATGAGCTGTTGCCATTTTTCGGGGTGCACTCAGCCTCGTGATGCCAACTGAGGAGCTACTCGACCGAATAGTAGCGGCTCCGTTCAAAGAAAACCATCACAACGACTAGGAGAGCGGTATGCTGACCACACTCCCCTCCTGTCCGCATCCTCATCTGAGGATGACACGGCGGTCGGATGGTCCCGGTGGGCCACTTGCGGCCTGCAGACGGAGTGCTTTCTCTGCGTGGAAAGCACTCCTGTTACACACGCCATTTTGAAGGCTAGGTATAGCGCCGCCACATATCGGAACTTCATGAAACTATGAGAGGGGGGGGGGGGGGGGGGGGGGGGGAATATTCCACAAAATCTGACAGCAAATTCCGTATATTTACAACCCAAACTGGTCGAGAAAAAAATGTGGTTCATTACTTATTGAAAGCCCCTCGTATAATACCAAAGTGGATTAAAAGTTTATCTTCACAGTGTGGATGACCTTTCGCCTGGTTCCCTTGTTGTTTGAAGTACAGTGTTTTTAGAAATATGTCTTCAGAAAACTGCTGCTTGGGCTCGTAGGTTGGAAATGACAAGCGACGTGGTTCGGGATTCAACTTCCTCAAATCTTGTAACTGGTATCTGTATAAAACGACAGTAGAAAATAAAGTGAAATAAGCTGACGGCTCTGAGCACTATGGGACTTAAGATCTGAGGTCATCAGTACCCTAGACTTAGAACTACTTAAACCTAACTAACCTAAGGACATCACACACATCCATGCCCGAGGCAGGATTCGAACCTGCGACCGTAGCGGTCGCGCGGTTCTAGACTGAAGCGCCTAGAACCGCTCGGCCACACCGGCCGGCAATAAGCTGACGTTTTACTTGCGTAGGAACATGTGCATGTAGAAAGCAACGTATAGCTACTGCATGCATGTATTACCAGCATTGCGATTGTCTGTCTCACAGAAATTCCAAGGAGAAACCATATAGATCCACTACACAAGCTCGCTATTTGCTGTATTTATGTTGCATGTTTGTTGAGCTCAGCAATAAATTAAAATTAGATGAATACGTGGTGTCTAGTGTTTCGGACATGATATGAGCTGCATCGATACTTTGTGAAGAATCAGCGATAATGAGTGAAAATGTGTGCCAGACTCGGTCTCGAACCTGGGACCTGCTGCTTACTGGGGAGTCGCATTAACCACTGCGCCATCCGGACGACACAGTATTTATCGCAAATGCGCGGATTATTTCGGTACACTCCCCAGTCGACTCACACTCCAACCTAGCGCCACCTACATGTCCATGAACTCTATGCTCGCTAATTTTAGATTCCCGCTGGAGGATGAATGTCCACTGAGGCGACAAAAGCCATGGGATACCGCCTAATATCGTGTCAGACTTCCTTTTGTCCACTGAAGTGCAGCAGCTCGACGTGGCATGGACTGAACAAGTCTTTGGAGGTCCCCTACAGAAATATCGAGCCATGCTGCCTCTACAGCCGTCCATAACTGCGGAAGTTTTGCCAGCGCAGGAGTTTATGCACTAACTGACCTCTCGATTATGTTCCATAAATGTTCAATGTAATTCATGTTGGGATGACTGGATGGCCAAATCACTCGCTCGAACTGTCCAGAACGTTCTTCAAACCAATCGCGAACAACTGTGGCCCAGTGACAAGGCATCCATAAAAATTCCATTGTTGTTTGGAAACAGGAAGTCCATGAATGGCTGCAAATAATCTCCAAGTAGCCAAATATAACCAGTTCCTCAATGATCCTTTCAGACAGACCAGAGGACCCCGTGCACTCCACGTAAACACAACCCACACTGTTGTGGAGCCACCACCAGCTTGCACAGTGGAAACTTGGGTCCATGGCTTCGTGGGATCTACACCAAACTCGAACCCTACCATCAGCTCATACCAGCTGAAATCGGGTCTCATCTGACCTGGCCATGGTTTTCCGGTCGTCTAGGGTCCAACAGGTACGGTCATGAGCTTAAGAAAGGTGCTACAGGTAATGTGCTGTTAGCAAAGGCACTCGCGTTGGTCGTATACTGCCATTGCACATTGTGGTTGCACATTTACGTTCGACCTCCAGCGAGAATTCAAAATCAGCGAGCGTGGAGTACATGGACGGGGGCTGCAGATAGGTGGCGCGAGGTGGGAATGTGAATCGGCTGGGTAGCGTCCCGAGATAGTCCACGCATGTGCGATAAACACTAATGTGTCCGGGTGGCGCAGTGGTTAACGCAACTGACTAATAAGCAGGAGATCCTGAGCTCAAGTCTCGGTCCGGCACACATTTTCACTCGTCGCCGCTGATTCCGCACAAGGTTCTAAGACAGATGATATCATTATTTCCTTCCCTTCCATTTCCTTTCTGCCCCCTCTTCCATCAATTTATATAACAAGTTAAAGGTAGCCTGCAACAGTATTTAAAACAAGAGTGTCCGCCAAGTCATGTTCTGCCAGCTACCACTGGACTTCAATATGTTATGCAATCGCACGTTCGTTGAACAGCAGAGGACATAGCTTAGAGACAGAGATACCTACGTTTAACAACTGTGTGCACTTGTATGTCAATACTTTCTTTCAGTTACATAACTGAGTAAATTTCGTTTGCTGCTTGAAATAACGACTTCTCCTATTTTCATTTGTGTTCGTCCTTCCACTTTCGTGATACAAGCGTTTTTGATTTATTCTTGTCCCAATTTTCATATAATAATTCCGATTTTCAACTGACATATAAGAATATAATTTTAAGTTTAATTAAAGGAAGCTGAAAATATGTGAAAATAAATAAAATGTAGCTCCTCACACTTTCGAACTGGCAGCCTTCGACTGTATTTACTACTATGCCATACTCACTTATCCCTAGTGGTGCATTAATTGTATATACGCAACCACACTGTTCACGAAGCGGTTGGTCACGGAAGAAACTGTCGATGAAACGTGCAAGGTGATGACTAGTAGGGAAACTGTGGAACTCCATTTGTGTAAACTGGTTTTCTTCAACTGAAAAAATATAAGTTACGTGATTGAAAAAAAAAACACAAAAACTACTGTTTTTTTCTTCATTTGTATGGCCAGGATTTAAATATCTTCACCAACTAAAATTTTCTGTTTACTTATTGTCTGGGGAGGAAGAATGGAAGGAACACAGTTTATGATAACCCAAGTCATGTAAAGCATTTAATGGACAACAGAACTAACTGGTAACACAAAGTAAGTGGAGAGAGAGAGAGAGATCGTTAGTTACAAATCACTATACGTGGGTACCGATGACCAAGCAGTTTGGTCCCGCCCCCCCCCCCCCCCCCTCTTTAAACCAACCAACCAGTATACACGTCTATAAGAAAAGTCAGTCATGGAAATGGTTAGTATACTGCCATATTTTTCGCTGAGGAGTAGTACTGTAACTGTATGTCTGATTCGTTCCATATCATAGCGAGAAGCTGCAACTATACTCCACACAAGTTGCAAATAACGTAACTAGAAAGGGAGCATGGAGAGGTGTAGTGCGTCGTAAGAAAACAGGTGAACGTTCAAACGTAAAAAAACGTCTTAAAGAGTGGAATAATAAAACGACAGTACTCTCATTTCTGTGTTAGTACTAAGAAATTGTACGGGCTTTGTATAAGACGCGCCGTAAATACAGTATAACAATTAAGAAGCCAAATTCGTACCATGTCGCCCAGGTTAAAATTAGCAAATGAAAGATATTGCACCCAGACATTGACTCGAACTCTCCAACTCGAATATTCTAGCGCAAAACTCCACCAACGGAACCAACCGGGGAGGACTGATACAACGTTTTGAATGAAGTTACTTGTCGTAAACGTGATTAGCACTGTGAAATTACCATTCTTCAGCCTCCATTTACTACAGAAAATACGCACGGAACGATTTTTTTTTTTTTACATTCTGCTGTTGCTAGTGTGGAGGAGAGAGGGAGGGGGGAGGGGATGGAATCGCACTCCGAAGTACGAGTACGGGGTAATTTTTGTTCCGCTTGGGCTGGATCGGCTAAGCACTGTATTTCGTCAGATCCACCTGCCTTTCCTCCAATGAGAGATTTTAGTAGATTTAGTTTTCTATGATCACTTACCTCAGAAAATTCCATCTCGTGAATCATATGGTGATTGAAAGTACGAATCGTATTACGATGCTGCGCAGAGAAGTAATTTCGTGACACTGAAATCAGTATTTCGACCTACTCCGTCGTTTTCCGTTTCGGTGTAGATATGATCGCCGTTTACTGACTTCAAGTGAAAACGAAATTTCTTAGGCTTTTCCGTCACATCGATCCGTAAATCAGTTTTTACTTTCGAATTAACACTTCACGCATTGCTCTCTTTATGCTGATTTTGGTTTCGCTCACATTTCGTTTGTGACTTTGACTTCTCATAAATCTGCCATAAAGCTCTCTTTTCTTTCTGAGACCTTTCTAATACACTTCAGACCATCTTCAATCTGTTTCCTTTTAGATCTGCTACACAAAAATTACCTTGCCAAGGAGACGTGTCGTACAACCTCCACGAAGAGGATGGGACGACGTATACGAGTAGTAGACAAAGTTTTAATTATATCGAAAAACCAAATTTCGTCCATGAAACTTGGTACTGGTGTTACTCTGTAGCTACACTCTGTATCCAAAGTGATGACTTCGTGGAGAGTTTGGTTGTAAACGTCTACAATTTGGCTCTTAAGAAAACCTTCCACCTCGAAAATCACATCGCCTTACTTCTAGAAACGCTTGTCATGCAATGATTTCTTCACCCGAGGAAAGTGGAAAAGTCACTGGGTGCATATCAGTAGAATGAGAGGGGCGAGGCAAAATCTGATATTCCATAAAAGTGGGATGCGCGAATGTGTCCCGGGCAGAATGAGCTGTGCTGTTGTCGTGGAGCAGAAATATCTCAGGACAGCTCCTCGCGGCGCTTCGTCTTGACAGCGTGTCATAACCCTCTAAAGATATTTCGGCAGTATGCTTCTATGATGATTTACTCTTAACGAGCATAATCTGTTGGCACTAGACCCCACTCCAAGTCAATCCCAATAAAACACTTAGCATCATCTTGCCCGATGATGGTGGATTCTTCCCTTTCTTCGGCGGTAGTGAAACCACACGTCTTCGTTGCTTACTTGCTCCTTTGTCTCGGCGTCATGTTGATACAATCGTCCAAGATGACAAGGCGGCAAACGAAGTCACCTACACCAGGGTTACCACACTGTGATCCGTGGAACACTGATGTTCCGCAGGAAGTGAGTAAGTGTTCCGCGAAAAACTGGCGTTTTTCTTTTTCGACATTTTGACGATACGTATTTAAATTTTATTATGACTTCCGTTTTACTAGTTATGATTAAATTGGAAATCACTAGGTAAAACAGGTTTTTTTTTATTTTTAAAGTTTTATTAACCTTCAAAATAAAGGTGTTCCATGAAAGTACAAGCATCTTCAAAGTGTTCCGTCATAGCAAAAGGAAACCTCTGATTTTGACTGCCCTGACACGGCTGCAACATTTCTACGGGCTTTCTGAATGTGTGCGCACACGCGAATCCCAGCGAGCGGCGATGTTTTCCATGTTCAAAATGTCGTGCAGGATGCTGGAAACTGATCCATGACTGATTTTCACTTTTTCATTATCACCTCTATTCTCACACGCCGATCTTAGGAGCCCCTATGTCGCCACTTCTGTTGTGATTCCTGGTTTCTATGCTATTTTTGTCATATGAAGGTGTGGTGTTGCCGTACATTTCCACCAACTCAGCACGGACTGTTGCACCTCTGTTCACCTTCAAATACAGAAAATAATTACTGCACGGTACTCCACTATATCAACGGGCTTTGCTATTTTGCTTTGATTGCTCTAGATTACAGTGTACAAAAATCAATTACGAAACTATAATCTTTTGAGCTTATAATTAACACTTCTCTGCTACACATCCTACAAATAAAGAAAGTACATACTTCTTGGTGTGAAGGAGAACTACTCCGATTATTTTTTAACAAATGTCAAAACTGCTGTTTTCCATCTGATAACTCACCTCATTTCCCTTACCAAAACAGAGGGAGATACAAAAGAAGCTGTTGTCGCTTTAGGATTCCGAGTTGGACCCCTCTCTTCTGCTGGCACCGCTCTTATCCAATTGTGCTACCAGAGCATGACTGCTCCGTGACCTGACTCAAAATTTCACCCTCTCGTCTACTTAACAGTTTCAACGGTCGTTCAGTTCCGATTAAAACTGGTGCCACAGATAAGGATTCGCGTGAAATGGTTCTTAATAGTCTTGCCCAAAAATTACATCCAGCAGACAGTTAAGAGAACTGCCTCGTGACGGCAACTTAGACCACCTAGTACCTAAAGAACTTTTCGAATCGGTAACTTTGAGGAGGGTGCCAAGTATTCATACGACTATTAAAGCATCAGTCAATCCAGGACTGTTAGGAAAAACACGAATATATTTTTTCTTAGCGAGAGCGGCAGGAAAAAAAAATGCAAAACAAGGAAGTAGACCAAACCAAATATTCAAATATGAAGCCGAAGAAATGGAGCACAAACAAAATTCAGAAGTATTGTACAATACCCTTTAGATTACTACGTACCGAGAAAACTTCTGAAGGGTGTAAAAGACCCACCGTAGTTCAGTAGCGGTGTTAGAAACTTGCTACAAAAGCAAACACAGCATCTTCACATATTTAAGCGAAGTCAAAGCCCCGATTATAGACAAAAAGGAAAGGAAGATCACAGTTTAATGCCCCGTCGTCGACGAGATCATTAGAGACAAACAAAATCTGAACAAAGCCACAATGAGAATAAGATTGTCACAACCGTTCAAAGAATTCGAAAGTGAAATTTTGCCAACCGTCATGATTAAATACCCCAACAAGCTCTGGTCTTGATTGAAGTCAGTTAGAGGATCGTCATCATCTATTAGTCGTTCAGTGACTGTACCGGCACCGAAACAGAAGATGACAGAGAGAAGCTGATGTAATGAATTCAGGCACGTAAATTTTTTTCAAGGCGGAAACTCGTAACACGGTTCTTTCGTCCAGGGCCGTACCGAGGGCATGGCGGGATAGGCCTCCGCCGAAGGCGCAGGCACAGAATGGGCGCAGAAACTTACCAGGAATAAACGAAAAACTGTTTAAGAATTACATGGGAGAATTCCTATCCTCTGCCTGCGAGAAGAAGCCTTACCCTCCACCCAAGACTGTAAACGAACAACTTTGGCACTGTGTCATTTCTACAGTGCCATTTCGTCCACGTAGCATCATAAAGAAACGACTGCTACTGAACACACGTCTACTGCTAACATGGTCTGTGTGAGAACAGCACGCTAGGTTCTCACAGATAGTGCCTACACAGCTTGCTATGTTCGACAATGGAACGGCTGCTTCTTTTTTGTTATGCTTTCAGGGCTGTCCCTTCGCCAAGGCACTGCAGGATATCACTGAAGCAGATATTTCGTGTTACGGAAGGCTTCCTATTTTTGCCGTTTTCTGTCGACTGAGGGCTAGTGAGAAAGCGGCGGTGGAGGAAGCAAGCAAGCAAAAAAGATGGAGGTAATATGGTATAAAATTTATTTGCGCCTCTAGCCAACACTTTTGCTGCTCTACAGTTTCAGGTGGTTCGAACTGCTATGTAAATAAAAGAGAATTTACGAGTAAGACTTCTGTGACTAATTAATAATATCACAGGAGCTGCCGTTCATGGTGCCCATAGACAAATATATGCTGTTCATTTACGTTGAATCCTCGTATAAACAATCTTATGCTCTGCCGTCATTCATTGGATGCACTGCTCAAGCATGTATGTCGTAAGACTACTGAAAGTAAGGCCTTACTTGTGTATTAGCAGTTCTGTTGTTATTCTAGTGCGAATGAACTACGACATGCCAAAGCACCGAAAATCTTCATGTTTTTAGCTAAACGCTTAGCCCAAGTATGGTTCAAATGGCTCTGAGCACTATGGGACTTAACATCTGTGGTCATCAGTCCACTAGAACTTAGAACTACTTAAACCTAACTAACCTAAGGACATCACACACATCCATGCCCGAGGCAGGATTCGAACCTGCGACCGTAGCAGTCGCGCGGTTCCGGACTGAGCGCCTAGAACCGCTAGACCACCGCGGCCGGCTTAACCCAAGTAATCCTCGTATCAAATCTCACTGGGCAGTCAGCTTGGCAGTGCTTCATTTTTATGAAACCTACTTAAAATTAATTTTTTTAATCATACGCGGCAAAAATTGCAGGAAGATAGTGTTGCAGGGGGAGGGGGGGGGGCAGTTTTCTCCAGGGTCGCAGGACACCGAAAGTATGTTTCTGCCTCCTTTCAATCATTGTACAACATCGAAATGGTAGATACCGAGATAAGACATAGCGAAATACAAAAGCTACTACGATCGCTCAGCAATGGAAAGGCAACAGGACGAAGCGAGATACCTGGGCGACTCTACACAATTACGCAAAGTAGCTTACTTGCTTTCAAACAGCAATTTATCGTGGGTCGCTTGAGCAAAGGAGGACACCGCGCGACTAGAAAAAAAGAGCAGACATTTCCGGGTTCAAGAGGGATCGTCCGACAGATGCACATAATTATTCGCTTATACCGTTGGAGGTGAAACTGTTGTAGCATAGTGGAAGATGTTTCATGCTCTGGCATTACGAGTGTTTTAGGAGACCGAAACTATGCTCTATAAAAATCAACATGGATTCTATACAGATATTGTGAAAATCAACTCGTTCTGTTCGCCATAGATAAGGCCGCCCATGTTGACGCCGTGTTTTCTTTCTTCCACTTGGGAAGCGTAGTTGAGATTGTTGAGGCCTCTTCTCACACCGATACGTACTTGCACTATAGGATCGATGGTGGAGCAGCAGCCCACTTCCGGAATCCCGCTTGGCAATTCAGTATGACGATAGCTTTTTCGGCGAATGTGCTGAATCAGTCATTAATGTTTATCGCGAAGCATTTGCCTATTACAGGAAACAGAGTAATCGTCTGATATGATACCGTTGGAGCAGTTTCTCTGATAGTTATTTCAGCTGTGAGAGCTGCTTTCTTTTCTGTGGGAGCGATTAATCTCTGTTAAAGTATTTTTAGTTTTTGTCTATTTCTACATGTCATGCGTCGAAGTTTGGGTCTTTGGGGAAGTTTTGTATGTTTTATAATTCTTCCACGAAAATATTTGCTTTTAGTTTGTTGTCTGTTACTATGTTAAATTCGTGATAAGAGGGGATTGTGGTTGTGCCGGATTATAGTAAGATTTCTAAATGTGTGACGAGTTTCTACTTGTTTGCGGCGATGGTTTCTCGGTACCTCGGCCTATGTTTCGGCTCGGAATTCTCATTGGCGTTGCTAACCAGCTTCGTGAGCTGGTTCCATTCCCTTTTGTATTCGCAATCTTATGTTAGTTTAAATAGTTTGTACGTTCGTCTTTCTTTCTTTCTTTTGTTGAGTTAAATATTCTTTTTGGGATCCTGACTGCATGTTGTTTTATTATCTTTACTGTAGTATTTTCGGATGCTGCTGGTGATATTGTTAGTTTAATTTCTTCGTTGTGTTCTCCTACATCTTGTAATTTCTTGACTTTGCGTAAGACTTCTTATTAGATTTTTGTATTTCTTCTCGAGGAACACTATTGAGATAATTTGGAGAACCGGCATTTGAAGGTGACTGCCGAACGATTCTACTGCTGCCAACATACATTGCGCAAGGACCACGTGGATAAGATAAGAGAAATTAGGGCTCATACGGAGGCATATTCCCTCGCTCTATTTGCGAGTGGAATAGGATACCCTCCGCCACACACAGTGCCGTGGCTGGCGGAGTATCTATGTAGGTGTAGTCCGTCTTGGTATTTCTTAACATTCAGGCTCTTAACATCTATGATAGCTATTCTGTTTTCATCTGTTGGATGTCGCCAAATGTGTTATTAGGGGCAAATGGTTGCTCCCCATGCTGTCTCCTGCACATGGTTGGGTAAGGTAAGCATAGACTGCCCTTGCGCATTTACAGGGTGTGTCTCCCAGCAGTCGTCATGTGCATTTTCTGTGGTGTTTCGACAGATATCTGCAGTTTCGTTTTTGTGAAGTATAGTTGAACATAGCCCAAGCAAATACTGTTCGCCTCTTTCATGTGACGCCCAGCGCCGAGGAAAGCGTCGGTTTGTCTCCTGTTAGTAAGAAAATGATTTTTTTAAATCGGAATTTTACGTGCACATTTGACAGGGCGGTCCCAAATTAGTCTAGCGCAATATAAGTTTTATGGAAATGTACACTACTGGCCATTAAAATTGCTACACCACGAAGATGACGTACTACAGACGCGAAATTTGAACGACAGGAAGAAGATGCTATGATATGCAAATGATTAGCTTTTCAGAGCATTCACACAAGGTTGGAGCCGGTGGAGACACCTACAACGTGTTGACACGAGGAAAGTTTCCAACCGATCTCTCGTACACAAACAGCAGTTGACCAGCGTTGCCTGGTGAAACGTTGTTGTGATGCCTCGTGTAAGGAGGAGAAATGCGTACCATCACGTTTCCGACTTTGATAAAGGTCGGATTGTAGCCTATCACGATTGCGGTTTATGGTTCAAATGGCTCCGAGCACTATGCGACTTAACTTCTGAGGTCATCAGTCGCCTAGAACTTAGAACTAATTAAACCTAACTAACCTAAGGACATCACACACATCCATGCCCGAGGCAGGATTCGACCCTGCGACCGGAGCGGTCGCTCAGTTCCAGACTGTAGCGCCTAGAACCTCACGGCCATTCGGGCCGGCTGCGGTTTATCGTATCGCGACATTCCTGCTCGCGTTGGTCGAGATCCAATGACTGTTAGCGGAATATGGAATCGGTAGGTTCAGGAGGGTAATACGGAACGCCGTGCTGGATCCCAACAGCCTCGTATCACTAGCAGTCGAGATGACAGGCATCTTATCCGCATGGCTGTAACGGATCGTGCAGCCACGTCTCGATCCCTGAGTCAACAGGTGGGGACGTTTGCAAGACAACAACCATCTGCACGAACAGTTCGACGACGTTTGCAGTAGCATGGACTATCAGATCGGAGACCATGGCTGCGGTTACCCTTGACGCTGCATCACAGACAGGAGCGCCTGCGATGGTGTACTCAACGACGAACCTGGGTGCACGAATGGCAAAACGTCATTTTCCGGATGAATCCAGGTTCTGTTTACAGCATCATGATGGTCTCATCCGTGTTTGACGACATAGCGGTGAACGCACATTGGAAGCGTGTATCCGTCATCGCCATGCTGGCGTATCACCCGGCGTGATGGTATGGGGTGCCATTGGTTACCCGTCTCGGTCACCTCTTGTTCACATTGACGGCACTTTGAACAGTGGACGTTACACTTCAGAAGTATTACGACTCGTGGCTGTACCCTTCATTTGATCCCTGCGAAACTCTACATTTCAGCAGGATAATGCACGACCGCTTGTTGCAAGTCCTGTACGGGCCTTTCTGGATACAGAAAATGTTCGACTGCTGCCCTGGCCATCACATTCACGCCTGTCACTACTCTTGATGAACTGTGGTATCGTGTTGAAGCTGCATGGGCAGCTGTACCTGTACACGCCATCCAAGCTCTGTTTGACTCGATGCCCAGGCGTATCAAGGCCGTTATTACGGCCAGAGGTGGTTGTTCTGGGTACTGATTTCTCAGGATCTATGCACCCAAATTGCGTGAAAATGTAATCACATGTCAGTTCTAGTATAATATATTTGTCCAATGAATACCCGTTTATCATCTGCATTTCTTCTTGGTGTAGCAATTTTAATGGTCAGTAGTGTATTAACAACGACTGTAAAACACAAAGAATAACCAGCACTCCAGAAGTGATACACTACACTCGTCCGTGTCGGCTGCTACTGCCTTGCAGGAACGCTGCTCAATCGTTGCAGTAGTACTCGTTATTCTTCGTATTTCACTATCCTTGTTAATAAATACCGATAAAACGAATATCGCACTAGACTAATTTAAGACCGCTCTGTCTAATGGGCTCGTAAAATTCTGTTTTAAAAAACCAATTTCTTTGTAACAGGAAACAGACCGACGCTCTTCGTCGAAACTGGGGATCGCGTGAGAGAAGTATCTGTTTCGCCTACTTCAGATACACATTGCAAGAACGAAACAGCAAATACCCGCTGAAGCACCAGAGAAAATGCACCTGACGACCCACAGGAGGCATGATAGAGGAAGGTACGTGCATTGTGAAGGAGCGTCATGCCGTTTGTGTTGTCTTCAAGTAACGCTGTTAGTGCTATTCCGTTTCTGTTGTTTCTCTGGAGTCTCCATATGTTTCTAATCTTGCATTTATGTAGTCTGCCCATGATTATGACATGTCCCAGTGACCTGTCGTAATGTAGGTATTGGAACGGGTATTTCTCATGTTGTGGTACACATATTTTTATTAGGTGCAGTTCTCTATAAGTGCGAGTTTTCATTTTAAGGTAGATTGCCTGGATATCGTAAAACTGCGCTGGTAAATCTAACCCAACGGCTGGTATCCTTTCGTTGTAGAACACCGTTATTTTTTCTTTGTGTGTGCCGCGGTGTGGTGGAATGGCGCCTTATCCTGTGGTAACGTATTTGCTATTATTAGTGAAGACCGTTGGCCACCATCCCTATAACTCTTAGTACGGCTAGATTTCTTTGATGAGTAGTTTTGTAGCATTGGAGACTTTGTCCCAAATGTTCAAACGTGTGTGAATTTCTAAGGCTCCGAACTGCTTAGGTCATCGGTCCCTAGACTTACACAATACTTAAACTAACTTATCATACACACACACACACACACACACACACACACACCACACACACACACACACACACACACAGACATGGCGCCTCTAACCGCGCGGCCATTCCGCGCGGCCTTTGTCCCAAAGCCAGTGGCGTTGACAAAGCCAATAATGATATCGTCCTGCAGTCCTTCATCCATATCTGTTATGTTATTCATTCTATTGACAGAAATATTGCTGGTATACGCCGCTGTTTGTAGCCGAGTTCGACTAGTTTTGTTTTCCAGAGTCCACATCATTATTCCATGAAATACACATTCTCTCAAGGGTTCCATCTCTGCTGGATGAGATGGCAGGCGGGATCTTAATCAAGATCTGCCATTGTTATCAGGTTTTCCGACATTTTTACTTCAACAGGCTTCTTAATTGCGTTGTGCCAGGAACTTGGCGTTTGCAAAAATGGCTCTGAGCACTATTTGACTTAACATCTATGGTCATCAGTCCCATAGAACTTAGAACTACTTAAACCTAACTAACCTAAGGACAGCACACAACACCCAGTCATCACGAGGCAGAGAAAATCCCTGACCCCGCCGGGAATCGAACCCGGGTACCCGGGCGCGGGAAGCGAGAACGCTACCGCACGACCACGAGCTGCGGACTTGGCGTTTGCACCGCGATACGAGTCGCGTCGTGTTTCCTTTCGAGGCAGAAAGAATGTGCTTTTCACGAAATAACAGGCTCTTAAAAACAAATGGTCATAAAACGGGTGTCGAACTCGGCTACAAATAGCACTGTGACACCAACTGGTTTGAGTCCAGGCAGTGAGTACGCCTAACAGCTCGCAGCACCTAAAGAAACGCTGGATCGATCATCAAAATATTGTACATGAAACGGAATTATGAATTCGGCAGTACACCTGGGAGGAAATTATTTATGTCAGGAAAAAAAAGAAGAAGATTAAACATAAGCATAAGCTTATTGTTCTAATCACCAGAAAAGGAATACAAAAGAAATACTTCCAGTTGCAGGTTGCTAATGGCTTCGAAGGACAATGAAAATTTGATTTTCAACATTTCATGTAATTACTGACCCTAGAACACTAAAGGAGAAGGGGATGTTACATTGTTAAATCATAGTGAATTCTACTACTCCATGTTTTATTCAAAGGACATCATAATTTATAGTTTATGCACTAGTGAGTTACAATTATAAGATCTCCAGTGGTATGTCACATACAAAGTAAGTACACAATGTACTGCTCAAAAATGGTTCAAATGGCTCTGAGCACTATGGGACTCAACTTCTGAGGTCATTAGTCCCCTAGAACTTAGAACTAGTTAAACCTAACTAACCTAAGGACATCACAAACATCCATGCCCGAGGCAGGATTCGAACCTGCGACCGTAGCGCACAATGTACTGCTCTACATCCTATACTGACAATACGAGATTGGTGGAAAGAGCGAATTGGTACCAACTGCAATCGCAAATTTCACGAGGTATTAGTAATCGACGGTTAAGAAACATAATGTTAAGTTACAAATTTAACACAGTACGACATGTTATACAATTAGAAACTGTGTGTTTGTCTGGAGGCAGGGTAACTGACGGCGCGCAAATACCCTGACTGTATTCCAGAGGTTGAAAAAACCGCATCAGTTGTAAGGTTCTTTTTATTTTAAACACGGTCGGTTTCGGGCACTTAATGCCCACCATCAGGCGTTAAAACTTTGCGCTGTGACCCCGAGCGCCGCGGTGAACGAGTACGGGACGGATCACCAGCGAGCGCAGTATTCATCCAGTATTTGGGTATGAGAGAACTTAGCGATTCCCAACAAACTTCAAGCGTAACTCCAAACCTTTCTTAAACTTTTTCTTCCCTGCATACTTGAAGTCAAATATTTAACACACTGATCCATTTGTAAAATAATCAGACGTTTGAAGCTGTTTTGTATATGGGAGTCCGATTCTTTGAAGAATCGGACGTTCATTGGTAAATAATTAGGACACCATTCATAGGACACCAAGCAATGTGGTTCCTGGGATCATCCCAGGCACACTTTTAGGGTTCCGTGCTTCAGTCGGTAAAAATGAAACGCTTAAAGGATTACTCCGTTGTCCATCCATCCATCCATCCATCCATCCATCCATCCATCCATCCATCCATCCATCCATCCACCCATCCATCCATCCATCCACCCTTCTGTCTGTCTGCCCGACTGTTAAAAACCTTTCCCTCAGGAACGGATACACGTATCAAATTGAAATTATGTCACACACTGAGATCTATGGTCCCTTTGTGGTGTAAAAAATCAAAGCTTGTAAGTTAATGCTGTCTAAAGACATGGCGATTTATGTCACGTATTTTAAAACTAACAAACTCACTCGTCAAAATCTACAGGGTACTTCCCGTAGGCCTCGATGCATGAAATTTGGCAAGAAGCAATGTTTCACAGTACAAGCAACGGAAAAAGATCTGAAAATGGTTAAGTTGTAATTACATCACACGAAAAATGTTCTTCTGACATTTATTATCCGACATCAAAATTGAAATTAAAAGGATCAGTAGTTCCGCATTCCGGCTGACTAGGTGGCTATGGTAAAAGTCAAACATCAGGCAGGGAATGAATTTATTGCTCGGATGATGCGTTTCGGAATTCATCCATCATCAGATATCCAGCAGCTATTAACTGCACATGAATATGGCGTTTCACGTCGTATCTGAAACAAACAACCGCAGATCAGTCAGCCTAAATGGAGAACTACTGATTGCTATAATAATGGTCGCCTGCCTCCCGCGTGACTTTAAGTCACAATTGTTGTAATTTTCAGTCCAAAGACTGGTTTGATGCAGCTCTCCATGCTACTATGTCCTGTACAAGCTTCTTCATCTCCAAGTATCTACTGCAACCTACATCCTTCCGAATCTGCTGAGTGTATTCATCTCTTGGTCTCCCTCTACGATTTTTACCCTCCACGCTGCCCTCCAATACTAAATTTGTGATCCCTTGATGTCTCAGAACATGTCCTACCAACCGGTCCCTTCTTATAGTCAAGTTGTGCCACGAATTCCTCTTCTCCCCAATTCGATTCAGTACTATCTACATGGATACTCTGCAAATCACATTTAAGTGCCTGGCAAAGGGTTCATCGAACCACCTTCACAATTATCTATTATTCCAATCTCGTACAGCGCGCGGAAAGAACGAACACCTATATCTTTCCGTACGAGCCCTGATTTCCCTTGTTTTATCGTGGTGATCGCTTTTCCCTAAGTAGGTCGGTGCTAACTAGATATTTTCGCATTCGGAGGAGAAAGTTGGTGACTGGAATTTCGTTAGAAGATCCCGTCGCAACGAAAAACGCTTCTTTTCATGATTTCCAGCCCAAATCCTGTATCATTTCTGTGACTCTCTCTCCCATATTTCGCGATAATACAAAACGTGCTGCCTTTCTTTGAACTTTTTCGATGTACTCCGTCAGTCCTACCTGGTAATGGTCCCACACCGCGCGCAAAATTCTAAAAGAGGACGGACAAGCGTAATGTAGGCAGTCTCATTAGTAGGTCCGTTACATTTTCTGAGTGTCCCTGAGTGTCTTTGGTTAGCCTTCCCCACAACCTTTTCCATGTGTTCTTTCCAATTTAAGTTGTTCCTAATTGTAATACCTAGGTATTCAGTTGAATTTACGGTTTTTAGATTAGACTGATTTATCGTGTAACCGAAGTTTAACGACTTACTTTTAGTACTCATGTGGATGACCTCATACTTTTCGTTATTTAGGGTCAACTGCCACTTTTCGCACCATTCAGATATTTTTTCTCAATCGTTTTGCAGTTTGTTTTGATCTTCTGATGACTTTATTAGTCGATAAACGACAGCGTCATCTGCAAAAAAACCGAAGACAGCTGCTCAGATTGTCTCCCAAATCGTTTATATAGATAAGAAACAGCAAAGGGCCTATAACACTACCTTGCGGAACGCCTGAATTTACTTCTGTTTTCCTCGATGACTTTCCGTCAATTACTACGAACTGTGACCTCTCTGACAGGAAATCGCAAATCCAGCCGCATAACTGAGACGATATTCCGTAAGCACGCAATTTTACTAAGAGTCGCTTGTGTGGTACAGTGTCAAAAGCCTTCCGGAAATACAGGAATACGGAATCGATCTGAAATCCCTTGTCAATAGCACTCAGCACTTCATGTGAATAAAGAGCTAGTTGTATTTCACAGGAACGATGTTTTCTAAACCCATGTTGACTGTGTGTCAATAGACCGTTTCCTTCGAGGTAATTCTTAATAGTCGAACACAATATATATTCTAAAATCCTGCATTAGTTACGTGATCTATCTAATCTCCAGCATTCTTCTGTAGCACCACATTTCGAAGGCTTCTATTCTCTTCTTGTTTCACTTCCATACATGGCTACAATCCATACAAATACTTTCAGAAAAGACTTCCTGACACCTAAATCTATACTCGATGTCACCAAATTTCTCTTCAGAAATGCTTTCCTTGCCACCGCCAGTCTACATTTTATATCCTCTCTACTTCGACCATCATCAGTTATTTTGCTCCCCAAATAGCAAAACTCATCTACTACTTTAAGTGTATCATTTCCTAATCTAATTCTCTCAGCATCACCTGATTTAATTCTACTGCATTACATTATCCTCGTTTTGCTTTTGCTGATGGTCATCTTATACTCTTCTTTCAAGACATTGTCCATTTCGTTCAACTGCTCTTCCAGGTCTTTTGCTACCTCTGACAGAATTATAATGACATCAGCAAACCTCAAAGTTTTTATTTCTTCTCCATGGATTTTAATACCTACTCCGAAATTTTCTTTTGTTTCCTTTACTGCTTGCTCAATATACAGATTGAATAACATCGGGGATAGGCTACAACCCTGTCTCACTCCCTTCCCAACCACTGCTTCCGTTTCATGCCTCTCGAGTCTTATAACTGCAGTCTGGTTCTGTACAAATTGTAAATAGCCTTTCGCTCCCTGTATTCGACCCCTGCCAACTTCAGAATTTGAAAGAGAATATTCCAGTCAACATTGTCAAAAGCTTTTTCTAAATCTACAAATGCTAGAAATGTAGATTCCCCTTCCCTTAATCTATCTTCTAAGATAAGTCGTAGGGCCAGTATTGCCTCACGTGTTCCAACATTTCTACGGAATCCAAACTGATCTTCCACGAGGTCGGCTCCTAAAAGTTTTCCATTCATCTGTAAAGAATTCGTGTTCGTATTTTACAGCCGTGTCTTATTAAACTCATAGTTCGGAAAGTTTCACATCTGTCAACACCTGCTTTCTTTGGGATTGGAATTACTGTGTTCTTCTTGAAGTCTGATGGTATTTCGCCTGTCTCATACATGCTGCTCACCAGATGGTAGAGCTTTGTCAGGACTGTCTCTCCCAAGGCTATCAATCGTTCTAATGCAACGTTGTCTACTCTCGGGGCCTTGTTTCGACTTAGGTCTTTCAGTGCTCTGTCAAATTCTTCATGCGGTATCATATCTCCCATTTCATCTTCATCTACGTCCTCTTCTATCTTCATAATATTGCCCTCAAGCACATCGCCCTTGTATAGACTCTCTATATACTCCTTCCACCTTTCTGCTTCCCCTTCTTTGCTTACAACTGGGTTTCCATCTGAGCTCTTGATGTTCATGCAAGTGGTTCTCTTCTCTCCAAGGGTCTCTTTAATTTTCCTGTAGGCAGTATCTATCTTACCCCTAGTGACATAAGGCTCTACATCCTTACATTTGTCCTCTAGCCATCCCTGCTTAGCCATTTTGCACTTCCTGCCTATCTCATTTTTGAGACGTTTGTATTCCTTTTTGCCTGCTTCATTTACAGCATTTTTATATTTTCTCCTTTTATCAAT
Source organism: Schistocerca nitens (assembly GCF_023898315.1). Taxonomy (NCBI): domain Eukaryota; kingdom Metazoa; phylum Arthropoda; class Insecta; order Orthoptera; family Acrididae; genus Schistocerca; species Schistocerca nitens. Next base: position 712,381,529 of record NC_064617.1, on the reverse strand, counting down.
TAAATTCAATATTTCTTCTGTTACCCAAGGATTTCTACTAGCCCTCGTCTTTTTAGCTACTTGATCCTCTGCTGCCTTGTCTATTTCATCTCTCAAAGCTACCCATTCTTCTTCTACTGCATTTCTTTCCCCCATTCTTGTCAATCGTTTCCTAATGCTCTGTCTGAAACTCTCTACAAACTCTGGTTATTTCAGTTTATCCAGGTTCCATCTCCATAAATTACCACCTTTCTGCAGTTCCTTCGGTTTTAATCTACAGTTCATAACCAATAGATTGCGGTCAGAGTCAGACTTGTCCCGAGAAATGTATTACAATTTACAACCTGGTTCCTAAATCTCTGTCTTATCATTACATAATCTATCTGAAACCTCCCAGTGTCTCCAAGCCTCTTCCACGTATACAGCCTTCATGTCACTGAAATTAAACCATTCTCTAAAGTATTGGAATCCCTGGAACCGATATCTTGCCAGTATCAATGCCGATAACAGATTCCCTGTTCCCGGAATGGATGAACAGCCTATAAAAATAATCTTGTACGGAAAGCTCTGTGCGCGAGTCTTACTCGCACCTGGCAAGTATTTTTTTCTTTCTTTTTTTTATGTGCATCGTGCATCGGAATCAGCAGGTGACTGCGACAACTGCAGATGACACGAGATGTGGCAAGAACGCTTTCCCCGCAGCGCTCCCTTCGACGTGTCGTAATTTGCCAACAGCGACGTGACTGGGATGGCCCGTTCACCGCGGTGCGGCAGCGACACACGCACGAATGGTGCCGGGACGAGGGCCGAGGGGAGCCGAGGCCGGGTAGGCAATGCGGCTCACGCGCCGCCCTCCGCTTCCTGCCTTTGTGCGCCGCTGCCCGCACGGCGGGTCCAGCCTGCGGCTTAACGCGCGCCTCGCCTCACACCGAGGGGAAAGTCAACTCGGCCGCCAACACGATCAGCCGACTGCAAAATCTGCCGCGGCCGTCTTTCTCAAAGGAAACTGGTACTGCGAGACCAGCAGCGCAGCCAGGCGCACTCTTTGGATACTCCACTTTTCCACGAAGTAAGTGCAAAACTGCTAAGCAGGGACGGCTAGAGGACAAATGTAAGGATGTAGAGGCTTATCTCACGAGGGGTAAGATAGATACTGCCTACAGGGAAATTAAAGAGACCTTTGGAGGAAAGAGAACCACTTGTATGAATATCAAGAGCTAAGATGGAAACCCAGTTCCAAGCAAAGAAGGAAAAGCAGAGAGGTGGAAGGAGTATATAGAGGATTTATAGAAGGGCGATGTACTTGAGGACAATATTATGGAAATGGAAGAGGATGTAGACGAAGACGAAATGGGAGATACGATACTGCGTGAAGAGTTTGACAGAGCACTAAAAGACCTGAGTCGAAACAAGGCCCCGGGAGTAGACAACATTCCATTAGAACTACTGATGGCCTCGGGAGAGCCAGTCATGACAAAACCCTACCATCTGGTGAGCACGATGTATGAGACAGGCGACATGCCCTCAGAGTTCAAGAAGAATATAATAATTCCAATCCCAAAGAAAGCAGGTGTTGACAGATGTGAAAATTACCGAACTATCAGTTTAATAAGTCACAGCTGCAAAATACTAACGCGAATTCTTTACAGACGAATGGAAAAACTGGTAGAAGCGGACCTCGGGGAAGATCAGTTTGGATTCCGTAGAAATGTTGGAACACGTGAGGCAATACTAACCTTACGACTTAACTTAGAAGAAAGATTAAGAAAAGGCAAACCTACGTTTCTAGCATTTGTAGACTTAGAGAAAGCTTTTGACAATGTTAACTGGAATACTCTCTTTCAAATTCTGAAGGTGGCAGGGGTAAAATACAGGGAGCGAAAGGCTATTTACAGTTTGTACAGAAACCAGATGGCAGTTATAAGAGTCGAGGGGCATGAAAGGGAAGCAGTGGTTGGGAAAGGAGCGAGACAGGGTTGTAGCCTCTCCCCGATGTTATTCAATCTGTATATTGAGCAAGCAGTGAAGGAATCAAAAGAAAAATTTGGAGTAGTTTTAAAATCAATGGAGAATAAATAAAAACTTTGAGGTTCTCTGATGATATTGTAATTCTGTCAGAGACAGCAAAGGACTTGGAAAAGCAGTTGAACGGAATGGATAGTGTCTTGAAAGGAGGATATAAGATGAACATCAACAAAAGCAAAACGAGGATAATGGAATGTAGTCGAATTAAGTCGTGTGATGCTGAGGGAATTAGATTAGGAAATGAGACACTTAAAGTAGTAAAGGAGTTTTGCTATTTGTGGAGCAAAATAACTGATGATGGTCGAAGTAGAAAGGATATAAAATGTAGACTGGCAATGGCACGGAAAGCGTTTCTGAAGAAGAGGAATTTGTTAACATCGAGTGTAGATTTAAGTGTCAGGAAGTCGTTTCTGAAAGTATTTGTATGGAGTGTAGCCATGTATGGAAGTGAAACATGGACGATAACCAGTTTGGACAAGAACAGAATAGAAGCTTTCGAAATGTGGTGCTACAGAAGAATGCTGAAGATAAGGTGGGTAGATCACGTAACTAATGAGGAGGTATTGAATAGGATTGGGGAGAAGAGGAGTTTGTGGCACAACTTGACTAGAATAAGGGATTGGTTGGTAGGACATGTTCTGAGGCATCAAGGGATCACAAATTTAGCATTGGAGGGCAGCGTGGAAGGTAAAAATCGTAGAGGGAGACCAAGAGATGAATACACTAAGCAGATTCAGAAGGATGTAGGTTGCAATAAGTTTTGGGAGATGAAGAAGCTTGCACAAGATAGAGTAGTATGGAGAGCTGCATTAAACCAGTCTCGGGACTGAAGACCACAACAACAACTCATAAGACTCGGCAATGACCCAAACTAAAATCTTCATCTGTATCACTGCTCCGCAAGCCATCTGACGGTGTGTGATGGAGGCCACCTCTGGTACCACTATCTCTTCGATTCGTGGATTGCGTGTGGGGAGAATGATTATCGGCAAAACCTCTGTATTAGCTCTAAAATTCTCTCATTGCGGTCATTTCGCAAGACGTATGTGGGAGGGAGTAATATGTTGTTTGACTCTTCCCAGAACGTAATCCCTCATAGTTCCAACACTAAACCACTCCGTGATGCACAATACCTCCCTTGTAGCATATGCCACTGGAATCTGCCGAACATCTCTGTAACGCTCTCGTGCCCACTAAACTACCCTGTGGTGAAACGCGCTGCTCCTTGTCGGATATTCCCTGTCTGGTCTACAAGTTCTACCTGGTATTGGTCCCAACCTCATGAACAACCACTTCTTCAGTGGACGAGTAACGCTTCCTTTAGATTCTTCCTATGAATCTCAGTCTTGCATCTGCTTTTCCTACTATTTGTTTTATTTGGCCATTCCACATAATGTTGTACCAGGTAGTTACTCCTAATTAATTTATGGCAGACACTGTTTCTGGAAATTTCAAATCAATAGTGAAGTTGTAGAGCAGTGAAGTACTTCTCCTACGTACGCACAGTATGTTATATTCATTTACATTCAGGACCAACTGCCAGTCCTTGTACCACCCAACAATACTCTGCAGGTCCTTCTGCACGTCGCTAGTCTTCTGGCGTTGCTACCTTCTTGTAGGCAATCACATTCTCTGTGAATAGCCTTACGGAGCTCCAATAATTTTGCACTAAATCATTTACATATATTGTAAACAGTAACGTTCCTATCACACTTTCTTGTGTACTCCTGATATTACCTTCACATCTGTCAATTTTGTTCCATTAAGAGCAATGTATTGAGTTCTCTGTAAGAAAGTCTTGAATCCAGTAACAAATCTGATCCAACCTTCCATAAGCCTGTATTTTTTTCACTAAACGAAAGTGCGTGACAGTGTTGAATGCCTTCCTGAGGTTTAGAACAGAATGCGGTGTCAACTGGGAGTTCGGAGCTCAGTCTAGTCCCAAGATTTGATTTTGATACTATTCTAACTTCACTCCCTTTTCCAGCAATTTTTTCATGTTAAACATGTATATTTGCATCATAGTTCACAATTCACACTAAACTGCAGGTTCTACCACAACTGATGGAGTGTGATGGTCCTAGGGATGTAGGAAGTCTACAGGATCACACCCTGTAAAATACTCTATGTTCAAATCCACTATTAGGTATGAAACTACCTCACAGATTAAATCAGTATGCCAGACAGGGACTCAGACCTGAAACTTTTGTCTTTCATGGGCACATGCTCTACCAACGGTGCTATCTATGCACAATCGCAACCTGCCTTCTCAGCTTTACTTAGGACAGTACCCCTCTCATGCAGGAGAACTTCTGTTTAGAAGATATTGAAGAAGTGCTGGCTTAAGTAAAACTGTGGAGGTGCATCACAAGTAGTGCCTGGATAACTCGGCTGGTAGAGCATTTGCCAACAAAAGGCAAAAGTTCTGGGCTTGAGTGCCCGTCCAGCGCTTGGCCAGGAAATTTAAAACCAGTGGACAGTCCTCTGCAGAGTAAAACTTCATTCTGGGATTGTAACAAATATGATTTTTTTTTTTAAATGTAGATAGGATTTCACATCAGTTTTGCCTTTGTATTTGTATGCTTAGCAGGTAAATTAACTGCACATCAATTTGAATAGCTTGACCCAAAATAGTTTAAGATAAATAATGAGAAATACATTTTCCTTTTCGGCAAGATCTTCAAATTGTGCAGCAAAGAAAAGGAAAGAAAGATTAAAATTTAAAATACTGTTGAAATCAAGCTCATTCAGGACGCAGAACTATCTCAGAATGACTAAGACGAGCAAACAAATCAGTCACTGGGTTGCTGAAGGGAATATTACAGCCATTTATTTGTATTTACATGAACCACAGAAAATGTATATTAGATCTAAATTAGTATGTTGCTGTGATGATTAAACATCACTGTTTTCAACAACGAATCCAGTGTCTTTAACAATTCACTGCAATTCAAATATAGATTTCTCAATACACTCATTTGAATGGACAGTTTGATGAAAAGCAGAGTATTGGTTACCTTTAGAAACTAGTGTGCCCTTAAACTAACAATGATACAATTAAATTCAATATTTTGGATGAAGCTAACAGTAAATCCTTTGCACACTGTAAAGCTAATGAAGATTACATGTGTGCTCTTTCAGAAATTTCTATGACACAGCTTTCACCCATTTCAATACATCAGTCATACTTCCATCTGGGAAGAAAGCTTGCTAAGCATTACACAAGAATGGTCTGGAAAATAAGCAGCACAATGAAGAGCTGACACTTGCTGAGCTGTAAGGAAAGCTCAGCTATTCCATTCACTGTCTAATGTAAACTATCTGATACCAAAACAGCAGAAAATATCTACTGGTGAAAGTATATGACATTAGTGTCTCTGCAGCTACTCTACATTAACACTAGTTACTGAAAGATCAGCAATCCATATGTACCAGATCACAAGCCATTCCTAATAGCACATAATATTCCAAATTATGTGCTATGGAACTTGTATGTCAACTTGTATCATTTGACAAATATTTCATCCTTAATGTTTGAAATTTAATGAAAGGCTCAGCCAAAGAAGTGTGATTCCTTACATTTATGCACAGCAATTCACTATCTTTGCTCTTACACCAAGGGAAGCCAGTGGTATCAATTATAGCTAGTATCTAGAATCCTGAACAAATGGATACTGGATGCAGGGCATAGTTTTAAGAATACTTCTCTGCCGGGCTAAAGAGGAAGCAAAGTTCTCAGTGCTATACAAAACAGACATCTGCAAGGTCGGAACACTACTGCATTTTGTTACAGACTGCCATGCCTTATATTCTCTAGTTCTATTTTGCTTCCATCAGGTACTAAGATTTTTTAACAAAGGAAGCTATGTTAGAACTTCAATTTCTACAAGTCTCACTATAGATACCGCAATAAAGCAGAATTCTAGTGATCAAACTCCAAAGCATTCCCAACAAACTTTGAAGTACTCCTAAAAAGAATTGCAGCATATAATACCAGATACAGAGGGCTGGATAACACCAAATTACACAGGAGTGAGATTCTGGAGATAAATCTGAGTGTATGTCAAAGGGATAGGCAGATGATAAATGGAGGTGGTGTATTTGTCCCACTAGACAAAAAAACTCATATCCGCTGAAATGGAAATTGAGACTGCATACAAGCTTGTTTAACCAAGACCTGATATCAAGAGTAACCATAAGTTGTAATTGGGCCCCCTGTATCGACCACAATACTCAGTCCCAGATGTAACTTGAAACTTTAGAGATACACTTAAACCAACTAACACATACTGTTATTACTGAAAGAGACATGAACCAATCAATCTTGGATAATAATGGATTGGGTTAGTTACTGTTTGTAAGCGGCAAGCGAGAAAAGACCACTAAGCTCTTTCTCTGAAAATTGCTTGGAATGACTGGTTCAGAAGTCCACTAATGATGGAAAAATATTAGATCTAATGGCAACAAATAGACCCGATCTTTTTCAGTATGTCTACACTGATACTGGTTTCAGTGACAATGAAGCACGTGTACCAATAAATATTACAAAAGTAGATAAGTGCATTTCAAATAAGCAGAAAGAATTAGAATTACATGTTCATCAAACAAGATAAAGAGGCTATTGTGTCATATTTCAAAGAGGAACATTTATCTTTGGTCAGATGCATTAAGTGATATTGTGCCTCAAGTTTAATAGAACTGCGACGAAGCACTGTGAAGACATGTTCTGTTCCTTCTTAGTATATAGTTTCTGTAAACAAACCTCTAAAGAAATGGTAATCACTCCACAATAGCTGTAAGAAAAAACATAGGGCTCCAGATACACAAATGCTAAATGGTAATGTTCTATGCTTTCACTGGCTACTGTTGCTGTACCTTATTGATAGATCTCTTTAAAAAACCCAAAAACATTCTTGTCATATGTAAATGCTGTCACTGGCACAAAATTTAATGTCCAGAGATTCACAAAAATACACAGGAATGGAAACTGGGGGTAGCAAACAAGAAGGGGGAATGCTGAACTCCATTCCTACTGTTCCTTTACAAAGGAAGATACAAAAGTACTGTCCTGGTTCAACACCCGCAACACTGTAAAGAAAAGTGATGTACGTACTAGTATCAGTGATGTTGAGAAACAGCTGAAATTGCTAAAATAAAACAAGCATCCAGGGTCCAATGGAAACCCAGTTTATTATCAATAATTTTCCTCTGAGTTGGCTCCTATTTTAACCATATCATACTGTAGATCCCTCAAACAAAAAAACTGTGCCCAGTGTTTGGAAACAACAGTAATCAGATGTCTCCAATCTCAATTATGACCATCTACTGTAGAACCCTAGAACACATTCTGAACTCAAACATATGAAGTATCTCCAACAGAATGACTTCCACCAGACCAACCAGCATAAACAGCAAAAACTTTTATCAGGAGATCTCAAAATTGAACTTTTCTCACGCAACATCTGAAAGCCATGCATCAAGGCAATCAGCCTGCTGTTGTATTTCAGACTCCCAAAAAATGATTGAGTCAGTACCACATAAACATTTATTAAACATAACTTTTATTAAACATAATCTCATTCATATGGGACATCAAACAAAATTTGGCAGTGGAAAGAGGATTTTTTGGCTGAGTGGATGCAGATATTATCTTGGATAGAGAGTCATTAACAGAAGTAAACGTACCTTCAGGCAAGCCCCAGTGAATTGTATTGGGACCCATGCTGTGCATGTTATACATTAATGGCCTAGCAGATAAAAGCTGAGACTTAGTTATCTTGATTGAAGTAGTATCTAAAAAATTGCACAAAGATCTACTCATATTTTAATGAGATTTCAAAGTGGCGCAAAGATCTGCACTTTGCTTTAAGTATACAGAAATTTACGACTGTGCCCTTCACAAATTACAGGAGAGTAATACCCCATGAATACCACATCAGTGAATCACAATTGGAATCAGTCAACTCAGACAAATATCTGGGTTCATTGGTAGGATACTGGGAAAAGGAGACAGCCTGTAAAGGAGACTGCTTACAAAACACTTGTGCACTTTACGATATAGGTCAAGTGTGTGGAACATTACCATATAGGACTAACAGGGGTTACTGAATGAATACAAAGGTGGTCAGCATATATGGTCACAGGTTCTGTTCGAATTAACGGAGCCTGTCGCGAAAAGATTGAGTGGTAGATGCTTCAACATGGGTTCTGGAAACTATCATCATGTGAAATCCAGCTTGTTCTGTTCATCCACGAGACCCAGAAAGCGGTATATAATGGCATTCAGGTAGGTGCTGTGTTCCTCAACTTCCGTAAGGTGTTTGATGCAGATCTGTATCGCCACCTATTGAACAAAATACGAGTGTACGGAATATCAGACCAACCGGTGGTTGGACTGAAGAGTTTCTAGCAAACAGAACATAGGACATCATTCTCAACGGACAAAGTCTTCAGACTTTGGGCAGATCCCAGAGAAATTTCATAAGTGTATTACTTTTCACAACATACATAAATGACACAGTACACAATGTAAGAAGTTCCATGAGGCTTTTGGCCAATGATGCTGTTGTATACAGAGAAGTCGCAACACTAGAAAAATGTAGCAAAATGCAGGAAGATCTGCAGAGGATTGACACTTAGTGCAGAGAGTGGCAATTGACCCTCAAAATAAAAAAAAAATAGTCAGAAAGATCCATAATTATATATTACACAATTGCAGAACAATCACTGGAAGCATTTACATCCATAAATTATCTAGGCATACGTGTACAAAGCGATTTAGAGTGGAATGATCATCTTAAACTAACTGCAAAAAAGCACATGCCAGACTGAGATTCGTTGAAAGAATCCTCAGGAAATGTAGTCCGTCAATAAAGGACATTATTTGAATATTTCTTGTTAGTATGGGATCCGTAACAGACAGGATTGATAGAGTAAATAGAGAAGATAAAAAGTAAAGTCGTATCAACCAATTGCAGTGGCTGATGCTGCAAGACAGGAATTCTATGTCACAGAGTGGTTTACTGTTAAAATTCCAAGAGTGTAGATTCCTAGAAGAGCTAACAAATCTAAAGCTTCCTTCTACTTATATCTCATGAAAAGACCATGAAGATAATATTAGTGAAATTCAGGTCCACACAGAAGCTTATTAGCAATCGTTTTTCCCATGTACCATTTGCAAATAGATCAGTAAAGGGGAGAAATGACAGTGGTACTGTACACAAAAAACCCTCTACCACACAGCACAAGACAGTTAGCAGAATATAGATGCAGATGGAGATGATGCATCTATCCTGTGAAACCCCACTCGCAAAGTTTCAAAAAACTAGTATTAAGTGAAGAATTAAAGATATACTTGATCCCTTATTAGTGCTTAAGGGGACAACAACTTGAAGAGGAGGATTAAAAAGGAAGAAGAAGAAGAGAAACAAACATAAGATTAGCTGTATCATAAAAAGGACAGACTATTACTCACCGTAAGGATGACATGTTGAGTTGAAGACAGACACAAGAAAAAGACTTACAGATTAAGCTTTTGGCCAAAACCTTCTTCAGAAAGGAAGCGCACACACACACACACACACACACACACACACACACACACACACACACACAAGTAAACACACCTCACACACACATGACCACTAACTTCAACCAGAACGGAACTGGATCAAACGGAAGCAGTAATTCGGAGTGGAGAGGGAAAGGGGGATGAATAGCAGGGCACGGGTGGGGGGTGGGGGAGGAAGTGAAGAAGTATTTGGCCAAATGCCTAATGTGTAACAGTCCTTTCATTGTGTCTGTCTGCAACTCACCATGTCATCTTCACAGTGAGTATCATACTATCCTTTTTATAGTATTAAAGATATGATTAGACTAATCAGAGTGCATGCAACAGAATGTAAGCATTCATTCTTCCCACACTCCATATGTGACTGGAACTTGAAAAATCCTAACACACAGCACAATTCTAAGTACTCTCTGCCAGGCACTTCACAGTGGTTTTCAGAGTATGCAACCAGGTGCAGATACATGAGGCACTCAATGCCAAGCTCTTAACCAGATGACAAATTGCTCACAATGTGTGGACAGTCCTTCCCTCATTTTCTACATAATGACAATCCCTTAGCTACTTGCTGTCTATATACCAGAAAATAATATTAGACTTATTATGTTGAAAGAGTTATAAACAATTTATCAGAAATATGAAAGCTTGGTTGTGGTGGGAGTCAAATTTGGCTGTGGCATCAGATTGATCTGTAGCATAGTGCAACACCCAGGTTAGGTTGAAAGGTGGCAGCTGTATTGACAGCTGATTCTTACATTTATATGCCAGTACATATACTTCCTAAAGGTATTTCTAGTGCATAACAAGAGTGAATTGAAAATTAAGTCTGCAATTCACAATCACAATCTTAAAAGTAAAAAATAATTTTCATATAGCCTATGCATCCCACTCTAGAGTCCAGAATGGAGTTTTATATTCTGGTGCAAAAGTCTGCAGTAGACATCAGAGAGGATACTGAAAATCATCATACATTTTTAATAAAAGTTAAAGATTACATCACACCTTTTCCACAATTTATCAGAATATTTGGATTCAAGAACGTAAATTATGCATAACATCAATGTGTTAGAAACATTCTGACATTGCTCGTACATATGTAGACCAGAGTGCTTCAAGACCAAGTGAGTGACCACAAAATGTGAGACGGGGTGAGCACAGCCTAACTGGATAGGCTGCCTGCACCAGTTACTGTGGGTGAGCATAGAAACTATGACCAAATTAAAGATAATGTTGGACTCCAAAGACGTTCAACATATCTTTATCTGTGTGTGACTAAATTCAGCACAGACTTTTCCTTCGTGGTATGTCTGTAATCATGTTGCTTGAGGGAGCCAATGTAGTAAGACTGGAGCCAATTTGTATATGCTGAAGAAATGAGAGTGCCTAAAAGTCAAGGTAGAATAAATTTCCGTTGGTTGTATGCAAAAATAGCAAGTTTACTGGATACATATTGTGCCTAAACTACTATGCATTATTGTGTTTCCAATCAGGAAAAACTCATAAACAAACATAGTTGTAAGAAATCCTACACTGACACAGCTCCTTCAGAGACACTGGCAGTAATAAAAAAGTAGTATAACAGCAAATTGTTTTACAGTGTATGTTAAAGATATGAGACCTCTTCATGCTGTTTTTGGTGTATGTTTCAAAGCACTGGGCCAAGAGTTAATAGGCCTAGGTAAACATTAATGGAAAGCAGTGTTTCAGATGTGTGACATTCTTCTACTACGAGCACACACATCGAAGATCAGTCTACTGCAATTCGAAACAAAATAACGTTTTCTGTTATTACAAACGTTATTAATAAAACATGTGCCGCAACATCTGATATGTGGACTGATTTGCACAATCAGGAACATTATTTGATGCTTACCGCACATTACATAAACACAGACAGATCTCTTGTCAATAGAGTTTTGTTTAAAACTAAACTGCCAGACACTCTTAAGAAGGTGGGAGTAAATATTATGAAAGAAATAGATCAGAACATTTTGCTGGAGATTCCATAATTTTATTTTTGTCTCTGACCAGAGTTCCAATATAATAAAAGCTTTGGCAAATCTTGAAAGGCTTCCATGTACTACTATTGTACGAACACAGACCTTAGCCACACTTTTTATGAAGATAGCTTCTTATTAAATTATGCTCCAAACATCACAACAAGAATAAATAATGTAAACTGCAGTACATGAAGTGCAGTGGCCTCTGATCATCTGAAACAGTACACTATGCTACAGTCCTTACAAACTCAGCATAAGAAAGTTGCTGCTTTAACGATGGAAAATAATGTCAGTTATAGATTACAAAGATATGATAATGAGCTTGCAGTAAGAACTGTGGATTTCCTGAAACCATTTAAAGGGGCCACAGATAAATTAAAAGATGAAAAATAATGTAACTTTCCAGTTAGTTGTACTTTGGTTTCACAAACTTAAATAAATCTACAGTGTCAATGGCGATGACTGTGAGGAGTTTAATTACTACAGTTACAAAAACTGCTGCATTATGATACGAGGTGAGGAAAGGATAGCTTTCTCATTAACTAGGACAACTGATGTACACTAACAGGGATGAATATTTCAATATGAGGTACAAGAGATTAAAAATCAAGCCCTGAATTTTCTACATGAGAAAGCTGTAATTACTTCCAAATATAAACATGCTATGTTTCTGTGACTGTCTTTTCGTGATCTGAGTTCACCTGACAAAAATGAAAAGCAGGAAATTCTTAGCAGTGTGAAACATGTGCAAGTTATGCATGTACAACATGCAATCATTAACATAATCATTCTTGTGTAGCTATTGAATAGTGTCTGATAGCCTACCATCAACATAAAACACATTTTTTTCCAGGTAGACCTTCATAATTTCCACAACAGTTCTACATTACTTATCTCTCTTTTGTTTACTAACATAGAGCATTAAAGTGCAGTGCAAGTGCCATCCAGTGTTTCATGAACAGGAAGAATGACAAGTTGCCTGCAACAGATCTCTGTATTTTAATGCACTTCAGAAATGATAACATTTTAAAGTTGTGGAACCGACATCAAAAGAATCTACCAGAGGTTGCTGCAGTTGCAGGATGTATTTTACATATCCTAGGAACAAACACAGTTAGTGAACAGTACTTTAATAAAGCTGGCATGTCATTAGCATATTGTCGCAGCTAATTACATCCAGAAAGCATCAGTGATCTACTGCTGATCAACATGAACGAAAAAATTTTTACTCTTGTAAACAACTGAAAGGTGCAAAAAGTTACAGGACAGTCATCTCCTTGAGTTCAGAATAATATTTATTTATTTATTATGTAGAGAGAGAGAGAGAGAGAGAGAGAGAGAGAGAGAGGGGAAGGGGTGGGGGAGGGAGAGAGCAGGTTTGTGCTATGTGGTAAGGCTATGATAGGGGAAACATCAAGAAAGAATGGTCATGCTCTGTTTTTCACATATATGATTAGACAACAGATGTGGAATGTAAAGCCATGTGCGGCTGGCCCTTGGTGCACAAGTCCTAATCGGCCAAACATAAAGCACTGCAGCACTCTAATGTAAACAGCTGATGATGGCATGCGTAAAGTTACAAAAATTCTGGGTATCAGATGAAAACAGCAGTTGGGTAGTAGAAGGGGAGGAGCAGTGCCTTTTTCTAAGTACAGTAGTTGTTTTTCTCCTGATTATATAGACATACGTATTTTTATGTGTGATACCTTAATATATGTGCGCGCTCACACGTGCACACGTGTGTTGGTTGTTTTTTCTTTGCATCAAACGGCCTTCCCACAAACACATCACAAACTTTATGTTCTGATGTTTTCTGTGCAGTCTTAACTGCGCCATGAAGTGGACTATGCCTGTCAGTATAGACCATCTGTTATGTGTCCTGATGACCATGATTCAATACCTGATCTGTTGCCCAGGGGAATGAACATTAATAGATGTACTACCCAACCTAAAAACATATGACTCGTAACAGTTATAATTATTAGTCAGCAAATGACATAAATACTGATGTAATGTTGTTCAGTACACCATCCTCAGTAACCAATACAAATATCTGCACTTACACCCATTACTCCCTGCATATACAGTGTCTCTCATAAGAGTCACAGGTCTGTTTTATTGGGTGTTTTGGAAGATATCTGCAATTTGTTTTTGCAATCTGTAGCTGGTGTCAGCCCAAACAAATGCTGGTCATGAAGTCTTTCATGCAATGCTCAGTGTTAAAGAAAAGCATTGGTTTGTTTCCCATGACAAACAAAATTATTTTTAAAATAGTAGTTTATATGCCCATTTGATTGAGCAGACCCAAGTTACTCAAGGATGATGTTTGTTACATCAGTCTGTCTTAATAGGGACAATAAAACACGAAGAATAACTGGTACTCTGGCAGCAACTGAACAGCACTGCTGCAGGGTGGTAGCAACCAGCGTGGGCCAGGACGATGCTGGAGTACTGGTTATTCTTCATGTTTTACTGTCTCTGTTAATGAACATCGAAAGCACTTATATCACACTAGACTAATTTGTGACTGCTCTATTAAATGGGCGTGTAAAATTTCTCTTTAAAAATCATTTTGCTTGTAACGGGACACAAACCGACACTTTTTGTCAACAATGGGCATGGCATGAAAGGTGCGATGAGCACTATTTACTTGAGCTGGCTCCACCTACATACAACAAAAACTAAACTGCAAATATCTGCCAAAAAACCATAAAAATGCATCTGACGACCCATAGGAAAGACACCCTGAATGTACAGGGTGTATCGAGTATAAGTGCAGATATTTCTATTTGTGACTGAGGACACTCTACGAGCAACACTCATTACATCAGTATTTACATCATTTGCAGACTAATAACTATAGCTTCTACAAATAGTGTGGTTTTAGGTTGGTTAGTATCTCCAATTACATGTGACAGGAGCAAACCAATAATGCTAATTTTCCCCTGGACAGCAGTTCATATGTTGAAGTGTGGGCACATGGAGACAAAACAGTTAGTCTATACTGACATGTAGTCCACTCAGTGGTGCAGTTATGACCATGCAAAAAACACAAGGTAGTAAATGATACATGTCTGTGGGAAGACTGTTCGACGCAGAGAGGAAACAACCAACACACTGATGTGTGTACATATTAAGGTGCCACATATAAAAATATCTGGCGTTACATCCACTACAACCTGTTTATAAGTATGAGTAGATTACAACCTGTTATAATTTGTTGTTGGTATAATTTACAGAAGGAGCTGGGAGTGGCTGCTTCTGTCTGTTACTGTATAACTTCACTTCCTGAATGATTTTTCACTCTACAGCAGAGTTAGCCTGATTCGAAACTTTCTGGAAGATTAAATCTGTGAGACACACTGGAATTTGAACCTGACACCTTTACCTTTTGCGGGCAAATGCTCTAGCAACTGAGCTATCCAAGCACAACACACTACCTGCCCTCACAGCTTTTCTTCTGCCAGTACCTCACCATCTACCTTCCAAACATCACAGAATTTCTCCATCTTACCTTCTGGGACTAGCATTCCTGAAAGGTAGGATATTGTGAAGTTTGGAAGGCGGCAAAGCTGGTGCAAGTAAAGATATGAAGGTATGTGGTTAGTCATGCTTGGTTGGCTCAGATGGTAGGGCAGCTGTCCACGAAAGGTGTATGTTCAGCCATGTCTCCTCTATATCCTTTCTTCCATGAGCAGTAGTCCCGCAAGGTATGCAGGAGAACTTCTGTTAAGTTTGAAGGTAAATGATGAAGTACTGATGTATGTTCTTTCTTCTTTTTTAATGATTACCTACTCACTACAAACCCAAATGGTAATGATGAACAATATTTCAGTGAAAACTGCTACTACCACGACTAAAAACAAATGTCTACTTCCCAAGACTTAGAAATGTTTGTTTAACTGATTTCGCAACAGAGACACAACACCTCACAAACTGTAGGCACAGAGAATTTCATTAAATTTAAGTTTGTTAGAACAACTTCTAAAAAGCTGATCTCAATTACATTTTTAATTTATCTTACAAACTGTGTTTAAGATTGCAAGTCAGTTATGAGTGTTTCATACAGATAAATTACAGAAGATCATCCAAAAGCGTACTTTTGGTTCACAAAAAGTACAGTAAAATAAATTTGACACACTCTTTTGACTTGTGAAATCGTAGTCAACAATCAATATAAGTTCTTTCAGATTTATTACAGTGCAGCAGAACAAACTGTTCTGATTCTTCTCACTGTGATGTCCATAAATATACGAAGCAGAAGGTTACCTGATATGATCCCATCCATCTGCTGCAAAGCAGCTTCAAGCATTTTGCTGGCTTCTGCATGTGGACTGCCCAAGGCCGCTTCTCGTTGTTCTTCGATATGCTGTTCTGCCTTTCCCATTGTCTTTTGACACCTAGTTGGACAAATGAAATCTTGATTCAGAAAGAAACTATGACGGAATACTTTACTCACAAAAGATATTTTGCATGGAAGAAACAACGCTGACAACGCTGCTGCATTAAACATGTGAGTCTGCAACTTACCCTATACTAGGCACTACTTCTTAGTAGATGAAGTAATTAAATGGACATGAAGTTTCACATTGTTTGGGTAATGCCTCACACAAAACCATGGTATATTTAACTTATATTAATAAAATGTCAACTGAGTCTCTAAACTATTGAAACTACAGAGTACTTATCACTGACACACATGCCAGCAACACAGCAGGCAAAAATGTGAAAAGGTAAAGCAAAAATACGTCCTTCGGAATATACAGCTTTGCGGTCAAACAATATAGATATTTTTCTGCCCTTGCTTTTGAGAAGAAAGTTTTGCTCTCTTTTATTTCTGAATCTGTACTTATCATCTGGCATAACACAATACTCGAGAGAATATTTAGGATACAGTCACACAGTCTATGGAAAAAACTATTGTTTCTTCTTTCTGTGCTTTGTTTCTCTAAATTAATTGCTTTAATTCATAATGACAAGGTAGCACAGAGTTGGACAGGTTGACTGAAGTCTTTGACACAACTTTGTCAACTTGCAATCAAATTGTCCCCTCCAATACAACTTACATCTTGGGCTACAGTACAATATAACACTTACACAAGAAGAGTGCCCTTATAACAGTAGCCCATAACAAATGTGAGGCTGGAACAGTCAAAAACATGTCAACCTTAGATATCAGGAACAACTATATCTCACAGTTGCCACATTAGATATGTTACCCTTGATATTCTTTTGCAAGTATGACTGCTGTCTCCTCCCCACTCATAACTTACATGAATGTGTAAAAGTTTAACTAACTTACTTTCTATATTATTTGTCCACAGTGTGATGGGAGTTTTTAAACATCATCAAAACCAACTACCATGGAACCAATGACCAACATTTGGGGCAAGACATCCTGCAGACCTGTTAGCAACACACAATAAATTATGCTAGCTGGATATTTCAATTTTATTTTAGTTTATAGAGGTTCATGACATATTTTCTTGTCCTCCAAGTTCTGCACAGAATTTCTTTATACTGTTTGACATCACAACATAATTATCCCAGAACTTAGTTAAATCTCATAGCCCATCTTTCAATCATTCGTCTTCTTTACGATTTTATCAACAGTTCTTGCTGAGTATTAAAGATGTTACCCATGAAGGAGTAATCAGATCCAATTTGCTCATCGACCTCTTTCGTAACACACTCAAACTATGCATCCCGTATGACTGTGGGTGGTTTTGTTTCGTTAACCTGTTTGACAGAGCTAGTGTAAAACTGATACCTACAGGTCACATTTCCGTGCTATTGTCTGTTGTGTTTGTAATCTAAATGTAATTCTAACAAGAAAATTGATGAAACAAAAATCTACCAATAACAGCAGCAAGTAAACAAAATTTTACTTCCGTAAACAGTGATCATAAAATGATTAACCACCACAAAATAACGTAAATTTCCTTGTGGCGACTATATTATTCAAAGATGTTTTGCACTAGAAAAGGGAGGAGACTAAAATTTTATGCAGGCTTTGCGATGTTCTAACGCACATAATTGACATGCAGTAAAAGTATACCTTGCTGGACAATAGGTATCACAATTCTCTATACAATTCTATAACTAAAGAAAAAACAAGTATAACTTACAAATGACATGTGTCAGACTAAGTAAAACTGACAGACCGGGTCATAGTCGGTAGATACAAGAACTTATGTACCTCACATGAGACTGTCAACAACTGTCACCTGACATAAACAATACGCTATTCGAGTAGGACAGTGAATCACTAGGCATTCAGCCTACTTACCGAGCCGCGACGTCTGTAAAGCACTGTTTACATACGAAAAAAGCTACAACCCTAAATAAACAAAAATAAAAAGACGCGTTACACGAATCTACGGAAGCGATAAACACAACACAGATAAAAACCAAAGATACTAAGGCCCGGCCCACAAAGATATAAAACTCGGATAGAACGCGTCATTGTTACCAACATGGATATGATGGAAGAGCCAAATAACAGATTTCTATGGCCTTAGACATGTGCAAACGGTGCAACCGGACAGGGCCCTGCGCAAAACATTATAAGGTATTTGAAAACTGTCACCCGTAATTTTGTTATTACAGATAAATGGTAAACATAAAGTAAGGTATTTCTTCCGAAACTACTTTTTTAGGTTCGTTTGAGCAGTTGCCATAGAACGCCAGAAAACAAGCGTTACTGCGCATGCGCAGCTACGATGACGTAGAAAGCCCGTGGTTGGTGTTTGCTCAGTTCATACGCGTTTAGTCGCATTTCTGTCGGGAATTTCGTGTAGTGAGGCACGAAGTGGCCAAGTGCCATGTGCAGTACTGCGGCGTGTTGTTGAGAGGAGCCACACGGAGCTGTTCTTGGAGCAATTGTTTTATAATGTATCAAGATAAGGAATGCGAAATAAGTTTGTTTGCTTGATTGGGAGGGGGGGGAGGGGAGGGGCCAACCACCTAGGTTATCGGTTCCATCGGATTAGCGAAGGATGGGGAAGGAAGTCGGCCGTGCCCTTTTAAAGGAACCACCCCGACATTTGCCTGAAGCGATTTAGAGAAATCACGGAAAACCTAAATCAGTGTGGGCAGACGCAGCTGCAAAATAAGGAAGTAGTTCTTGGCGTAATATTCATTTCAAAACTAGACTCTATAGGTCAAAGTAGGTATCCTAATATTTTGCTACGTGGTGACTTTAAAACGTAGATTTTTTTTAGTCGTATGCTGCACTATTCTTGTGTAGCATTTCCAGTCAGGTTTACTTCTACAGAGCACAGCAAAACGTTACTAAAGGTACTATTTTGCTGCGACTGTCCGTCGTAGCGGCGGGCAGTAACCGCCAGCCGTAACTGCCGACCTTCACTGGCTGTGTATTTCGTTGAGACTGCTGACCGCAGCGGCCACGCCACTCAGTGAGTTACCTCTGTGAAAGGAACACGCACGCGAGTTCGCAACGTGGATGCTAATACCGTTCTAGGTTTTTGGCGGACGAGGGAGAAGAAGAGGAAATTATTGCAATGCTTACAAGATCTTCTCCCCACAGCATTTTCCAAACACGGAAGAGTGAAGGAATTTATGCTAACTTAAAACACCGGTCACTTACGAAACGATGAAGAGAGGTTCAGAAATTTCTTTAGACTCAGTTCGATTTTGTTTTAAGTCTGGTGAAAGAAGATATAGCAGGAACAGCTACCAGTGCAGTGCAAACTCCAATAGAAGCCGACGAAAAAATGGCAGTGACTTTACAGTAAGTAGCTGTATAAAAACATACGTATTCATCAACAATGGTTTAAAATGGATAATTTTGTGTCTCTATGAAGTAACATAAATTTCTATTAAAATAATAGGTTTATTTGGAACGACTCAGGGCCTGTACAGTTTGTTGTTTATTTTTACATTATCTTTACACTGTGTTTACATTATGATTAGTAATTATTTTAAAAAAGTAGTATCACCTGCTTGTGGTTCGACGTTTATTAATGGGGTGAAAGTGTACGTATCGTCTCCAACCGATGAAGTTCGTTCGAAAGGGGATGAAAGGGAAGACGAGCCAGAAGGACTGATGCTGACAGGTAGTGGCACAAGAGATGATTCTGAAGAACTGTCAAGTCCCGTAACATAGCTTAAAATGTCAATTTTCGCTCTATTAATGAGGTGACGTGGTAGTTTCCTAATGGACGCTGCGATGCTTCTCATGAACAGCCCCACATCAAATTCCGGCTCCCGATTATTAGCCAAGCGCTGCAGCAATTCCAATCGTTGTTGGCCCCTTTGGTTGATTGAATCCCAGTGTGTTTTCCTCGATCTGCAAGCTGAGATGGAAGAGTTGGCAGCAGCTGCGTCACTAGAGAACAAGGCAGCAATGGCTTGTGGAGTGTCAGGTCCTGTTTCATTGGCATTTTGTCCATCTTCATCAGATAGCAGTCCTTCAACACTTGTTGGCTCCTTTAGAGGGACACTACAAAAAGACGACCGCTCCCTTTCTACATCTCTCAAAAAGTCTAGCCTGTTGAACAATGCCCATTTTGTTCTTGAACTTGGTGCTGCAGAACCTGTTTGCAGTTGTTGTTTTCGAACAGTTTTCCAGTAGTTATCTCTGATGTCTTTCCATCTCTTTTTACACTGGTTACCTATAATGGAACGATATTTGTTTAGCTGTGTAATTAGAACAAGACATATTATTTATGTTTCATGTTTTAATAATAATTATGGTGTGTGTTACAGGTTTCTAGCTACAGGGGAGTGTTT
The DNA here is from genome assembly GCF_023898315.1 of Schistocerca nitens. Lineage (NCBI taxonomy): Eukaryota > Metazoa > Arthropoda > Insecta > Orthoptera > Acrididae > Schistocerca > Schistocerca nitens. The sequence goes on along the minus strand of NC_064617.1, from coordinate 712,361,204 downwards.
CGTGTCCCTTGGATATGGTTTCCGGATGTCACCAAGCTACGTGAGCATCATAGTTCGTGAAACAGTAGAAGCTATGTGCCAACACTTGGCACCTATCTTCCTGCCTCCTCCATCTCGAGAATCTTTCAGGGAAGGCGCTAAAGAATTCTACACTCTTTGGGGGTTCCCTAACTGCTCTGCTTCGATTGATGGGAAACATATAAGGATACGGTGTCCTGTAAAAAGTGGTTCCCTTTTCTGGAATTACAAAGGGTACTTCTCCATAGTACTTTTGGCATTGGTTGATGCGAACTGTAAATTCATTACGATAGACGTAGGTTCATATGGGAAGGAAGGAGACAGTGGCATATTTAATAAGTCAGCAATGGGGAAAATGATCATGAAGGGAGACGTGTTTCCAGCAGATGAAAAGCTTCCATTAACTGACATCAAGATGCCATTTGTTATAGTAAGCGACGAGGCATTCCGCTTGTGAAAGCATATTCTCAAGACTTACACTCGCTCGTCTGCCCAGCAAAAGCGACCTGCAACTATAAACTGTCACGAGCATGCCGAGTTTCTGAAAACGCTTTAGGACTTTTGTGTCAGGTATTTCGAGTGTTCTACACAAATCTGAATCTGCAACCTAAAACATGTGATAAACTCGTTACAGCTTGTTGCTGTCTACACCATCTCCTCAGGGATGCCTATTTAGAAAAAAGAGAACGAGATTTTTATGAACTTGACCATGACGTGAGTTTACCACAGAACATTATTCCCCTGCCCCGAACAGGGGGATTCTACTTCTGTGAACCTACAAATCAATGATTACAACCTGGAAAAGAACTATGGCTCAAATAAAGGAAATAAATTATTATTACTATTCGTAACGACTATTCTTGTAATCGTTTGGTGACAGAAAGAATGGAAGCATTGTTGTAGCCTCCATATTGTACAATTTGTCACAGTGGGAAAAAAACATAAATAAATGAATGTGTATATGCAAAACACTTACCATCTTTTTTCATTGCTTCTCCTATCTTCTTCCACACCTTATCCTTTGCCATCACATTTCTGAAATCTGTATGCTTATGATCATACAGTATAGAGTATCTGCTCACATACTCCACTAACTGTTCATCGTCGTCACCATGAAAACCTTTCTTTGACATAGCGCGTCATTGATTTCTGCAGTCATCAGACACCTGGCAGCCGTGGCCCAACTGCTTGACTGCTTCTGCAGCGGCCGAGACGCGGCAGTCGCAATGACGTCACGACCGCTGACTGCCGAGCAGTTAAAACGACATATGTTCCGTTGCTTTGCCTAAGAGCAGTAGTCAACTGCTGACCGCTACGGCTGGCAGTTGCAGCGAAAAAGTACCTTAAGAAGGAGTACAGATTTGTTGCAAAAAATTAAAAAAACATTTCATCGTGTAGTCCACATCAGAACAAAGGACAAAATGTGTAAAATATTAACAAGGTTATCTGTGAGGCAAAGATACTGTACAACTGGCAGTATATATTTTTCTCTAGGAATATATATTAAGCCACGTGGGGAGTTAAAACGATAAAACATGGTGTGTGACCAGTCTACAATTTAATTTACCACGGAATTCCATTTGATGCATTTAAGACATATTTAAACAACACAAATTAAGAAATAACGGCAAGCCTTGAAAAGTACCAAACAAGTGTCTTGTGGTTGAGAAACAATGTGTTTCACAGAAGGGAGATCTGTAAAATTCTCCTAAAGCTGTCAGTACATTTGAAATAAAATATATACTTCAATACTACTGACCAAATTTGCCCGATTAGCCAGCTTCAAGTGAATATTTATGAATGTTCGTACGTATATAGCATTAAGAGATCTTATGGTGTCATAAAAGAAACGGCATCAGAGACTACTCCAAGAGCATCAGAATTTCATAAACCATACTAAGTGTACATTTTTATGTCCAGATTCTCACTGAAATACCTAATATTAAACTTTTTCTGTGTGGTTTTCTGGATGGCAATTTTCTGGCGTACCAATACTGTATTACCTCATGTTTGGTTCTTAATTATGATACAATTTCAGGAAATGAAAAGGTGCACTTGAAATTGAGCAAACAGTTGAAACTAGCCAGTAGCGTGGAATCAAACACTTCGTGTCAAGTAAATTGACTGCCTTAGAGGAAAAGATTAATAGAAGCAGATTTCTTTAGCAAACCGACAAAAATAACTTGATTGCTAATAATGTGGAAATAATATAAAATCAGAAATTGAAACTACTAACATATTTCAGTCTTCTGTGGTTATGGGAATGTATTGAAGAACTTGACGGCTCTTGGTCACAGACTTTTTTTTTTCATTTGACGTAGGAATCGCAACAAAGACAAAACAGCAACATTATGAAAAGTACGGGTTACGTCGAGAATGACTTCCTTCCCCCTGTTGAATCTGGCAGGTTGGGTACGCCACAAGAATTTTTGCTGTGTGGCATTTGGCTGCTTGCTGCTACTGCTCATACAGCTAACAGCTACACTTTACATGTAGCCGGAAGTGGAGAAGGCACTACTCATCCATGAATTCAGCTCTGCACATGCGCAAGGGCCCGCTGCCGACTGCTCAAACAAACATATAATGTAAATAATTCAGTTATGAGGGTCACTCCAATAGAAATGCACACTATTGTTTTTAAAATCCATCTTTTAGTCTACATGTTTGAAAGTTTTACAGTGTGTAGATACATCCTTTAGGAACAATATTTTCATTTCTCCACATAAATTCCATCCCTCCCAACTGCCTTACGCCATCTTGGAACCAGCACCTGTATACCCGCACGGTAAAATTATTGACCAACCTGTTGGAGCCACTGTTTGGCAGCATGCACAAGGGAGTCATCATCTTCAAACCTTGTTCCATGAAGAGTCCTTCAGTTTCCCAAAGAGGTGATAGTCACATGGAGCCAGGTCAGGACTGTAAGGCAGGTGTTTCAGTGTTGTCCATCCGAGTTTTGTGATCGCTTCCATGGTTTTTGACTGACATGTGGCCGTGCATTGTCGTGTTACAGCTAAACATCCTGCTTTTGCTGATGTGATCGAACATGACTCAGTCGAGCTTGAAGTTTCTTCAATGTCGTCACATGTGCATCAGAATTTATGGTGGTTCGTTAGCTCTCTGCACATTGTCTGGAGTGTATGCAGTATGAGGCCGGCCACTGCGAGGAAAATCCTCACTATTGTCATGCCCACTTTCATCACGTAACCTCCTTGCCCACTGACTAACTACTGCGATCGACAACAGCGTCTCCATACACCTTTTTCAACCTCTTGTGGATGTTTCCCACTGTTTCACAGCACAGGAATTCTATGACAGCACGTTGCCTCTGACGAACATCAAGTGTAGCAGACATCTTGAAGACATGCTGTGATGGTACCACTCACGGGAACAGGTTGAACTAAGTTTGAAAACAAGTGGGAAGGATGTATCTACACACTATAAAACTTTCACGCATGCAGAATGAAAACTGTATTTTTACAAATAGTGTGCATTTCTTTTGGAGTGACCCTTATATATACCCATTGTGCCACGACATCATGCCTGCATCGGAATCGAGGGAACCAGGGGCTATGATACTGAAGCGCTATACTAATATCTATTGTCGGCACATGAATATTGCTGATGCGTTAATTAAGGGATACGTTATTCACTGTATCTGAGCATATCTCCATGCCTTTTCTACTCATTGTTGTGGCTAACGATCAAGCATTACATTCTTCTGTCAACAGGTGTTTCCCAGAGAATGATTTGTTCATTGTCGTCAGTTTAAGCGTACAGTACTTTTCCAGTTCACGCCATTTCGCGCGTTCTGTACACACTCTGTGTGAAGATACAGTGTTTTTGCCTGTCCTGTGAAGTTCGAAGTGCCAACAGAGACATGGCTCGTGAAAGGGACAGAGTTAGAAAATATGATTCAGGTGCTCAGAAGATCAAGAAAAAGCTACAACATGAACAGTTCAGAACTGACAAAAAGGAGCTTTCGAAAAATTTCCTCAACCAACACCTTCAGACAGTGACAATAAAGTGTGGTTAAAGGACGATGGCATTAACAGTAGTCTCTCATTATGTAGTGCTTTAGATACAAGTGAACATGAAGCATTTGATTGCGGACCTCCTGCTATCCCACATTCAAGTAGGCCTAGTAGTAGCAAATGTGAAGTAATCATAAATTAGGACCCAGGCACTTCGCCTACCGATTTTACAATATTCGATTAGGAGCCAGTTAAGTTCTGTTCTCCGAATAGAGCAAGAAACACATTGTACGAACCCATAATAACGCCTAATCAGAGATTAAACTCGGTATAACTTAACCAGTGATTTTTGGCCGGTTAGCGAACTTAACTGTGGAATAAGTTTTCAAGATGGTAGGAATAGTGACAGATGCAGATGGCGAAAAGAGATTGTGGCTGAACTTTTCATGAGAGTAAGGAAGGAGAAGAAAGTAAGACGACACCAATTCCGGATTTATATCCGTATTTCTTTTATCAAAAGAAGCCGTACTTCGTCTTTTCTATCTTGTACTTACATGAGAAACTGGAGCATGTTATGGACAGGTGAAAGTATTTCTCTGTTCTCAGAAATAGTTTATTTGTAGTAATATGCATTTGATTCCAGTACTTCCTGAATTCCGTCGTGTTATTTATGTAAAGTAGGCACATTAAACTGACGGTTCGTGCCAAAATAGTTTTTATCTGGTGTGTGTTACAACTGCTGGAGTAAAATCAGAAAACCACACCAGTTATATGGGCACTATTTGTGTTAACAGCCTTTTCTGTTTTAGACAAAAAGCATTATGAGTTTTCATGTTGCAAAATGTTTTGATAAAACTGAAGTTTCCCAGTTTCATTTAGCAACAGTACATTAATATCAGAAAATATTTATCCACTCTGTTTACTATGGGGAATGACCCTTTTTGCGAAGACCACAGCAGTGTCAGAACAACTTTCTGTCTTTCAGTGAAAATATTGGGATCATAGGCCCATTATTGCTTCAGAACAACAACATTGCCTCCCACTTACCATTATTCACTGAAGCCTGTGAACTATTTGTGCTTACTGAAGCTAAGTTTAATACAGTAAGATTAACAAGAAAGTTACCATTTTAAAGTGATGCTTCTCTATTTATTGAACGTAGCTGTAAGCCCATCCATATTTATCATGAAATAATAGTTATATATGCATATTACAAGAGCAGAATAGGAACCTCGTTACTGAATCTGCATAGCTGTAGTGTGTGGAAAGAGTGTCTGGAATCCTATGATTTTAACTTTCCTTGAATTTACAGTAATTTTCAGTGTCATCCTATACATCAAATTGTACTTGTGTGAAGTACAGGGTTATTACAAATGATTGAAGCGATTTCACAGCTCTATAATAACTTTATTATTTGAGATATTTTCACAATGCTTTGCACACACATACAAAAACTCAAAAAGCTTTTTAGGCATTCACAAATGTTCGATATGTGCCCCTTTAGTGATTCGGCAGACATCAAGCCGATAATCAAGTTCCTCCCACACTCGGCGCAGCACGTCCCCATCAATGAGTTCGAAAGCATCGTTGATGCGAGCTCGCAGTTCTGGCACGTTTCTTGGTAGAGGAGGTTTAAACACTGAATCTTTCACATAACCCCACAGAAAGAAATCGCATGGGGTTAAGTCGGGAGAGCGTGGAGGCCATGACATGAATTGCTGATCATGATCTCCACCACGACCGATCCATCGGTTTTCCAATCTCCTGTTTAAGAAATGCCGAACATCATGATGGAAGTGCGGTGGAGCACCATCCTGTTGAAAGATGAAGTCGGCGCTGTCGGTCTCCAGTTGTGGCATGAGCCAATTTTCCAGCATGTCCAGATACACGTGTCCTGTAACGTTTTTTTTGCAGAAAAAAAAGTGGCCGTAAACTTTAAACCGTGAGATTGCACATAACACGTTAACTTTTGGTGAATTGCGAATTTGCTGCACGAATGCGTGAGGATTCTCTACCGCCCAGATTCGCACATTGTGTCTGTTCACTTCACCATTAAGAAAAAATGTTGCTTCATCACTGAAAACAAGTTTCGCACTGAACGCATCCTCTTCCATGAGCTGTTGCAACCACGCCGAAAATTCAAAGCGTTTGACTTTGTCATCGGGTGTCAGAGCTTGTAGCAATTGTAAACGGTAAGGCATCTGCTTTAGCCTTTTCCATAAGATTTTCCAAACCGTCGGCTGTGGTACGTTTAGCTCCCTGCTTGCTTTATTCGTCGACTTCCGCGGGCTACGCGTGAAACTTGCCCGCACGCGTTCAACCGTTTCTTCGCTCACTGCAGGCCGACCCGTTGATTTCCCCATACAGATGCATCCAGAAGCTTTAAACTGCGCATACCATCGCCGAATGGAGTTAGCAGTTGGTGGATCTTTGTTGAACTTCGTCCTGAAGTGTCGTTGCACTGTTATGACTGACTGATGTGAGTGCATTTCAAGCACGACATACGCTTTCTCGGCTCCTGTCGCCATTTTGTCTCACTGCGCTCTCGAGCGCTCTGGCGGCAGAAACCTGAAGTGCGGCTTCAGTCGAACAAAACTTTATGAGGTTTTCTACGTATCTGTAGTGTGTCGTGACCATATGTCAATGAATGGAGCTACAGTGAATTTATGAAATCGCTTCAATCATTTGTAATAGCCCTGTATAATTTTTTTGTGAAACTGGTGGCTTTTTATGATTGTTTAATCTAACAAAAAGTTTGACAGTACACTGATGTCCTGAGTTCACTCAACCACTTCTGTAGCAGAAAATATTGTTCGCACTTATCTCCCATGGAAAAACAACATTCCATCTTTTAGGGACTGCTTCAGAGCGACAAAATTGTCCACTACCTAGCATTATCCCCAAAAATATATAAATTATTTATGCATACTCAAGCTAAGTTTAACACAGTAAAATTTACAGGAAATGTCAGTTTTCTAAAGAAAGCAGTAGGATATGGCTGTTGTTTCTCAGTTATTAGTAATAGCAACATAAACACATCCACATTTATCATGAAGTAATTGTTATCTGTGTGTTATAAGAATGTAAGTACTAGTATTTCAGCTAACAGGAATCTTTAGTTACTGTATCATGTAATTCTTCCAGATAAGCCTAAGTATCGTATTATGAGGAGACAGTGCACAAATGGTTTAATTCATATTTAACTGGGAGAATGCAGAAGGTTGAAATTAACAGTACCGATAGTCTGCAAAAATCAGCAGAATCTTCTAACTGGGGAGGTATCAAGAATGGTGTCCCACATGGTTCAGTCTTGTGCCCCTTATTGTTCTTAATATACATTAATGAATTGCCACTTTATGTTCATGAAGATGCAAAGCTAGTTCTTTTTGCTGATGATACAAGGTATAGTAATCACACCCAACAAACAAAAATCAACTGAGGAAATTGTAAATAATGTCTTTCAGAAAATTAGTACGTTGTTCTCTGCAAATGTACTCTCACTAAATTTTGAGAAAACACAGTTTATACAATTCTGTACATTAAATGGCATAACATCATTGATAAATATAGACTATGAAGAGAAGTCTGTTGCTAAGGCAGAATATTCAAAATTTCTGCATGTGTCCATTGATGACAAATTGAATTGGAAAAAACACATTGATGATCTGCTGGAATGGTTACGTTCAGTTACTTACATTGTTAGGGCTATTTCAAATTTTGGTGATAAACATACTAGTGAATTAGCCTACTATGCCTGTTTCCATTCGCTGATTTCATATGGTATCATATTTTTGGGTAATTCATCATTAAGAGAAAAAGTATTCATTGCACAAAAGCATGTAATCAGAGTAATAGCTGGAACCCACGCAAAATCACCTTGCAGACATTTATTTAAGAACCTCAGGATATTCACTTATGGAATTTTTTATTAATAACCCATCCCATTTCATAAACAGCGAAATCCATAGCTACAACACTAGAGGAAAGGATACTCTTCACTATTCTGGTTTAAATCTGACTTTGGCACGGAAAGAGTGAATTATGCTGCCACAAAAATCTTTGGTCATTTGCCAAATAGCATTAAAACTTTGACAGATGGCCGACAAACATTTAAAAACAAATTTAAAAAATTCTGAATGACAACTCCTCGTACTCAATAGATGAATTTTTAGGTGTGAAATGGTAACAGTAAAGAAAAGAAAAAATGAATTATATTATGTAAAGAAAACTTATGTTAAGGTGGCTCTTTCCTCATCATTATGAAATGTCATATTCATGATCTGTGGAACAAGTATTAATGCAATTTAATGAATCGACATAATCGTAACATTGGAAGGAGTGGCTGGCAGACATGTTTTTAAATTTCTCTTGAACTGTCACACAAATTGTATCATGTCATTCTTTTATTTCTTTCAGAAGACTTTGTTTCCTAATGAACCAACTACTATTGACACTGAAATATTTTGCCTCTGGTGATTTTCTTCTGTCCATTGGAGACTTTCATTGGTACTGGCAAGGGAATGGGCAATAAGATTATTAAAAGGATGTGTATGACACTGCCAACAAGAACACGGGACAGTTTTGTTAGTTATATCAGTTCTCTGGTGTAATTAAATGAAAATAAAATAAATAAATTTATATGGATTAATTTGTTTTTATTCTGAAATCATTTGTGTTAATATTTATTTTTGGATTCCATTTTTTAACTTAATTCTCTTTTTTTAATCAGTACAGTTATCCCTCCCTTCTCCAGTTCCTTTTATGCTACGTTTGAAGCAGCACTATCAGCAGCTCTGATACTTTTATCACATTTGCGAACAGGCATTCGTATTCTGAAAACAAACTTGGCAGTTCTAAGTTAAGATGACTGCACAAAAGCAGGAAGAACTCTGTGAAGGTGTCGCACCTTCAGTTACTTGCTCTTCTCTCCCAGATTACATATAACTGCTACAGATGATTGCAAAAGCCAAAAATTATGTATGGAGTAATTACTGTTCCTCAAACATTTGGGGTGAAATCCAATAACAGCAGCCTGCACTTTCACGTATGCCTTAGGTACATTTCTACCCTAGTATTACAAAAAAGATAATGGTTGTTTATTGTAAATCTTGGCATCTAATTCTTAATATGTACCATCAATATAATTAATAACAATCGCCACAACACAGAAACAGTATTTATGTGCGCCTATGAACTGCAAAAGTAGATGCACAAATAGTGTTAAAAAATTCAGCAAAAGAACTTTCTGTAGAACACACAGCTGCTGTAATGAATTGGTCGTTCTAAGACGTAAATATAACAACAAGCTATCCAGTAATATCTCTCAGCATTGTCAGTCAAATCAGTCTCCATGATGTCTGTGTTGTCACAGTTTGTTGAAGACTCAATAAACCAACTATTGCACAAAGCTGTTGCTTCTATGTTATGTGCCTACTTGTAGTTCACCATCTACCATACAGCTACATTTGATGGAATACTATCATGTTCTGGCTGTTTCTGGTGATTACGGGTAGCAATGTGGTACAGGTGTGCAAGACTCACACTCCCCCTTGGCTATCGAACTTACTTGTAGTTGCTTCGCCGATCTTCTTTTCAGGATAGCTAGCTGCGATGTTGTGACCACCTTCTTCTCCGAAGATGATATGCTGTTTTGGAGGAAATTTCTATACTTTTAAAATAGCTCCTTACACTCGAGAATACTTTGAACTCAATCTCACTGTATTTTCATCACAGATAACAGTTTTCATATAACTAAAACATTTTTAGTAAGCTCGACAGCTTCTGGTCCGTGAGAAACTATCACATTCATTTTTTCCACAAACACAATCTATAAATCTCTCCAAGTTTAACGTGACAACGATCCGGACCTTGCGAAAGTAAGTGAATGAATGAATAAGTGACTGTCTCTTCCCTTCTTTCAACAACATTCAAATGTTCACACAATAATGTTTGACGTTGCACAGAGTACGGCGCGTTTGTTCCTTGAGTTGGACGTGTAACTTCTTAGGCGGGCTCGGCAACTACCTACCCGCACTGATCATCCGTCCAATACACGTCCGTCCTGCACACACATAACTACTTTACCACACTCATCTCTAAAATGACGCGTGTTCGAGACGATGGAAATACGAGGGTCTCTAGAATTTACCCCGAAATTCTCGAGGCACTACAATGTTTAAAAATGACTCATCTGAATGGAACTGATTGTGGCGTCCTTCTATTGACAACTCCATCAAATCGTGTATTTTACTGTATGCAACTTGGAATTTACGTTCTACAGAGTGTCTCCATTCTGTAATCTCTGCTAGTTTTTATAGGCATAACATTTACAAGTTCATTTCTTTTTTTAACAAAAGTATGTTTGTTGTAGCTCTCTATCCATGTAAATTTGTTTGTAAATGGAATTGTTGTATATTTTTTCCCATATTTTACTCGGGAATTTAGAATATTCTCTTGTTGGTGAAACAACAAATGCCTGATCCTTTATCTAACTTCAAGACAAATCGTTGTACTGTTATACAAACAAGTACCCAACAAAATTAGTTAATTGTTTTTCACTAATATTTGCACTGAATGAGACTGCAGCAGTTTTCCTCTTTTCAGCTACACTCTTGAAATCGTTTATAGTAGCTACTAGCTTAAAAGTATCTTCAAGCGAATAGTGTTGCGATCTGGAATGCTTATTACTCATGTTAGACAGGCTATTTCTGCAGACAATGACTAATTAAATATGAAATGACATATGCAAAAATACCCAATATGCTCTTGACTTGTGGCCAACTTAACTGGATAGGAAGGGCTATTCCAGGAATAACTAACCAGAGAATAAAATGGCGTCATACAACGTTTACTCCGAGTTCACCTGTCGTTAGCCTATTCCTTGGTTAGCTAACCCTGGATTTTTTTTGAGATTGTACCTTTGGCCCATCCTCCATGATGAATGAAATTGTACAGAAAGGCCCATCTAAAATTGTAAATTTTCAGTATCTCTTAAATGAAAAAAGAAAAAAAATTCAACTCATTTTTAAGTAACAACTTTATCACGTGGAGAAAAAAGGATCATAAATGGCTTGTGTATTCGAAATCTACCAACAATTTTTTTGTTTTTGTTGTAAACTTTTATAATCTCCTTCAAGCAAGCCATCACGTGATGCACTCTGTGATTGGGTTCATTTAGAATGGGCTTCAAGAGCATGAACAATCATTTAACCACATAATCTGTACAAAAATTGGATAGAATGTGAGATACATTTGAAACAAAAAAATACTATTGATCAAATTGGCCTTGAACTACTGGAAAAAGAGAAGGAACATTGGTGTCAGGTTCTAAAAAGAATTATACCCACCATCAGGTACCTAGGTCAACATAATAAGGCCTTAAGGAGAACCAGCAACAAGCTCTATCGAGAAAATTATGGTCATTTTCATGGTTGATCGAAATGATAACAGAATTTGACCCTGGTTTCAGGAACATTTAAGGTGGATAAAAATTCAAGAAATATTCAAAATAAACTCATAAATTTGCTTGCCAACAAAGTAAAAAAAACATTGTTAATTTTGTAAAATAAAGTTATTTTGTAAACGCTGAATCACTTCATAAGCCCCTTGGTTTGGTTGTGTGGGTCCACTCTTTTTTTCAAATAACACTTAATTAGCAATTTTAAGATCCTTGTGGATCACAGAGGCTCCTTTTGCCTTGTAGAAATGTTCTGAAATTCTCTAGGTAGGTCAATATCCATTAAGATAAGGTTCCTGGAAGAAGTCTTTGGATAACTTCAAGGAAGTACAATGCAACATTTCAACCACTGTAGAATTCCTTTCACAGCGGATGGAATAATGAACGTCAAGGAGAGCGATAAGTAATACCTGCCTGTAGCATGAGTCATATGTTACTCTTCAGTGTGTAGTGAAACCTTTCATTTTCACCTTGTTGATGATATGCAGCCATTCTTGTCAGTTTACAGCCACAAATCTTTGCTAAGGTTTGGTAGAAACTAGACTGAACTATGTTTTTACAAATCTGGTAATCCAGGAAGTAAAAAGCGCTATCGTTACTGTCTCTGCTTCAATATTTTGAAGGGACATAATTTCTATGCAACTGGTAAATCTATCTATGCAAGTTAAATAGGAAGTAAATCTATTAGAGAGTGGTAGAAGACCCACCAGACTAGCATATATCACCTGAAAACGTTCGCCAACAATGGAAAATTTTCCGATTGGTGTGTTAGTGTGCCTTGCAATTTTACTCTTCTGGCAAGATGTACACACCCTAGTTCATTGTTGAACAGCATTCTTTAAGTTTGGATAGACAAATTTGGATGACGTGAGTTTGACTCAAGCTCCCATACAAGGATGAGCCATTAGATTGGATTCCATTAGGAATTTTGTGCACCTCTACCAGACAGGAAGTACTGCAAACATTAGTTACACAAATTTGAAACCGTTTTTTATTATTGCATATCGATTTCAAACACAGAGTGATTATCTTAAGTGCAAATGCATTATATAACGCACAAAGTGAGGCCTCAATGATCAGTGCTCAAACATATGTGTCAATTTACAATAGATACGAGTGTTGTACCAAAAGTGATTTTCCCATATTTTTTACAAGTAGAAAACATTGTTTATTGTTATTAACTTATACATTGTTGAAAAGCTTACACTTTTGTCTATTTTTCAACATAGTCTCCATTTTTTCGACACACTTTGGAAGACGGTGCTCCAGTTTTTGTATTCCTAAGTTGGAGAAGCCTCCCGCCAACCTGTTGAGGAAGTGTGTGACCTGTGCTCGAACTTCATCGTCGCTCTTGAAGCGTTTGCCACCTAAGTGTTCTTTTAGCTTGGGGAAGAGGTGATAATCGCTAGGGGCTAAGTCCGGGCTGTATGGGGGATGGGGCATAACAGTCCACACACATTTCTTCAAAAGCTCCTTTGTTTGACAAGTGACGTGGGTCGAGCGTTGTCGTGAAGAAGCACTACTCCCTCCTTCAGTCGTCCTTTCTGGCGATTCTGGATTACTCGGCGGGGTTTGGTCAATGTTTTACAATATCTGTCTGAGTTTATTGTCGTTCCAGATTGCATGAAATCGACGAGGAGTACCCCCTTCCGATCCCAGAACAGTCGCCATAACCTTTCCTGCCGACTGTGTTCTTTTGAATTTCTTCGGCCGCAGTGAACTGGAGTGGCGCCACTGACAAGATTGTTGTTTTGTTTCGGGGGTGTAATGAAACACCCACGTTTCATCTCCAATGGTGATAGACTCCAACAACTTCTCCTTGTTGCCTCTTCCCTCATACTGTTGAAGGAACTTGCGAGCACAGTCAAGGCATTGCTCCTTGTGTCCGTCAGTCAGCATCCGGGGAACCCAGCGAGTACACACCTTGCAATAACCCAACGTATCTGTTAAAGTTCTTTCAATTTTGCCGTGGGAAGCTTCAGGAATGGGTTCAACAAGTTCACGGACAGTGACCCTCCAGTCTTTGAGCAGCACACTGTTGATCTTCTGGACAATTGCATCCAAAACCGGCAGATTTGACTCTGTTATTCATCGTGAACTTCCGTGCGACTCCCAGCAAAAGCCCTGCACCATTGGCGGACGTGCTAAACGGACATGCACTCTACACCATAAACCTCAGTCAGCTGTCGATGAATCTCCACGGGCAGTAACTTCCTTGCGTAGAGAAACTGGATTACTGCTCGAACCTCGCACTTGGCGGGAGCGGCGATCAGCACTTCCACCTCTGACGGCTGCCAAGCCAACAGTCAGCGACGTAGCGAATCGTGGTCGGGGTGGGGGAACCACTGCACACGTCACTGTTGTTGGATTTTGCCTAGCACCTTCCCTCGAGGCTGTAGCTCATTGGAAACCTTACTTTTGGTACAACCATCGTAACATTGAGTTTTACAAGGTAAAATACATACCAAGACTAAGTCCAGTGTACTCATATAACCCTGCACAAAATATATATCCAATCATAGGTGTTTATCTTGAAGAACATACGAACTACCAGGTAAGACTCAAACTGAACCAGCTACTTACAACTGATGCCAACACTGCCCTCTTTATTGACTGCATTTACGGTAAAAGATATTTATTTGTACAGAAAAAATAGATTGCACGTAGATTTATATTAAATAGAACACAGCATTATAGAATTAAGATATATTGCCATAAAAATAGTGCAAGCAAATACGAACGCTACTAGTGCTAACTAGGTTGTTGAATGGGATTACAAGTGATTTCGAATTGCTGCATTCCAATATAATAGTCTTTTCTAGAAATATGTGTTAATGAAACCATCATATCATCAATAAAATTGCAGCAGGCATTTAAAATACATGTACTCGTACCTGTTACTAAAATATCTTGTACACCATGGACTGAAAGCCAGAATGAAATCCTACAACTATGCTCTCTGGCAACTCAAATTCAAATGACTCTATCTTAGTAGAAAGTTACAGACTCAAGACTTTTTATTCTTTCAATAAACCGATATTTATATTACAGACCAACTGTTCTAAAAATATTTATTTGCAGATGATGACCACTAAATGGATGAATACAGTATGGTTTAGATGAAGTTAATAACAACTTTTTATACTAACTAATGTACATTATGAAAAATTTGGTAACATAGTTTGATGTTATGAATCATTAGGGATACAATGAGGATGAAGTTAGTAAGAGATATGTTCACAGATAAAAAGTATCTAAAACGTTCTCATATTGTGACCAACTGTCATGGTACTACATAAGAGCTCCACAAAGATGTTTTAACGTCTTACTAGTAGACAGATGGACGTCTCATATTTAAACTTGGGGAGCCAGCCAGCCCATGAAGCACTCCCAAAAATGGATGCTCTTCCTCATCATCTGTTCGTTGAGCAGGACACTTTTGGTCCAGTTTTGCTTGCAGAATATCTCCATGTCTTCGAGGAGATGAAGATATCGGCCCTTGGCACCTCTATCTAACAGCTTAAACTGTGATGTTAAATCTGGGGGAGCATGCTCTCTGGCAACCAAATGTGCTGCAAAATTAGATCTCTTCACTATATTTTTTCTGTCTAATGCCACATGCTCACGATATCTCAGTTGCAGCTCTCCCTGTGTTAGTCCTATGTAGACAGCGTTGAATTCTGCGTTGAATTGACTTACAGACTACTGATCCATAAAAATAGTACTTCTAGTTGTCAGCATCTGCACGTAAATACTCTAAAATAGTTGTCTCTAATATAAATACCGGTTTATTGAAACAATAAAAAGTCTTGCATCTGTAATTGTCTACACTATCATATAAATAGTTCATAAAATGACAGTGAGATAGATTTATTTGTATTTTCAGTTGCAAGTGGAAAAGATATTTAATAAGAAGTACATGTGTTTTAAATGTCTGCTACAGTTCTATTATTGGTATCATGGTTTCATTAACACATATTTCTACAAAAGACTATTCTATTAGAGCTTAAGCAATTCGAAATTACTTGTAATTCCATTCAACAACCTAGTAAGCATTAGTAGCTTTCATATTTTCTTGCATTATGTGTTTATGGCAATATGTTTTTAACTCCATAATTCTGTATTCTATTTAATATAAATCTCATACAATCCATCGCCTTCTGTACAAATAAATAGTCTGTGTAGTAAATATATTCAATATGCTACCATCCCCCATCATGAACATGAGTAGTGGGGCAACCTGCTACGAGCACTCTCTGCATTGTTGCCAGATGTATCCAAGATAGCTGCATGTAGATTTGGAAACAGCGCATGACGTCATCCAAGATGGCTGCCATGACGTTAGCCGATGATGCAAGTACCATTCTCCAAGATGGCGGCTTTTGGAGGGAAAGTGCCATGCCCCCTTCCCCCATAAAAGTGGGGGGAAGTTCAGATCAAAACTGGATAATGCATCACACCCCGGTTATCTATACTAAGCCAAGAAAATCACGGGAAGATATGTCACTTGGCCTACCTCCACTAACCTAAGTCACCCGACCGCCACCTCCTCCTAGGAACTGGCGCCAAGTTTCAATTTTGGCTGTAAATAAAGGTCAGTTTGCGAATCTCTACTAAGCTAAGAAAATGACATGCAAGAAAGGGCACTTGGACTACCCTCAGTCATCCGACCGCCACGTCCTTCTAAGGTTTTGTGGGAAAAGGACTTAGACGTAAGTCTTTATTTAATAGATTTCATGCTGTACAGCCATCCGGTGTGTTCACCATGAGGTCTGGACTCCAACTGACTTAGTACACAGCGCCACCACCAGAGGGCACTGTCGTCCAAGATGGCGGCCATGATGTCAGGTGATGAAACAAGTAACTTCATCCAAGATGGCAGCAGTGTGAAATTCAAGAAGTGCCATGTCCCCATCCCAGGTGGGAAATTCAAATTTTGTCAGATTTTCGCGAGTGCCATGCCCGCCTGGACTTGGAAGGGAATAGTTAAAGTCTCCAACACTATCCTCAACTGACTGCCACGTCCCCTTGCCAACCCATGTTTGTGGGCTAATGTGTACTAACGTGCACTATCGTGTACTAATGTGCACAGTGTATGACGTCATCCAAGATGGCGGCTGTGATGTCAATTGATGACACAACTGCCAACCCCCCCCTGGGGGGAAGTCTGAATTTTGGCGGGAAGATAGGTCAATTGGGCTACCTCTACTAACCGCATCCCCCTCCCAAACCCCCCCCCCCCCCTCCCAGAAAAATGGTGTGAAGTTCAAATTCCAACAGGATAATCCATCACACCTAAGAAAATGATGGGAAAGAAAGGTCAGTTGGGCTACACCCAATAACCTAAGTCACCCGACCGCCACCTCTTCTTAGGAACTGGTGCCAAGTTTGAATTTTGGTGGTAAAGGGAGGTCACTTGGGGTTTCTCTACCAACCTAAGAAAATCGGAGGAAGACAGCTATCTTGGACTACCTCCACTAACATAAGTCACCCGACCGCCACCTCTTCCTAGGGACATGTGAGTAAAGGACTCAGCCTGCACTGGGCTGCCGCCACCTCGTGCTTGAGGGACCCAAACGTGCACCTGTGTGTGGCTTTGCAGTTGATGGCCGTATCACTTCGTAGGGGTTCCCTCTACCCTCCTCTGCGGTCCAGTGGACAGGAGGGCGGTGGGCAGTGCCTCCATACGTTGTTTGCATGTCTGTTTCATTATTTTGTGAGCAGGTCTGTAGGCTGTGCTATGCGCTGTTTGGACAGTTTACGAGTACTGAGCGTGTCTACACATCAGTTTGATGCATTATTGAGGACTTGTTTGCAGGTCTATACTGAAATTATTTCAGTGTAGTAGTTTGCATCTGTGTAGGCTGTGGAATGCTTTACTTCCACAGTCTACAATTAGCAATTGTGTCTGTTGCATTATTTACGAGTAGTTTGCAGGTCTGCTGACTGTGTGACGTGACTCCAAGCATGTCAGAGCGTGTATTTTGTACCAGTGTAATAAATATCTCCATCCGTAAATAAATTGTTCCAAAATAAATAAAGTACATTCCTCCCTCTCTCCAGGAAGGAGAATGTATGTCATGCGCTTGAAATATATTTCTCACGATGAAGTATTATCAACGCTACATTCCATGCAACTGATAGGTCGGAAACACAGGAGATCTAATATTATAGCCCGTTTTAAGTGCAGAACGTTGTAGCATTAGGAGTGCGTGTGTTTATGTTCTCTCTTGCCAATACCTTCCAGGTTCCGATCCTAGACTCTAGAACAATACTTTAGAGTTGACAGTTTGGCTGATTTACATCAAAATGCGTCGAACTCCATCCATCTGGAGCTCCATTGCGCATGAAAATCATTCGTTTCTTCTTCTTCTTCTTAACTATCTGCTGTTACATCATGGCACTTTGAAATCTGTTACTATACATCGATAAGGAGTGCTAAGCTCCTCGATATGGGCGCATCTCGAGATGGGCGAGGACTCAGAAAGCTCAATTCATTCACGAAACGTGGAGTATAACGGTCTTCTTCTGGTCGGTTGCAGATTAATTCGCTAACGGTGCTGCATGGCAGGTTGGTCAACGACAGTATGAGGAGGATCTTTCACTCTCTAATTTTACCCTAAGATAGTGAGAATGCTCTGTGACTCTCATACGCAGAGAGATGGATCATAAATTAAACACTATGCTGGAGGTAATGGAAATATGTGGAGCGCTGTCTGGTAGACTTTGATGATTTATGTATTCGAAACTTAACACTGAATGGACGTACTCACAGTTACCGATCCATGTTCGCAATGATACTCGCAGAGAGGAGAAGGAGTGGTTTAGTTATGATATTGAAATTGAGGAAACATGCTGTCACATCATTAGCCTGTGTTGAAGTTACTGTAAAATTGCTAAAATTGTTCACGCTAACAAATGTGATGCTTATTATTAGAGTACATCGATGGTGTCTTTTTCATCCCATCTGTGCACTGGCACGCTGTTGGCTACCACATAATGATTGACTGATATCGCTTGTTTGAGTTGAGGAAAGAGTTTTGCTGGGTACACAGCACCTTCTGGGGTGGATAGCACCGAAACACTGATCACGTACATGAGTGCAATATTGTGAGGAATCAGTCGAAAGGGAAAGCAGAGCCGTCAGCTATGCCGTCAGCTTGAGAGACGAGTCTAAATGTAGAGCTCTTGAATCACATTTGGACTGTAGTTTGGAAACAAACGCCAACGCCGTAAAACTTTTCCAGTTTCCTTATGTTGTAACTGTCTTTTATTTAATATCAGCCGATGTGTGGTATGTTATGCTATCCACCATAAGAACATGATTTACACTGTGCAACGTCTAGTTTCCTACGAAATGCCGTCATGTCAGTTTAGAACTTGGCACAAACCTCAGAGTCGTGGCAGAAAAACGAAACATTTAGGAGGTAGAGAATAACGATGATAGTATGTCGAGCTGATTGATTTGAATGGACGCTGATCTGCTTCGGACTGTAGTATCTGTATCTAGTTTGGATATGTACCACATTGCGAGAATTTCCGCCGAGTGGTCAAAACACGGTCCTGTTGCACTAACTCGGGTCGTTCTGTTTCTACACGGATTGCAGACGGTGGTGGATATGTCTTTCTCCGACTTCTGCACAGTTCCGAATTAAATTTGAACGATCACATGCGCAAAGCTGTAGAAATGAAATCAGTTGCAAGATGCGTAGGGACTGGTTAATACCAGATTGTAACTTTACTGTAACAGATATATTCGAGAAAGGCGTCTCGTTTCGAGATTTGAGAGTGCCAGAAATATGATTCACTTGTGGGTGTGACCCAGTGCATGTATGGTTGAATGGAAAGACTTGATTCCAAATAATGGACATTATTTCTAGCAGATAGTGTAACGCTTGTGATCTGAAAGGCTATTGTACATTTTCTTACGACCTCAATCAGCACATCATCTACTACTACTACTGTTTGTGTCCCTTCTCAATCAGTCGTCCCCTAGAACATGGTGGAAATATCGCGGAACCTCCGATATGGTATCTTGACAGAATGCGCTACAAATACTATAGAATTATCTAGCTGGAGCGGTGTGAGTGAGTCGCAAATACCGCTTACATACCACGTTCCTTAGCCGAATCACTTTCAAAATGCGTTAATTTTATCATGAGGTTGCATCGTGGGCTACATGTTGGTGTGATATTACACATTCCTATGATCACCGTCATGGTATTTGTCCGGAAGAAATCACCTCGTTCAGAGGTAATGCTGTACCTCGATTTGTAAAGCGAGTATAACTTTCAACATGGATACTTGCAAGCAGCTGTAGAACCAAGACCGCTTATGACGGTATCATACAGTAGTTGTTGCGATCGGGTGTTTTTTAAAGGCTGGCCGATTACGTCTCTCTTTCTAAGACACAGTGGTAGCTCTCGCTAGAAAAACCTAAGGGACATGCACCCATCGTTAATTTTCGGTCAGTATTATTTTGCATCGTGTGGAATCATTTATTGGTCAAGTATTATACTTAGTAGTAGTGGGGGGACCGTGATATGTTCGTATTTGAGCATCAGGCTTATAATGTATGTGTTTGTGGCTCTGAGCACTATGGGTCTCAACTGCTGTGGTCATCAGTCCCCTAGAACTTAGAACTACTTAAACCTAACTAACCTAAGGACATCACTCACACCCATGTCCGAGGCAGGATTCGAACCTGCGACCGCAGCAGCAGCGCGGCTCCGGACTGGAGCGCTTAGAACCGCACGGCCACCGCGGCCGGCCTATGTGTTTGTGTTCCGATATGTGTAAAGGAGATGACTATGTCTCGTCGTAAGGAAGGTAGAGATATTTCCATTTCCAGAGGCACGGTCTTCAGCAGGTTGTATTTCCGATACCTCGCTCATTGACCAATGCCATTCAATTGAGACCATAATCTTAACATTTACTTGTAAGTATAATGGTAAAACATATATGTGACCCGTTTTCTAGAATGATTCCGTGTATGCATGGCATGTGATGTGAATGCTTCACGTTACCGGTTAATAGCAGCAGCTGTCCAAATGCAGAGACCTCTTGGAGAGTAAGAATGTAGCAGACATATTCGAGAAAGGTGTCTCGTTTCGAGATTTGAGAGTGCAAGAAATATGATTTACTTGTGGCTGTGAACCAGTGCATGTGTGGTTGAATGGAAAGACTTGATTCCAAATAATGGACATTATGTCTAGGGTACCTTGATTTGTAAAGTGGGTACAGGTTTTAGCATGGATACTTGCGTGCAGCTGTAGAACCAAGACCGCTTATGACAGTAACATACAGTAGTTGTTGCAATCGGGTTTTTTTCAAGATCTGGCCAATTTCGTCTCTATTTCTAAGACACAGTGGTAGCACTCGCAAGAAAAACCTAAGAGACATGCACCGATCGTTGATTTTCGGTCAGTATTACTTTGCATCATGTCGAATCATTTATTGGTCAATTACACTACTGGCCATTAAAATTGCTACACCAAGAAGAAATGCAGATAATAAACGGGTATTCATTTGACAAATATATTATACTAGAACTGACATGTGATTACATTTTCACGCAATTTGGGTGCATAGATCCTGAGAAATCAGTACCCAGAACAACCACCTCTGGCCGTATTAATAGCCTTGATAGGCCTGGGCATTGAGTCAAACAGAGCTTGGATGGCGTGTACAGGTACAGCTGCCCATGCAGATTCAACACGATACCACAGTCCATCAAGAGTTTTCAACTGGTGAGAGTGTAAGTAGGCTGTTTAGGTTTTTATATTGGTAACACCACGTAGCGCTCGGTATGAAAATCACTGGCTGTGCCGTGTGCAGTCTATGGCTGGTTTGCATTGTTGTTTGCTATTGTAGTGTTGGGCATCTGGATGTGAACAGCGCCTAGCGTTGCGCAGTTGGTCAGCCGCCAGCAGTGGTGGATGTGGGGAGAGAGATGGCGGAGTTTTGAGAGCGGATGATCTGGATGTGTGTCCATCAGAGACAGTAAATTTGTAAGACTGGATGTCATGAAGTGCTATATATATTATGACTTTTAAACACTATTAAGGTAAATAAATTGTTTGTTCTCTATCAAAATCTTTCATTAGCTAGCTATGCCTATCAGTAGTTAGTGCCTTCAGTAGTTAGAATCTTTTATTTAGCTGGCAGTAGTGGCGCTCGCTGTATTGCAGTAGTTCGAGTAACGAAGATTTTTGTGAGGTAAGTGATTCATGAAAGGTATACGTTATTGTTAGTCAGGGCCATTCTTTTGTAGGGATTGTTCAAAGTCATATTGCGTTGCGCTAAAAAATTGTGTGTCAGTTTAGTGTTGATCAGAATAGGTAAAGAGCGAAATGTCTGAGTACGTTCAGTTCTGCTCAGCTGTTTGAAAATCAAATAAAGTAAGAGGTTTATCAGCACAGTAGTTCATTAATTTTTCTAAGGGGAAGTATCAAGAGGTCTGGAAAATGTGCTGGCCAGGGCAGCAGTCGAACAGTTTCTGTATCCAGAAAGGCCCGTACAGGACCTGCAACATGCGGTCGTGCATTATCCTGCTGAAATGTAGGGTTTCGCAGGGATCGAATGAAGGGATGTAACACATCTGAAATGTAACGTCCACTGTTCAAAGTGCCGTCAATGCGAACAAGAGGTGACCGAGACGTGTAACCAGTGGCACCCCATACCATCACGTTGGGTGATATGCCAGTATGGCGATGACGTATACACGCTTCCAATGTGCGTTCACCGCGATGTCACCAAACATGGATGCGACCATCATGATGCTGTAAACAGAACCTGGATTCATCCAAAAAAATCACGTTTTACCATTCGTGCACCCAGCTTCGTCGTTGAGTACACCATAGCAAGCACTCCTGTCTATGATGCAACGTCAAGGGTAACCGTAGCCATGGTCTCCGAGCTGATAGTCCATGCTGCTGCAAACGTCGTCGAACTGTTCGTGCAGATGGTTGTTGTCTTGCAAACGTCCCCATCTGTAGACTCAGGGATCGAGATGTGGCTGCTCGATCCATTACAGCCATGTGGATAAGATGCCTGTCATCTCAACTGCTAGTGATACGAAGCCATTGGGATCCAGCACGGCGTTCCGTATTACCGTCCTGAACCCACTGATTGCATATTCTGCTAACAGTAATTGGATCTCGACCAACGCGAGCAGCAATGTCGCGATACGATAAACCGCAATCATGATAGGCTACAATCCGACCTTTATCAAAGTCGGAAACGTGATGGTACGCATTTCTCCTCCTTACACGAGGCATCACAACAACGTTTCACCAGACAACGCCGGTTAACTGCTGTTTGTGTATGAGCAATCGGTTGGAAACTTTCCTCATGTCAGCACGTTGTAGGTGTCGGCACCAGCGCTAACCTTGTGTGAATGCTCTGAAAAGCTAATCATTTGCATGTCACAGCATCTTCTTCCTGTCGGTTAAATTTCGCGTCTGTAACACGTCATCTTCGTGGTGTAGCGATTTTAATGGCCAGTAGTGTATTATACTTAGTAGTAGTGCGGGATTCGTGACTTGTTCGTATTTGAGCATCGGGCTTATAATGTATGTGTTTGTGTTCCGATATGTGCAAAGGAAATGACTATGTCCAGTCGTAAGGAAGGTAGAGGTATTTCCATTTCCAGAGCCACAGCCTTCAGCAGGGTGTATTTCCAATACCTCACCCACTGACCAACGCCGTTCAATTGAGACCGCGATTGTCACATTTAATTGTAAGTGTTGTATGGTAAGGTAACTGGGGATCTAGAAACGACGGAGAGGCTCCGTCCCGACCACAGCCGCAGTGGTCCACAACCCCACGACGACTATTGCTGTCCACTTCACCCCTCCACCGCCCCACACCGAAGCCAGGGTTATTATGTGGTTCGGCCCCCGGTGGACGCCCCCAGGGAACGTCTCACGCCAGACAAGTGTAACCTCTATGTTTGCGTGGTAGAGTAATGGTGGTGTACCCGCACAAGGAGAACTTGTTTGCGCAGCAATTGCCGACATAGCGTAACTGAGGCGAAATAATGGGAACCAGCCTGCATTCGCCGAGGCAGATGGAAAACCGCCTAAAAACCATCCACAGACTGGCTGGTTCACCGCTCCTTCACACCCGGAAAGCCGTGCGTTAGACCACACAGCCAACCGGGCGGGCTGACTGTAAGTATGATGATAAAACATATATGTGACCGGTTTTCTAGAATGGTTCTGTGTATACATGGTCTGTGGTGGGAATGATCCACGTTACTGGTTTGTGGCAGCAGCCGTCCGAATGCAGAGGCGTCTTGGCATGTAGGAATGTATCTGAGTTAACTTTGCCATCGTCTAGACGAACGAATAGCGAACTAATACTTAGTATGTGTTGGATAGTTTTCGTGATCATGTGGATATTTGACGAGATTCAGTATGGACATGTGTTGTGCTGGGTCATTAACCCCTCCCATGTAAATTGTTCAGTTGACTACTTCTCCACATTTCGCTTCTTTATTTAGTTGAGAGAACATAGATTGTTGTGCATGCATCTAGCATGTGGAAGACAGGTTTGCCGGTTCTCTACACATGAGAAACAGGACATTTGACTTTGTAAATTGTAGGGATGATTAGGAATCTGTTAAATGACAAACATCGGTATTCGAGAGTGGAAATATCAGTTTGCTCTATTTGTTTCGAGTTCTCATGCAAAGGTCCACACAGACGGGATAAGTGCTAAAGTTTGGGGTTTGTAGAGAAATAATTTCCAGTCTGTATCTTCGGAAATATGTTGCTTGAGCGATCGGTAGGCTACTTCTGTGTAGAAGTACGTCAAAAAGGGTATAATAATATGGCAAACAACGTGGAAATACTTGTGTTCGTGTAATCCCAGAGTCTGGAGATTGGTGTAGAAACGCAAGCAAGAAGGCAGGTCTGGACCAGAAATAGTAGCGCGTTTTTACCGAGGGGGAAAGGGTCAGTATTTGGACATCATTTCTGAGAGTGACTTCGATTCACTGAGGGCTTTCGGATGTAAAAGGTGTGATTTTCTATGGCGGAGGATACGTATTTTATATTTACTACATCGACGTTGTAAGTGGTGATATATTGCTGGGTCAGAGATCGATTTAGCGTTTTAATATTCAAGCTCCTGTCCTTGGTGGGAGAGCAGTGTAATTAAGTAGTAGTCTTTCCGTATTTGACGTTATGTAGGGTACACGGTGATATATTGATGGGTCGCCGGTCGATTTCAAGTTCTAATATTCGAGCTCTTGTCCCCAGTGGGCGAGATTTGTAATTGAGTAAGAGTCTTTCCGTATTTGACGACATATAGGGCATGTTGCAGGGTTTAATTGTCGATGTAATATGGTGGTCTGTGTAAAATAACCGCTGTAAGTCTCGTCTGCATAAGGAAAAAAGGCTGACGGTGCTTCCACACCGCTGGCATCGGTAATTCGGCGGATAAATTCGATAAGAGCCGATCATAATGCTAGATTCATTCACAAGACAGCCTTTGTTCCGGGATGTAGGAGCGTCTACAAAGTGATTTGAACAAGGTGGAGGCAACGTATGTTCTGAGAAAGCAAGTATTCAGAGACAATTTGAAGCATACCAGCCACCTCAGGCAGGGATGCTGTCACTCATCCGCCACTATGACATTACGACATCTCCATACTTGTAGCTGTAGGATACCGAAAATTCATGACTTTTTTCTCTTCTGTATGGCAGTGCTTCGTATTCTGTTTGTATAATTGTTCTGAATCGCCCCCATCTTTACTTAGACGGTGATCTATTTCCAAACAAGGAGAATGCTCTTATGATTAACGGTGTGTTCGCAGGCGTACACAGGCTTTTAGCTGTGAGAACGTTTAACGTTTCTGAGATGTATATTGGCAGCAGGACGAGCATTCCACTGCGAGACCTGAGCCACGGTGGACATGTCACGTGTGGTCCATTAGAAAACGCTGAGAAGAAAGCAGCTTTTGCTATTCTAGAAAGGATTTCTGAAGTGTCGCTCGGCAATTAGCTCTTCGCCGGACCACAGGAGCGTTCACGCCAGCGGTGTCGAAAACATGCTCGCGTGGCCCACCTTGGAGCGTGTGCACTTTGAAAATTGGTCTTCGCTCCCGTCCGATCGCGTCATCAATGGCGCCTTGGTGATGACGTATTTTGAGAGGAATTTCTCAGGTGTCTCAAGTATTATGGGGAAGCCGCCACCTCGTGCTTGAGGGACCCAAACATGCACATGTGCGTGGCTTGGCAGTTGATGACAGCATCACTTCGCTGGGGTTGCATCAGGCCTCTTCTGCAGTCCAGTGTACAGGGGGGGGGGGGGGGGGCGGCGAGCGGTGCCTGCATATGTTGTTTGCATGTCTGTTGCAGTATTTTGTGAGCAGGTCTGGAGGCTGTGCTATGCACTATTTGGACAGTTTACGAGTACTGAGCGTGTCTACACATCAGTGTGATGCATTATTTAGGACTTGTTTGCAGGCATATACTGAAATTATTTCAGCGTAGTAGTTTGCATCTGTGTAGGCTGCGGAATGCTTTACTTCCACAGTCTACAATTAGCAATCGTGTCTGTTGCGTTATTTACGAGTAGTTTGC
This sequence comes from Schistocerca nitens, assembly GCF_023898315.1. NCBI lineage: Eukaryota > Metazoa > Arthropoda > Insecta > Orthoptera > Acrididae > Schistocerca > Schistocerca nitens. Next base: position 712,335,165 of record NC_064617.1, on the reverse strand, counting down.
AGGTCTGCTGACTGTGTGACAAGACTCCAAGCATGTCACAGCATATGTTTTGTATCAGTATCATCAGTGAATAAGTTGTTCCAACATAAATAAAGTGCACTCCTTCCTCTCTCCACCAGCCCAGTGCAAGCTGAGTCCTTTTCTCACTAATCCCTAGGAAGAGGTGGCGGTTGGGTGACTTAGGTCAGTGAAGGTAGTCCAAGTGTCCTTTTTTCGCCCCATTTTCTTATCTTAGTAGAGATACGTGAGTCTTTACTGGCAAAATTCAAACTTGGCGTCAGTTCCTAGGAAGAGGTGGCGGTCGGGTGACTTAGGTTAGTGGGGGTAGCCCAATTGCCCTATCTTTCACAACATTTTCTTAGGTGTGATGCATTATCCTGTTGGAATTATTCTTGGTGAAGGGAGTGGAGGGGAGGGAGGGTTAGGTTAGTGGAGGTAGCCCAATTGACCCATCTTCCCGCCAAAATTCGAACTTTCCACCAGGGGTGTGTGGCAATTGTGTCATCAACTGACATCACAGCCGCCATCTTGGATGTCATGCACTGTGCACATTAGTACATGTTAGTGCATGTTAGTACACATTAGCCCATCAAATGGGTTGGTAAGGAGACGTGGTGGTCGATTGAGAACCGTGGTGGAGACTTTAACTATTTCCTTCCAATTCCAGGTGGGCAAGGCACTAGCGAAAATCTGACAAAATTTGAATTTCCCACTTGGGAGGGGGGTGTGGCACTTTTTGAATTTCTCGCCGCCGCCATCTTGGATAACGGAACTTGCATCATTACCTGACATCATGGCCGCCATCTTGGATGACAACGCCCTCTGATGGTGGTGCTGGGTATTAAGTCAGTTGGAGTCCTGACCCCTTGGTGAACAAACCGGATGGCCATACTGCATGAAATTGTTTAATAAAAGACTTATGCCCAAGTCATTTCCCCACGAATACTTAGGAGGAGGTGGCGGTTGGGTGACTGAGGGTAGTCCAAGTGCCCTTTCTTTCACGCCATTTTCTTAGCTTAGTAGAGATACGCGAACTGATCTTTATTTACTGCCAAAATTCAAACTTGGCACCAGTTCCTAGGAGTTGGTGGTCAGGTGACTAAGGTTAGTGGTGGTAGGTCAAGTGACGTATCGTCTCGTACTTTTCTTAGTTTAGTAGATATAACTGTGGTGTGATGCATTATCCTGTTGGAATTTGAACTTCCCACCGTTTTTCTGGGGGAGGGAGGCGTGGCACTTTCCCACCAAAAGCCGCCATCTTGTATAACGGTACTTGCGTCATCGGCTGACATCATGGCAGCCATCTTGTCTGATGTCATGCACTGTTGCCAAGTCTACATGCTGCCATCTTGGATGACGTCATCGCTGCCATCTTGGATACATCTGGCAACAATGAAGAGTGCACTTGCAAGCAGGTTGCCCCAATACTAACATGGAGCTTAGTTGCATAGGTTTTTTTTCTTTTTTTTTTGTAAGCGGTTGGCTGAGCTTTGTTGGCTTGTTTCTTCACGATGAACACCTATGTCTGGAGTTATACTTTGTGAATGATTGTGTGAGTCACTGGACATAGTCTTGGTATGTATTTTACCTTGTAAAAGTCGATGTTCTGTATGGTAACTTGACACACAGAGTGACTCACATTATTATTCGGGCATTCATTAAAAACTAGCCTTTGCAACACACAGACTCTATGATTCAAAGAAAATAGTGTACATGCAAACTAATTGATAATATCCCTGTTAGACAGGGACAACAACACCATAGTAAAATGTCTATATTTAGGAAACAGGGGAGAAATAGTGACCCTGGAACCTTCAAACGCCGTTAACGCGTGTCAAAAAAGTTATTGCGACACACTCAGTTGTCCTGCAGAGGTCGTGTGCAGAGGAGCCACGGACAGCGAGGTAAAGTACAGCTGAACTAATAATGGGTTGCAGAAGAAGAGAGCACATTTGAACAGCTCAGCTAGAAATTTTTCATCATGCTGTAGGCAAAAGTTTTCATAAAACTGCTAAAACGTTACAAATCACGAAGAGTGTAGTTTCCAATATAATCAGGAGATTGCAGGAGAAAGGTAGGACTGACAATGTACTGCATATGGGACGTCCAAGAACTTCGGGTGCGCTTCATAAAATAAATCCTAGAAAGAGAATGCTGTTTGCTAGAGAGCCTGTTAGAGATGACAATATGTGATGGAATGAAGTTACATTTGCTGACGAGAGTACATTTAAAATATTTCAGTTTGATGGGAGGATAACTGTAGGGCTGCGATGAAATACTGAGCTTCAAGAAAAAAATCTAAGAGTAACTGTGAAGTATGGCGGTGGACATGTAATGGTGTGGGGATGCATGTCGGCGAATGAAGTTTGTGAACTGGTTTTTATTGAGGATAAAATGGACCAAATCAGTACCTCAGAATACTGGGGGGCAATTTGCAAAAGCGTCCTAAAAACATGCGGATTGTGGAGCATTTAAAGTTATATCAAGATAACGACCTGAAACATATGGCCTGGAATGTGAGGTGCTTCATCCAGACTTGAATGTGATTGAGACCATATTTAATAAGACGTTCAAACGGTACACAAAAAACTAATGATTCATTAATAAATCTTCGAAAAAAGTTAAGTCTGTTTCTTGTCGCCCTGAAATTAAATTAAAAAAGATCATATGGAATGATAATTTTTGTGGTTTTCGTTTATCTGCTTCCAAGTGTGGGATTTGATAACAAGTTTTTAAAAGGTCTATCTGGGAAAATATATTTTCTTGTCCTAAAGGATTAAGTAAATATCACCTACGTGGAATTGGATAGTGGTTTGGGATGGTAATTTTACTTACAAAACGATAATGTCAACAAGCACGTCAGTGACCATCTGGTTCTGTAATCCTATCCAGACGATAGAATCACTTTAGAGAGTTGAATAATGTGGTTTAACATGTACTGAAAAGCTTGCTTCGGCGTGTGTAGGAGTAGTTAATGTGGGTATAATCTATGAGGCTAACAGAAGACTGGAGAGCTGCTAGACATTGAAATACAATGAATACTGACTTGAGCACCACATTGGGTTTTGTTACTCCACAAATTACAGGCTATTTATAGGAGATAAGAAAGGAATTAGCTTTTTCATTTGTTTCAATAAATGCTTTTAATTGAATGTTGTTATCAAAGAATCTTATGTTCTTAAGATCAAACAGAAGACGAAAATTATGAACAAAATCGATGCCTAATGTCACTTTTGAAATGTTTGTGACTACAAATGGCCATTTGAACCATAGCTTGGAATTTGAGAAGCATTCGCAGCACAGGATGTATAATCATCCTCTTTAGTTTTACCATTTTTTGCTTCTACATCTTCTCATCCATCTACCAAAAGTATTTAGCTTGAGCTGCAACCTTTAATAGTCATGCAAAATTGATTACTTATAATAACATCAATGGCATAACATTAGACCGTTATTGTGTCTAGTTTTTCTCAGTATCCCGATTTTATCATTCACGACGATGAGCACACTTTTCTGGTCTACAATCTACAGCAAAATGACAATGGTAGTAGCAATAGTTTTAATTGCATCTCAATCGGCTTCTGTTCCTACTACAACAAAATAGTCGATATGATTCCTGTTTTATCTCTGCTGGCGTTATATTTCTTCAGTTCAAATGTACACTCTATGCAACTGGAATGTAGGACCTACATGTAATGACAGCTTCTGTTTTAGAGTTGGATGAACTGCATCAACTTGTCGCATTTCTATCATTCGATGTGCCATGAGAGTCATTTTATCTGCATCTTCTTTGGGAATAGTTACAATACTTTGAATGTTTCTGGGAGTTTATCAAACTATAAAGTTTTACGGGTCTTTTCGTTCAAGCTCTTTCCTCTAAGACTTTTCATTACACCTATTGGCAGTAACGGCTGGGGAAATTGACGATCACGTGACCCACGATTACAGATCACTCATTTCACCATCTTGTAGGCAGCAGCAATGCGTAATTTTGGTCGGAGTAGCGTTCCGGCACCTCCCAGGGAAATGTTTTTGACCTCACTGGAAAAAGTCAGCACTGGCGATTTAAAATTTGTACACGTGTATTAAATCGCAAAGTAACTGTACAATGAGGTGACAAAAGTCGTGGTATAGCGGTATGCACGTATACAATGGCAATAGTATCACGGCCGGAACGAAATAAAACTGCCGGCTGCTGTGACCGAGCGGTTCAAGGCGCTTCATTACGGAACCGCGCTGCTGCTAGGGTCGCAGGTATGAATCCTGCCTTGGGCATGGATGTGTGTATGTCCTTAGATTAGTTAAGTTAAGTAGTTATTAGTTCTAGGGGACTGATGACCTCAGATGTTACATCCCATAGTGCTCAGAGCCATTTGAATTTTAATAGTGTCGCGTACACAACGTATAAAAGAGCAGGGCTTTGGTGGAACTGCCATTTCTATACAGGTGATTCATATGAAAAGGTTTCCGACCGCACGACAGGAATTAAAAGACTTTGAACCGCGGAATGGTAGTTAGAGCTGGAAACATGGGATATAACATTTCGGAAATTATTAGGTAATTCAATACTTCGAGATCCACGGTGCCAAGTCTGTGCTGAGGAAACCAAATTTCAGGCATTACCTCTCATCACGGACAAATGACCGAGAGCAGCGGTATTTGCGTAGGGTTGTCAGTGCTATAAGAGAATAGCAACACTACGCGAAATAACCGCAGAAAACAACGACGAACGTATCCGTTAGGACTGTGCCGTTTAGCGTTAATGGGCTATCCAGCAGACGCCAGACGCGAGTGCCTCTGCTAACAGTACATCACCTGCGGCGCCTCCCCTGGGATCGTGACTGTACCAGTCGGGCTCCAGATGACTGGAAAACCGTGGCATGGTCAGAAGAGGCCCGATTTCAGTTGGTAAGAGCTGATGGTAGGGTTCGAGTGAGACGCAGACCCCTCGGAGCCATTGACCCAAGTTGTCAACAGGGCACTGTGCAAGCTGACGGTAGCTCCATAATGGTGTGGGCTGTGTTTACATGAAATGGACTGCGTCTTCTGGTCAAACTGAACCGATAATTGTCTGGAACTGGTTATTTTCGGCTACTTGGAGACCACTTACAGCTATTCATGGACTTCATGTTCCCAAACAACGACGGAATGTTTATGGATGACAATGCGTCATGTCATTGGGACACAACTGTTGGCGATTTGTTTAATGAGCATTCTGGACAGTTCGAGCGAATGATTTGGCCATCCACATCGCCCGACATGGGACCCATCGAACATCTATGGAACATAATAGAGAGGTCAGTTTTTGCTCAAAATCCTGTACCGGCAACATTTTCGCATTTATGGACTGCTACAGAGGCAGCACGGTTCAGTACATCTGCAGGGAACTTTCAACGACATCTTCAGTCCATGCCATGTCGAGATGTTGCACTAAGCCGGGCAAATCGAGGTTCGACATGATATTAGGAGGTATCCTATGACTTTTGTCACCTCACTGTAATCTACCACTGCACCGGCAACAGTGAACGTGGCAATGCTTGATGTGAAGGAAACTGGAAGCAATCAGGTAGGTCATTTCTGGGGCGTAGTGCTGCAATTGGCTAACACGTATGATGTCGTTGGGAAACTGTTCAATCTCCAACAGTTTATCACCAGCCTCATTAATTGTGTGATGTTGAGTGCTGATGCATATTATTAAGCTTCATTATATCTAAAATTATGAAATAAAAACTTGCATGTTATGAAAATAGCCACCTTCAACGACTTAATATTAAGAGCTAGAACATGTTACAGCATTAATGAATACAGATTACTGTTGTTCAGGAACATGACAAAGCAAGTCACTCAAGACTTTTCTTCGCACTAAGCCTTTTTTATGTTTAATGTTTTAGCTATTGTATTCAGATGCCTTATTCTAATGAAGGTTCTAGTCCTTGTGTAAAGGGAGAAACTACTTTGTTGTATATTTCGTGAAACTTTGAGGTTATTGTAGAAATTAACTTTTGCATCACTCCGTCATACGTAGCCACATTTCGCCCACGAAAACTGAAAAATATCACTTCAAACTCCTGTATTTTATTGAACCAGTCTGTCGAAGGAGAAATGAGTCTACCTCTGTAGATTACAGATATCCAGTCATTACCGATTATGCAATCTGAATCCGGAAGACGTTTCTCTGAGACTGAACCTAAGAAACTGTCAATGTACTTGCATTTAAATGCTATGTAACCCGCAAGATATTTTAGTGTATTTTGGGATTCGCTGTCATCACTGCTGATTCATCAGTAGGAAACTGCAACAGATATGGCTCTTGCGCGCTGAAATTAGAGCAGTCCAAATCACCTGTCATATTTGTAGTTATGTTAATACATAACTCGCTTGTGATGAGCTTCATCTTCTATTGGAAAAACATGTGACGGCATCTCACTGGTACTTTCCATAACAGATGTTTTTGCCGATTAGGTGTTTCTTCTGTATTTCCAGCCTACATGGGACGCCACATTTTATTTTTCGCTTCGAAAATATTGAGTTGTAAAATGCTCCCAGGCCACGAAGTTCAGAAAAAAGTTCTCCAAACAGTCTTGGTTTAGCCTAGAAGTCAAGATGTGCGATGGTTCCACATTCTTTATGTCCAAAGAGACAGTTTACTGAAATTATGAAACCCTTCTGGAATGACAGCAGGCAAACCTCGAGGATGCGTTTTTGTACATTCTTCTGTCTTTGAAAATTAAGGTCATAGCCACTTCGGAGAGATATTTTGTCATCATTAGGAACCATTGACATTGAAAGGTCAAAGAGGTCACTGATCAGTTCAATTGAAATTCCTTCCTGTTCTTTGTTTAGCAGGTATTTAACAACTCAGGCACAACGGTGTGAAAACAGTTGCGCCGCCGTTCGTACGTTCTGCCGAGCTCGTCCTCTTACTGCCACGTGAACCATCGTAATGCCATGTATCATGCTTAAATGTGTATCATAGTTAAATAGCTGACCTGTGTTGCTAACAGATTTTAAGGAAGCTTGTTTTCAAGACTATGATGTTGGGCGATCCTAAAATTACATCATCTGATGAGTCATAACACACGCTACCAACTATATTACGTTAAAACATAGGACGCCTATTTTCTCTAGAGATTTGAATGTTTCTATCTTAGCTTTTTACAGAATTTCAGGCTTGCACTTGTTTAGCCCATTTCCGAAGTGTTGACCTGAAAGAAAAAGGGTAGTTCTTTTGCCACAAGAAGTGTAAGCTTTCGGTGAAAAATCTCTCAAAACGAGAGCATTAGCAATGTCTTCATTTTGTTTTCGTTATTACGTAAAGATCGAATCTGGTCTGTTTACATTGTCCCTAATTTGTTGTTTTATTACAGAAGAAGCAAATCTATTTCTTTTCAGAGCGTAGTTTTCTTTCCCCAGCAGTTATACATATTTTCGTTTTTAATCTCTTTCCTCTTCAACAATAAGGCGTAGATCTAGAAATGCCACTTTGCTGGTCGAATTATAAAATCTAATTTTGTTTGGAGGTAAGGCTTTTACAGTAGTCAGCATTTCCCTTTTTCGTCGGCGATCTCTTACTGATGTCAGCTGTTAATAAAACAAATTTATTTTAGAATAGCGTTATTATTTTATTATTACTATTATTATGTGAAAAGTTTGTAATCGCTGAAAAAAACGATGCACGAATAATTCCAAAACCGAATACGCACGGAAATGTTAAAAATTTTAACTAAAAACAGTTCTGGCCACATAAAAAACTTTTTAAAAATCTATTATTGTATGCAGTCGAGACTTTTAATTATTTTATTAACAATTTCAGTTTTGATTTTTGACCGCTGTTATTTCCACTAACAATGTTTCAAAAAAGTTTTACGTAGAAATGTGTTTCTAAAGAACATGAATATCTGGAAATTACTTGTACGTTGTCCGTGCTGGAACTTGTGGCAACCTCGAATCCATTTCCATGCCAATTTGGAATTTTTGTAACCGCACACCTTTTAATTTTCCTTTTGAAGGCAATCCCAGAAACTCATTTTTTAAAGTCTCGTTCCTAATCTTTTGGGAGAAAATGATCCAAACAAATCCTTACATTATTTACATTAACACCCATTTCCGTTCTCTACATTTCTCAATAGATGATCAAATTTCCGCAGTTTTACATGAAATATTTTTGCAGTCAGCAATAGCTCAGTGATTTCTACCTTCGCTCGTAGTAGGCAACTTCAAAACGCTCAGAAACAAGGATAACTTACAATCAGCTGCATTCTACGGTATTTGCTTCAGCAGAGTTTGGGAATTCCTTGCCTTAACAGTACCGGTAAGCATGTAGCGTTCTCGCTTCCCGTATTCCTAATGACGTCACGCCATTTCGTCAGCAGTCTGCGCGGAATGCCAATATGGCCTGTACTCGATTAACGTGTTACAGTGACGCTTGTGTTCAAATGTGTTGCAATGAATATGAACTTCGATCAGTTCAGTTATAATACAACTCAATCTGTACAAGGAAAATATGAAGGGCTTATTTCAATACTGGTACAAGTCCATTTTTGTTCATTTGGAGATACAGTCTTTAGTTCAATGAGCGCTGAAAAATCTGCAGTTTAGATACCAGAAATATTCAAGCATATGGCTTCTTGCTAGAGCTGAACCTTTCTTTCTGTTTGTTTGGATCATTAATTTCAAAAGCATTATAGGCAGAAAAGTGGAGGTAATGGACTTGTACCACTATCGAAATAAGTTCTTCATATATACTGTGTACTCAAATTTTTAATAAAAATGCAGGAAAAGACAGACTGCTACTTACAGGCACAATTAAAAGACACTTACATTAAGCTTTCAGCCCCAACCTTCGTTATTAAAAGAAAGACACATACACCATTCGTACACACAAGCAAGCACATCATGCACACATGACCGCTAACTCCAACATCTTGGCCAGAATACATCTATCACGTGGGATGCAAGCACCAATCTGGAGGCGGCGGGGAAGAGGAAGAGAGAGTAGTGTGTCGGTTGAAGGACAGATGAACGAAGTCTGGTGTGCAGGGACTAGAATGCCAAAAGAATCAGCCTCAGGAGGTTGTGGGGCAGGTAGGTGAGGAAGAAAGGAGCAAAAACAGGAGAGAGCGGGAAAAGACGAAAGGATGCGTTGGCAGAGGGCGGCAAATAAAAAGGGTGGAATGAGAATGAGGAGGAGACGATAAGACAGAAGGGGTGGAAATGGTTGGGTGGAGGCTGTGGGCTCAGTGTGTTACTGTCGGTCGAGGCCAGGATAATTACGGGAGCGGAGAATGTGTTGTGAGGAGAATTCCCATGTGCGCAGTTCAGAAACGTTGGTGATGAAGGAAAGGATCCAGAGGGCTCAGATAGTGAAGCAACCATTGAAATCAAGTATGTTATGTTCAGCTGCATGTCGTGCCACAGGTTGGTCCACTTTGCTCTTGGCCGCAGTTTGGTGGTGGCTGTTCATCCTGGTGGACAGCTGGTTGGTAGTCATACCAATACAAAAAGCTAAACAATGACTGTAGCAGAGCTGCCAAACACTTGGCTGCTTTCACAGGTGGCCTGGCCCCAGATGGGGTAGAATAAACCTGTGACAGGACTGGACCAGGAAGCGCTTGGTCGGTGGATTAGACAGGTTTTGCATCTGGGTCTTCCACAGGGATATGATCCTTGTGGCAAGGGACTGCGACTAGGAGTGGCATAGGGATGGACTAGGATGATCTGGAGGGTGGATGGGTGACAGAACATCACTTTAGGTGGTGTGTTAAGTATCTTGAGAAGGATGTCCCTCGTTTAGGGGCATGATGATAGGTAATCGAAGCCCTGGTGAAGGATGTGGTTCAGTTGTTCCAGTCTGGGGCGGTACTGGGTGATGAAGGGGACATTTCTTTGTGGTTGGTTCTTGGGATTGGTGGGAGGATTGGGGGTGTGAGAGGAAATGCCATGGGAGATCTGTTTGCAGGCTAGGTCTGGGTGATAGTGCCTGTCAGCGAAGGCCTCTCAGCATTCTGAGCAAGGTAGTTTCTGTCACTACAGATATGCCATTCCTGGGTGGCCAGGCTGTGTGGGAGGGATTTTTTGCTGTGAAAGAGATGACAGCTATCAAAATGCAAAATGATGACAGCTGTCAAAATGCAAAATGTGGACAGAGGTGTCAATCGAGTCAATCGAGAGGAGGAGGTTAATATCTAAGAAGGTGGCATGCTGGAATGAGGAGGACCACGTGAAGTGGATGGGAGAGAAGGTATTGAGGTTGTGAAGGAATGAAGATAAGGTGTTTTGGCCCTGAGCCCAGATCATGAAGATATCATTAATAAACCTGAACCAGACTAGGGGTTTGGTGTTTTGGGAGGCTAAGAAGTTTTTCTCTACATGGACCATAAAATGTTGGCAATGGAGGGATCCATGTGGGTGCCCATGGCTGTGCTGTGGATTTTTTTATTTACCTTCTCTTCAAAGGAGAAATAGTTTCGGGTTAGGATAAAGTTAATAAGATGTGTGAGGCAGTGGCTTTGGAGTCTGAAGGATGTTGGGAAAGGTAGAATCAATAGCAGTAAGACCTTGGACATGAATGTATGGGGATGTGGCATCAACAGTGATAAGTAGGGATCCAGGAGGTAATGAGATGGGGATGGTGGAGAGTTGGTGAAGGAAGTGGTTTTTGTGTTTGATGTGGGAGGCTAGTTTTGGAGGTGTTGGTCAATGAGGGCCGAAATTCTTTCAGTGGGGGCACAATAACCAGCAACAATGGGGCATCCAGGATTGCTGGATTTGTGGATTCTGGGGAGCTTGTAGGAGGTGCGTGTGTGGGGTCTCATAGGGGTGAGGAGGGAAATGGATTCAGGGGAGATATTCTGGGAAGGGCCTAAGGCTTTAAACAAGGATTGGAGGTTGTGTTGGACTTCTGGAATGGGATCACTCTGGCAGAGTTAATAGGTAGAGGAGTCAGATAATAGGAGGCCTTCTGCCAGGCAATCACTGCGAACCATAACAACAATGGTGGAACCTTGGTCTACAGGAAGCATAATTAGGCCAGGATTTGTTTTGAGGTTGTGTATGGCTGTTCTTTCTTCTACTGAAAGGATTGTATTCTGAGGAAGGGACCTGGGGAAGGATGGTGATACTAAGTTGGAGGCAAGGAATTCCTGGAACATGACCAGTGGGTGGTTAGGTGGGAAGGGAGGTGGAAGGATGATGGTTGTATGGTGGTATGAACTGGAAGAGGCAGTGTTCAATGTTGTGATTAGGGCTGTTTTGGGTAGAGGGATTAGTGGCAAAGAAGTTCTTCCATTGCAGGAATCAGGAGAAGGAGAGTGGGTCTTTGACAGGTCCTGCGAGGTCAAATTTGTGCATAGGGCTAAAGATGAGGTCTTTGGACAGGACTGAAACTTCTGCAAAGCTAAAGGTTTTGATGGAAAGGTTAATAACAGTGTTGTGGGAATGGTTTAGCTCTGGATTTGGATTTGGTGCAGGGTTGGTAGGGAGTTTTTGGGGGTATGGCAAGGTGAAAAGATCAGCTAGGCAGGATGTAGCTGCTATGAGGGGTGGACGGGGAGAAATACTGTGAATAAGATAGGAGGTGGACAGTGGGGTGGTGAGGTGGCAACAGGATGTCAGAAGGTTGGATAAACTGGAATGCTCCTACAGGTGCTGGAGAGCAAGGGATGTTCCTACCTGTGGCTTCCATTGCTCAAGTTTTTAATAAGATATTTTAAACAGTTACTAACCATCAAACTCCTTCTTCCATGTTACTCGTGTTTATTTTCTGAACTCTTAGGGAAGTCGGAATTGTATGTAACCCTGATGGGCTAGGAACGTCTTCATCATCATTCATCACTAAATGCTTTATTAATTACTGGGTGTCAGGAGAAAGTTTTCCAGGGGCAGGGGTGAGGGGGGGGGGTGCTGGGAGGGTAAAACTCTAAAACTGCCATTATTATATTTCTGAGAACTAATGCTTATCCACTCCATATTTGTTATAGATAAATAATTGTTATAGATAGATTATTGCTTAAAATTTGAAAATGGCTCATGATTACAGTACCTTCAAAGAAAACCTTTTCGTATTATTAAAATGATTATAGATGTAATACATTTTCGAAACTGATGGTCCTATATTATATCCTTTTGCGATTATATTTGACTTGTTTCCAACAAAATGATCAATAAGCTAGGAAATAAAGCAGCAAAATATTTAGAAGAGATTTTTTTTCAAATAACAATAATGTTTATTGATACTGAATGTCAAAAATATGAAATAGGAAGCGAGAATATTGTTGGATTGTTGCTAACAAACAAAAATAACCAGTCAAACAGGTCCTTTGACTAATTTTCTTCAAAAGTGATAATGCTACAGTCAGCTGTTGTTGCTTACGTTAAGAATACTGTGATGGGGAATTATTCCATAACAGTTGGGAAACGCCTTCCAGCCAACACAACTACAATACTTCGAAGAAATCATTAAAGTAATTCGGCACAGTACACAAGACCAGCTTTTCTTTCGCCTTATTTTTATCCGCGTGCTCACCGTTACGGAAAGCAGAGCGGCTTACAACCGACTGATGCCAGTGCTCCATAATCAAATGTCTGACGGCACATTTTCTAAAGAGAAGATAGTGATGTGGAGGAGGCCCTGCCAGCGACTATTGAGCGCGCTGGGTGCAACCGGCTGCGTATAGTGGTACATGTCGGCACGAATCACGCCTGGCACTTGGGTTCGGAGGGCATCCACGGCTCCTTTCGGCGGCTGGATGATTTGCTGAAGGCAAATAGCAACGTACGCGGGGTGGAGGCTAAGCTGTCTATTTGTAGCATTGTACCCAAAGTTGATCATGGTCCTCTGGTTTGGAGCAGAGTGGAAGGTCTAAACGCCGGCCGAAGTGGCCGTGCGGTTAAAGGCTCTGCAGTCTGGAACCGCAAGACCGCTACGGTCGCAGTTTCGAATCCTGCCTCGGTCATGGATGTTTGTGATGTCCTAGGGTTAGTTAGGTTTAACTAGTTCTAAGTTCTAGTGGACTAATGACCTCAGCAGTTGAGTCCCATAGTGCTCAGAGCCATTTGATTTTGAAGGTCTAAACCAGAGGTTCAGACGACTCTGCGACGGTATCGGATGAGAATTTCTCGACCTCCGCTATCGAGTGCAGATAGAGGGTTCTCCTTAACAGGTCAGGCGTGCACTACACACAGGAAGTGGCTACCAGGGTAGCAGAGTACGTGTGGCATGCATATGTAGCTTTTTTAGGTTAGAGAACCCCTCCCTTGGGATCAAAGACGATTTCCGTGTTAAATCAGCCACAGTGACCTCAGAGAATCTTGGCCCTCGCAGATTACAGATAGAAAAGAGTAATGATACGTGGGGAGGCGCTGGAGCCAGTCGCTTTCTCCGTTCAATTCACCCGGATCGATTGTTTCCCTCTGGCATTACTTATCTTTGCGTCGTTGGCCGGTGGTGGTGCTGGTGGGCTGGCGGGCAGACAGGGTTTTGGCTTCGGAACGGCCGGTACGTGTCGCTGCTCAGAGAGTGAAACATGTGTTTCCGTGGAGTTAGCTGGATTTGACCGGTGTGTATGGCTCGGAGTGCGGATGCGGGCCTGTTATTGCAAGTTCTTGAGGTGTGACTAGGCCATGGTCTTGTACACAGGACGCTGAGCAATGTGGTATTCATTTTGGCTAGTGGAGTTGAACTATGTACCACGCACCTGTCTATTGAAGAAGTAGACATTCAAGCTTTCTAGTTTTGCACTTGGGCCTACCCGTGTTATCACTAGCTTCTACCTTTTCTTATGAGTGCCAATATTGTATTGGAACTGCGACGTACTGGTCTAATAATATTATGCTTTGTCTTATTGTTGCCCTTTTAAAACTAGTCTGTTTGTATTGGGGCAGTTTTACATATTTTGAAATTTGAGGTCTGCAGTTAATTCTTTTAACCATTTTTAATTTGCCTTTGTCTTGATGTGATCTATCTTTGCAGAATTTTATCTGACTGTATTCTGGGGCTGTTAACATTGTTTCTTTTGGCTGTTGCTGTGTGTTTGTGCTTTTCTGTTGCAGCACTGCAGCGGGCACTTAGTCCATGTCTAAATCGATGTCCTGGGTGCGGCACCTTGGCCGACCAGTACCAGAGGGATCGGGAGCTTCTTTTGGCCGTGGGGAAAATGGCAGCTGATAGGGTGGCCACTGAGTTCTTCGGGTTGAAGTGAGTGGGCATCTTGCATTAAGTCAAGTTTCCTCTGCATTGGGATGCCAAGGTGTCTGTTCCGTTTGCTATACTGCTTATATATTTACCTTCAAAACCATAAAGGAAGGAGACTAGTGTTCTGAATTATACCTTACGTGCAGCAGGAGTTGAACTTATGTACATGTTAAAGAGAAATACTTGATGGGTAGCGGAAATTGGAAATTATGTGAATTGTCCTATTGTGCTTGGCCAAGTGACCTATTTAAAAGAAACTTATTTTACCTTTATTATTCAAGTGCCCTTGTTAAATGAAACTGTTTGCACCTAATTCATTTAGAAAGGTATTGCGTAATGTATTTTTCTGCCTTGTGAATAAGAGACACTTGTAGAAAATTTTGGGTAAATACTGTGCCTTTGGGTTAAACTGTTGATCAGTTATAAATTAGTTGTATCTTGCAAGTCCTCTGTACTTGTTATTATTTCACTTGTCACCGGTTTGCACGTAAACACCACGTTGCAATTAATATGATTTTAGAAAACTGCAGGAACATCCAAGGAAAGGTCCCAGATTTAGTATCACTTGCTGAAGGTTATAATGCACAGATAGTGTTGGGAACAGACAGCTGGTTGAAACCAGACGTCAGTGACAACGAAATACGAAGTTCAGACGGGAATGTTTATCGTAAGGATAGGTTAGCCACAAACGGTGGAAAATCTAGCGAAGTTAACACGGATTCCGAATGTGAATTAATCTGGGTAAACCTGAGTGTCAAAGAATGGTCAAAAATGGCGATCAGATGCTTTTATAGACCATCTGGGTCAGGATCTGTAGTTGTAGAGCACTCCTGACAGAACTTACAGAATATCATTACATACACACATACATACATACATTAATCCTTGTTCCATAGATCATGAATACGACATTTCGTAATGATGTGGGGTGTGTTACTTTAACATAAGTGTTCTTTACACAAAATAATTAATTAATTTTTTAAAAGTTACTACTTTATATGTAAAAATTCATCTACTGCGTAGGAGTTGTCATTCAGAAACTTTTTTAATTTGCTTTTAACTGTTGGTTGGCTATCTGTCAGATTTTTAATGCTATTTGGCAAATGACCAAATATTTTTGTGGTAGCACAATTCATCCCTTTCTGGGCCAAAGTGACATTTAATCCAGAACGGTGACGATCATGCTTTCTTCTTGTGTTGTAGCTATGCACTTCGCTGTTATTATTGAACTGGGATTGGTTATTAATGACAAATTTCATAAGTGAATATACGTATTGCGAAGGTACTGTGGATATCCCGAGTTCCTTAAATGAATGTCTGCAAGATGATCTTGGGTGGGCTCCAGTTATTATTCTGATTACACACTTTTGTGCACTGAATAGTTTCTCTCTTAATGACGAATTGCCCCAAAATATGATGCCATATGAAAGCAGTGAATAAAAATAGGCATAGTGGGCTAAGTTACTGATATGTTTATCAGCAAAGTTTGTAAATACCCTAATAGCATAAGTAGCTGAACCTAACGGTTTCAGCAGATCATCGATGTGTTTTTTCCAATTCAATTTCTCATCAATGCACACAAACACAGAAATTTTGCATATTCTGCCTTAGCAACAGACTTGTGTTCATAGTCTACATTTATCAGTGGTGTTATGCCATTTACTGTACAGAATTGTATAAACTGTATTTTCTCAAAATTTAGTGAGAGTCCATTTGCAGAGAACCATTTAATAATTTCTGAAAGACATTATTTACAATTTCCTCAGCTGATTCTTGTTTGTTGGGTGTGATTATTATGCTTGTATCAGCTGCAAAAAGAACTAGTTTTGCATCTTCATGAATACAGAGAGGCAAGTCATTAATATATATTAATAACAATAAGGGACACATTCTTGATACCTCCCCAGTTAGAGGACTCTGCTGATTTTTGCAAACTATTGGTACTGTTAATTTCAACCTTCTGCATTCTTCCAGTTAAAAATGAATTAAGCCATTTGTGCACTGTCCCACTCATGCCACAATACTTAAGCTTATCTAGAAGAATTTAATGATTCACACAATCAAAAGCCTTTGAGAGATCACAAAATGTCGAAATGGGTGATGTTTGGTTGTTAAATGCATTTAATATTTTATCAGTGAAAGCAAATTTAGAATTTTCTGTTGAAAAGCCTTTCTGAAAACCAAACTGACATTTTGTTAGTACTTCATTTTTACAAACATGTGATGCTACTCCTGAATAAATTACTTTTTCAAGAATTTTGGATGAAGCTGTCAGAAGTTAGATTGGCCGGTAGTTGTTAGCATCAGATCTATCCCCTGGTTTAACTTTAGTGTACTTCAGCACATCTGAAAAAATGCCCAGTTTCAGTGAGCTACTACATATGTAGCTGAAAATCCTATTTATCTGTTAGGAACAAGCATTTAGTACTCTGTTAGAAATTCCATCAATTCCATTTGAAATGCCATCAAATCCATGTTGGCTTTTACTTTTCAGTAGGAACGCTGGATTGAATTACAGTTTTATCAAATTACATAGGTATTGCCTCTTCCATTTACCACCTTGTATTTTCTAATGAATAACTGGACCATATTTTCTCTACAGCACTTAAAAACTGATAATTAAAAATGTTTTCTACTTCTGACTTCTTGTTAAAAATCTTTTCATTGATTTTGATATAAATACAATCTTTCTGTGCTCTCAGTTGCCCTGCTTCCCTTTTAACAATATTCCAAATTGTTTTAATTTTTTTAGCAGATGTGCTAATTTCTGACATAATGCACATACTGATGGACTTTCATAACTTTTCTTAATACAATGCAGTAGTTTTTATGATGTTTCACTGTTTCAGGATCATTACTCCTCCTAGCTATAAGATACATTTCCCTTTTCTGTTTACAAGATATTTTTATCCCTTTAGTATGGCTTTTTACATTGTTTCTCACAATTATATTACGCTGTTTTCTTAGGGAAACTGTTTTCAAATATGCTCACAAAGGTATCATGAAATAGGTTAAATTTTAAATTAGCATGAGGTTCCCTGTACACCTCATCCCAGTCTGTTGCAAGCTTTCCCTAAAATTTTCAATTCTTAAATCGTTAATTGAACGCACTATTTTGGAGGACTGTTTTGCATTACTGTATGGATCTGTATCACATACTGTAACTAGCTGTGCATCATGATCAGACAGACCATTCTTAACTGGAAAATTTTTTATTTGATTAAATTTATCTTGGTCTATGAAAACATTACCTATCAGTGTGCTGCTTTCCTGTACCACCCGAGTAGGAAAATCAATAACTGACATCAAATTGAAAGAACGAAGTAATACTTCAAGGTCAAGCTTTCTATTGGACTCTTTCAGAACATCAACATTGAAATCCCGCCGGCCGCTGTGGCCGAGAGGTTCTGGAAACGCGCGACCGCTACGGTCGCAGGTTCGAATTCTGCCTCGGGCATGGATGTGTGTGATGTCCTTAGGTTAGTTAGGTTTAAGTAGTTCTAAGTTCTAGACGACTGATGACCTCAGCAGTTAAGTCCCATAGTGCTCAGAGCCATTTGAAACCCCACAAACAATAATCTGCTTCCCTTTGTCTGACAGATAGCACAACAAAGAATCGAAGTTTTTCAAAAATAGTTGAAAATTTCCCAATGGGGACCTATACATAGCTACAGTTATATCATTAGTAATTTTCCTGATCATGTTGTTGTAATAGAGGGTGACTTTAATTTGCCAGGTATAGATTCGGAGTGTTATGCCATCAAAACTGGTGCCAGAGACAGGGATTTGTGTGGCATTGTTCGGGATGTATTATCCGAAAATTACCTTGAGGAGATAGTTAGAGAACCAACTCGTGAGGTCAAGGTCTTACACCTCCTGACAACAAACAGACCTGAACTTACCGAATCAGTTAACTTAGAGGAAGGTATCACTGATCGTAATACTGTGACAGAATCTATGACGACGGGTCCTACAAGGAATATTAAGGCAAGAAGATATATTTCCACAGCAAGGGCCATAAGATACAAATTTCAGAATATCTCAGCAGTCAGCGTCAAATATTCGGTGATGAGGACAAAGATGTGGAGAACAAATGGAAAAAAAATTCAAAGGCTTCGTTCAATATGCCCTAGACAAATATGTTCCGAGCAAGGTTTTAAGGGATGGGAAAGATCCACCATGGTTTAATAACCGTGTTAAAAAAGCGCTACGTAAACAAAGAGCACTTCATCTCAGATTCAAGAGAAGTAAAAACCTAGCAGACAAACAAAAACTGAACAAAACGAAAATGAGCGTGAGGAGAACAATGAGAGAAGTGTTCAATGATTTTGCAAATAAGACGTTGTCAACCGACCTGAGTAAAAATCCTAAGAGATTGCGGTCATACGTAAAATCAATAAGTGGGTCAGAATCATCTATTCATATTCAACAGAGTGAAGGCCGAAATACTGAATTCGGTCTTCAGAAGTTGTTTCACCGCAGAAGATCGTAACACTGCCCCTCCTTTAAATCGCCGTCCGAACGTCGGAATGGCAGATATTGAGATAACCGATCGCGGAATTGAAAAGCAGCTACAATCGCTTAGTAGTGGAAAGGCTCAGGACCAGATGAGATACCTGTAAGATTATATACAGATTATGGTAAAGAACTTGCTCCCCTTCTAGCAGCAATTTATCGTAAATCGCTTCAGCAACGAAAGGTACCTAACGACTGGAAAAAGGCGCAGGTCATTCCCGTTTTTAAGAAAGGCTTTAAGACAGATCCACACAATTATAGACCTATATCGTTGACGTTAATTACGGAACATGTATTATGCTCAAGAATTATAATGTTTATGGAAAATGAACATCTCCGGTATAAAAATCGACATGGATTCCGCAAACAGAGATCCTGCAAAACTCAGCTCGCTCTGTTCCTCCAAGAGATCCGCAGCGCATTGGACAATAGCGCTCTGGCTATTAACTTCAGTTTGTTTTAATGTTTCTAGTTTGTCTTTGTGTGGTATACCATTTTTAGCAGGTTTTTATTCAAAGGATTTAATTCTTGAAATGGTTTGTTTAAGATGAATTAATTGTTTGATTTTTTTCTTTATTTCTTTTCTACTGGTTCAACTGCTTCTTATTCTTTTCGTCTTTTTTATTATTCAATATCTGGTGATAATAATTTTTATTCTAGATTTTATTTTGATGATAAGGGTTATTATATTTCTTTTGGTATAATTGGTTTATTGTTTGTTGCTGTTTTTGGTGGTAGTCTTTTGTCTTGGTTAATTTTTCCTGTTCCTCATGTGATTGCCTTGCCTTATTATTTAAAGTTTTTAACTATTACTGTAGTTGTTTTGGGTGGTTATTTGGGTTATCTTATTTCTAATTTTGATTTTTCTCAAAATTTATTTTCTTTAAGTATACTTTCTTTTGTCAGATTTGCTGGTTCTATGTGGTTTATACCTTTCATTTCAACTAAGTTTATTAGATATGTTCCTTTAAAATTAGGTTATTATTCATCTAAATCATTTGATTATGGTTGAGTTGAGTTATTTGGTGGCCAAGGTTTATATAGACTATTTATTTATTTAATTAGTTATATACAAGGTTGATATGATTCTAATTTTAAGATTTATCTTTTAACTTTTATTTTTTGAATATTTATTTTGGTGGTATTATTTTTCGTTTACTTAAATAGCTTATAATTAGAGCGTGACACTGAAGATGTTAAGGAAGTATTTTTACTTTTAGGTATTTATAAATATACATATATTATTTTTACAGTGAAAATGTAATGTTTTATTTAAACTATATAAATTTTAGAAATGTTAATGGAGTTTAACCGCTAATATAAAAAGTTAGCAGCTTTCATATTGGCTTTACATTTCCTTCATTGGAACTTTATAGTTCAATTATATTATTAACAGTAATACGCCTCTTTTTGGCTTCAATTAATAAGAATAAGGGTACTTTATTTACCAACCTTCCAGGTCGAAACTGACTGCAATATTTCGCTTCTTATTCTATTTAAGGTTGATTGATTATATCAATACTTTTTGAATGCAACCCAAATGTTATAGTTAACTACAACCATTTATTCTGCTCATTGTAAGGCTCCTTGATTTCATTCATGGTATAGTCCACCTAGTAATACTATAATAAAAAATATTGTTGATACTGTTCAGATTATAATGTCTGAAGTTTTAAAAATAATTACAATTGGGAGGATTAGTGCGATTTCCACATCAAAAATTAAGAAAATTACTGCAATTAAGAAAAATCGAAGTGAGAATGGTATTCGTGCTGATCTTTTTGGGTCAAATCCACACTCAAATGGTGATCTTTTTTCTCGGTCATTAATTAATTTTTTTGATAATGTTGTTGCAAGGATTATAACAATTATTGGAATAATAAATCTAATAAGAATTCTTGTAGATAAAATTAGGATTGTTTTTCTTGATTTATATCAAGCTTTTTGATTGGAAGTCAAATGTACTATTTATACTAGAAAAACAATTATCTACCTCATCAATAAATAGAGATGTATAACATTAATCATACTACGTCTACAAAGTGTCAGTATCATGCTGCTGCTTCAAATCCAAAGTGGTGTCTTGGTGAGAATTGATTTATTGAATGTCGAAGTAGACATGTTGATAAGAAAATTGTTCCGATAATTACATGTAGACCATGAAATCCTGTTGCAACAAAGAATGTTGATCCATAAACTGCGTCTGCAATGGTGAATGGTGCTTCTCAATATTCATATGCTTGAAGTATAGTGAAGTATAGTCCTAGTAGTACTGTGAAGAATAGTCCTTGTAATGCCTGAGTATGATTAGATTCTATTAAACTATGATGTGCTCATGTTACTGTTACTCCTGATGCCAAAAGAATAGCTGTATTAAGTAATGGAATTTGTATAGGATTAAAAGGTTGAATTCCTATTGGGGGTCATAATATCCCTAGTTCAATAGTAGGTGCTAGTCTTCTTCTAAAAAAATGCTCAGAAAAATGAAACAAAGAATAGTACTTCTGATGCAATAAATAAAATTATTCCTCATCGTAATCCAATTGATACAAATCCCGTATGTAGTCCTTGGTATGTTCCTTCTCGTACTACATCTCGTCATCATTGGATTATAGTTAATAAGGTAATTCCAAATCCGATTATAAATAAGTTAATGTTAAATAGGTGAAATCATTTTGCTAATCCTGATACTGGAACTATTGCTCCAATTGCTCCTGTTAATGGTCAAGGTCTGTAATCTACTAAGTGGAATGGGTGGTTTGAGTGAGTTGTTAACATAAGTTTAGTAAACTTCTCTAGAATATAAAGTTCTTAAAAGTGAGAAAACATAAGCTTGAATTATTGCTACTGCTGATTCTAGAATTAACAGAAGTATTTGTCCAATAATTAGTAGTGAAATAAAGTTTATTGCTATAGATGGTCCTGTATTTCCTAGTAATGTTAATAGTAAGTGTCCTGCAATTATATTTGCTGCTAGTCATACTGCTAGCGTACCTGGTCGAATGACATTTCTAATTGTTTCAATTAATACTATAAATGATATTAATGCAGGTGGTGTTCCTTGAGGAACAAGGTGTGTAAATATGTGATTTGTATGATTAATTCATCCAAATAACATAAATCTTAATCATATAGGTAGAGCGATTGCAAATGTTAATGCTAAATGTCTTGTTCTAGTAAAGATGTAAGGAAATAACCCTATGAAATTATTAAATAGTATTATAATAAAGATTGAAATGAAGATGAATGTTGTTCCATTAAATGATTTCGGTCCTAGTAATGTCTTAAATTCATTATGTAAGGTTAAGTTTAGTTTATTTCAAATAATATTAATTCGTGATGGTGTAAGTCAAAACATTGATGGGATTAATAATAATCCTAAGAATGTTCTAGTTCAATTTAATGATAAATTGAAGATATTAGTTGATGGATCAAATGTCGAAAATAAGTTTGTTATCATTTTCAATTTAAGTTTTTTATATCAATTGTTCTTTTTTCTGCTCTTTTAATAAGATTTGGTTTAAATGAGAAAAAGTTCATTTGGTTAAATAAAATTAATGTAGTCGAAAATATAATGAATAGGGAGAATCATATGAGAGGGGATATTTGAGGGATTTAGATTAAATTTCCCCATCAGAAGTAGTCGTTAATTTACTATTTTTTGGTTTAAGAGACCATTACTTTCAGTCATCTGATGTATTTCAAGGTGTACTAATTATTTAGTTATTTTAGATTGACACTCTAATGTTAAACATTTTAACTAACTCCTTAGATTAACTTAGATAATCATTTGATAAATAAGTTTACTGAAGTTCTTTCAATTACAATTGGTATGAATCTGTGGTTTGCTACACAGATTTCTGAGCATTGTCCAAAGAACAGTCCAGGCCGGTTTATTGTAAATGTTCCTTGGTTTAGTCGACCTGGCGTTGCGTCAATTTTAACTCCTAATGCAGGTACTGCTCATGAGTGTAGGACGTCTGATGCTCTTGTTAATACTCGTACTTCCGTATTTATTGGTAGAATTGTTCGGTTATCTACATCTAGAAGTCGAAATCCGTCGTTTTCTATTTCTTGTTCTGGTGTTATATAAGTGTCAAATTCTACGTCTATAAAGTCTGAATATTCATATCTTCAGTATCATTGTTGTCCAATTGTTTTAATTGTGATTATTGCGTCTACTGAATCTTCAAGTAAATATAGTAGTCGTAATGATGGGAGGGCAATAAAAATTAGTGTAATTGCTAGTAGTGCTGTTCAGATTGTTTCAATTAAATGTCCATGAAGTATGTTTCGGTTTGTATAGGCAATGAATAATATATAACTTAGGGCATAACCTACAATTACTGTAATTAATAATAATACGACCATAGTATGATCATGGAAGAACGATAGTTGCTCCATTAATGGTGAAGCTCCATCTTGAAGGGATAAATTTGATCATGTTGCCATTAATGATTTTTTCTAATAAAAGGTCAAACCTTTATTTGTAGAGCTTAAATCTACTGCACTAATCTGCCATATTAGAATCTAGAAATTAATGGTAGTTCTGAGTAACTGTGTTCTGCAGGCGGGTTATTTTGTAGTCATTCTGTTGATCTTCTTATATTAGCTCTAAATATGATTGCCCGGTTTGTAACCATTCTTTCTCATATAATTACAATGAATATAATGATTCCTACAATAGAAATTGTGGACCCAATTCTTGACACTACATTTCATGATGTACATGCATCCGGATAGTCTGAATATCGCCGTGGTATTCCTGCTAGTCCTAGGAAGTGTTGAGGGAAGAATGTTAAGTTTACTCCAATAAATATAATTGTAAATTGGATTTTTAATCATGTATTATTTATAGTTAATCCTGTAAATAATGGGTATCATTGAATAACACCTCCTATGATTGCAAATACTGCTCCTATGGATAATACATAATGGAAGTGGGCTACTACATAATATGTATCATGTAATACGATGTCAAGTGATGAATTTGCTAATACTAATCCTGTTAGTCCACCAATTGTGAATAAAAAAATAAATCCTAAAGCTCATAATAGCGGTGGATTGAATTTGAATTTAGTTCCATATAGTGTAGCTAATCATCTGAATACCTTAATTCCTGTAGGTACAGCAATAATTATTGTTGCTGATGTAAAATATGCTCATGTGTCAACATCTATTCCTACTGTGAATATGTGGTGTGCTCATACAATAAATCCTATTAGTCCAATTGATAATATAGCATAAATTATACCTGATGTTCCAAATGATTCAGTTTTTCCTCTTTCTTGACATACAATGTGAGAAATAATTCCAAATCCTGGTAGAATTAGAATGTAAACTTCTGGGTGCCCAAAGAATCAAAATAGGTGTTGATATAGAAATGGGTCACCTCCTCCTGCAGGGTCAAAGAATGATGTATTTAAATTTCGATCTGTTAATAGTATAGTAATAGCCCCTGCTAATACTGGAAGTGATAAAAGGAGGAGAAGGGCTGTAATAGCTACAGATCATACAAATAAAGGTGTTTGATCTAGAGTTATACTTTCTGATCGTATATTAATTGCTGTTGTAATGAAGTTTACTGCACCAAGAATAGATGATACACCTGCTAAGTGAAGTGAAAAAATAGCTAGGTCTACAGATGCCCCTCCATGTGCGATAGCTCCTGCAAGAGGAGGGTAAACTGTTCATCCTGTACCAGCACCGTTATCTACTATAGAAGATGTAAGAAGAAGGGTTAATGAAGGTGGTAGTAATCAAAAACTTATATTATTTATTCGTGGGAACGCTATATCTGGTGCACCAATTATTAATGGTACAAGTCAATTACCAAATCCACCAATTATAATAGGTATTACTATAAAAAAATTATTACAAATGCGTGGGCTGTAATAATAACATTATAAATTTGGTCATCTCCAA
Organism: Schistocerca nitens; assembly: GCF_023898315.1. Classification (NCBI taxonomy): domain Eukaryota; kingdom Metazoa; phylum Arthropoda; class Insecta; order Orthoptera; family Acrididae; genus Schistocerca; species Schistocerca nitens. The sequence goes on along the minus strand of NC_064617.1, from coordinate 712,310,534 downwards.
TTAGAGATCCTGGTTGACCAAGTTCAGCACGAATAAGTATTCTTATTGATGTTCCTACTATTCCTGCCCACGCTCCAAATAAGAAGTATAAAGTACCAATATCCTTATGGTTTGTTGAGAATAATCATTTTTGTGGTAAGATGGCTGAATTTAAGGTGGTAGACTGTAAATCTACTTATGAGATGTTTCTCTCTTACCATGGGTTAGGCCTTATATTCAATCATGATTCTAGACTGCAATTCTAGAGGTGTAAAATTTACTAAGGCCTAAAAGATTATTCTTTTAATTATAACTTTGAAGGTTATTAGTTTTGTAAACTTAAGTAGTTAGTATAATGAGATTAAGGTTGATGTTGAGATTAATCCTATTGTTGAAATTATTACTGTTATAGGAAGAATAATTCTTGATTTTTGAGACTTTATTTTTATAGATCATGAATTTTCTTTGTATGACATAATTAGGGCTGAGAATCTAATACGTATATAATAATAAAGTGTAATTGTAGTTAATACAACCATAATGGTCATAATAGTTGTTATGTTATTTTCTATTAATGATTGTATTACAATTCATTTTGGTAGAAATCCAAGGAATGGTGGTAAACCACCTAGGGATGAAAGAGATAAAAATATTATGAATTTAATTTCAGTTTTTATCTTTCTGGCTGAATAAATTTGGTTTATAAAAAATAGATTTATTTGCTTGAATAATAAGACCATAATTAATCTTAATAGTGAGTAAATAATAAAGTATAGTTCTCAAATGTTTTCTCTAACTGTTAGGGATCTAATTATTCAACCTAAATGTCTAATTGATGAATATGGTAGAAGTTGTCGTAGAGATGTTTGATTTAAACCACCTATTGCCCCAATAATAATTCTTAAAATGAAAATTGTTCAAATGAAAGTTCTTAGTTGAATACAATAAGATAATACCATTATTGGGGCAATTTTTTGCCATGTTATTAGTGTTAAACAGTTATTTCATCTTGAAGCTCCTATTACTTCTGGAAATCAGAAATGAATGGGTGCAGCCCCGATCTTTAATAATAATCTAGATCTAATTATTATTGATGGAATAAATTCTGTTTCTCATCCTATTGGATGCTTTATTTGAATCAGAAAAATTGAAAATAATAGTATTGTCGATGCTATTGCTTGGACAATAAAATATTTCATTGATGAGTCATTTATTATTATATTTATATTTCTTGTTAGGAGCGGAATAAATGAAAGTAAGTTGATCTCAAGTCCTATTCAAACTCCAAATCAGGAGTTTGATGAAATGGACAGGATCGTTCCTATCATTAATGTTGATAGGAAGAGAAGTTTTGTAGAGCTGTTGGTCATTAAAAAGGAGAGGATTGATACCTCTATAAATGGGTTATGAACCCATTAGCTTGTTTAGCTTACCTTTTTACATTAAGGTGTATGATGCACGTTAGTTTTTGATACTAAAGGAGGTAGTTTAATTCTGTCTTATGTAATTTTTAATGAAGGTAATTTTATTTACTTGATTTACCCTATCAAGGTAACCCTTTAATCAGGCACATCATTTATATTTAATATATAAATTAAAAATTTTTTTAAAAATTTGTTTATGTATTATTTTGGTTATTTCTAATTAATTTATCTCGGTTAGGATAACTTAAATATATATATTATATATAATAAATAATTTATATTAATATATACATTTAATTAAATTTAAATACCTATAATGTTATTTTATTATTATTAAATGATTATTTTAATACATTTATTTACCTAGGATTATAGCTACTTATGTTTTTGTTTTAGAATAGGTTATTATATTATAAATTATATAATAATATGTAAATTAATATTAAATATTATTATAATTGGATATAATAAATATAATTAATATTATTATATATAAATTATTATATTAATATAAATAATTGTATTAATTATAATTATATAATTAAATATATTTTCTATAATTAGATCATTTAACAAATAGATATTTAAGTTAACTTAATATAAAGTTAATTTTATATTAATAACATATTACATTAATTTACATAATTGTATAAAGTATATTTATTATATTATTTAATCTTTCTTTATTATTACTGAAAAGTTAGATTAAATAAGAAAGAATATAATATATTTATCGGTATACATGTTCCATATTAATCTTTATTTATATATAATAGAGAAATTGTTGTGGTCATTCGAGGGTGCGTTTCTTTTTTTGTCATTTTGTGTGTTTTTTTCTTTTTTTCTTTAAATATTTGAATCTTCTATTTTTTTCTTAGTTTTTTTAATTTTTTAATTTCTTATTTTGTTTCCAAAAGTTTTATTCTTGCTTATTTATTTACTTTTTCTTTGTATTATATGTAAGTTTTGTTAAACTAAATGTTCTATTTTGCAGTAATTTGATTTAGAGTATCAAGTGATTTTGGATTTAGCAATTGATTTAGTATCGGCATAATTCGTGCCAGCAGCCGCGGTTATACGATTGCTACAAGTGAATATTATTGGTTAAACAGTTGTTTATATTTTTAGGGTTAAAATGTAAATTTGTAAGGTGAAATGTTAAAATTTATTTATAGCTCTTTTTATGAATCTGTGAAATTTAAATAATAAACTAGGATTAGATACCCTATTATTTTAAATGTTAATTATATTTATCAGGGTACTTTTAGTTAAGGTCTTTAAACCCAAAGAATTTGGCGGTATCTCATTCCATTCAGAGGAACCTACCCCATGATTGATAATACACGATTTACTCTACTTAATTTATTCGTTTGTATATCTCCGTTATCAGAGAATCTTTTTAGAGTTATAATTCTCAAGATTTATAATTATAAAATATTTCAGGTCAAGGTGCAGCTTATAGTTAAGAGGAGGTGGGTTACAATAGATTTTTGTTTATAACGGATTTGATGGTGAAATACTATTAATGAAGGTGGATTTGATAGTAATTTAATTTATTTAATTTAACTGATATTGGCTGAGGTGTGTACACATCGCCCGTCGCTCTCATTATTGATTATTATATTTTATTATTTTAATTTAGCTTCAATTTAGATGAGATAAGTCGTAACATAGTAGATGTACTGGAAAGTGTATCTAGTAAGAGTTTCAAGATATAACTTATTAGTAAAGTGTTTCATTTACACTGAAAATTTTTCTGTGCAAATCAGGATATCATGATTATTTATTTTATTATACTTATTTTTTGTTTATTTAATTATTTAATAAAAATAATTTTGTCGAATTTTGTCTTAGTATATTTTGTAGAATTGATTTTTTAGATTATAGTTTATTAGTAATGTAATTGTTTTATGAAATATTGTTTTAAATTTTTAAAAGTAAATTTTATTTATTGTACCTTTTGTATCAGGGTTTATCAAAATTTTAGTATTTACTTTACTTGTCTCGATTTGGGTTGATTTATAAGTAATTTATAGTTAATGTATCATAATTATTATTAAATTATTTATGGAAATGAGATGTTAGCCGTTTCCTAAGATATCTAGTTTCTTAAGAAAAAATTTAATTTTTTGAAGTTAATTGTTTTTATTTAATTTTTTAGATATAAATATTAACTTATTTATTCTTTAAGGGATAAGCTTTGAAGTTAATAACCTATAATTTGTTTTATAAAATATAATAGTAAGCTTTAAACCACCTATCTCTAAGATTACATTTTAGTTCATTATTTTTTATTTTGATTTTATAAGTATTTTAGATATTTTATTAACATTATTTATTTAATTTTAAAATTTTTGTAATAATGATAGAATTAGTATATTTATTTGTATATAATTTTTACCTTGTGAATTTATTATAAGGAACTAGGCAAAATTGATTTCCGCCTGTTTATCAAAAACATGTCCTCTTGAAAATACTTTGAGGTCTGCCTGCTCACTGAGCAGATTTTTAAAGAGCCGTGGTATTTTGACCGTGCAAAGGTAGCATATTCATTAGTCTCTTAATTAGTGGCTGGAATGAATGGCTTGACGAGAAATCAACTGTCTCTTAATAAATTTTTGAATTTCACTTTTGAGTCAAAAGGCTTAAATTTTTCTTTAGGACGAGAAGACCCTATAGGGCTTAACATTTATATTTTATATAGTTTTTTGTTTGTCTTTCTATATTTAATGATGATGTTTTGTTGGGGTGACATGAAGAATAAATAAACTCTTCATTATTATATCATTTATTTATGTTTGTTGTTTTGATCCATAATTTATGATCATAAGATTAAGTTACCTTAGGGATAACAGCGAATTGTTTTTGAGAGCTCATATCGACAAAGCAGATTGCGACCTCGATGTTGGATTAAGAAAAATGTTGGATGCAGTAGCTCAGTAATTAGGCCTGTTCGACCTTTAAATTCTTACATGATCTGAGTTCAGACCAGCGTGAGCCAGGTCGGTTTCTATCCTAAGATTATTAATTCATATTAGTACGAAAGGACCATATGGTTGAAATATTTTTTATTTTATTGATTAATACTAATTAAATTACTATTTTGCAGATTAATGTGTTGAATTTATATTTCATTTATGTAGATTTTTTCTACAAATAGTATTGATACTTTATGATTTATTTATGTTTATTTTGAATTTTTTTATTAGTTATTTGTGTTTTAATTAGTGTTGTTTTTTAACTTTATTGGAGCGTAAGGTTTTAGGTTACATCCAAATTCGAAAGGGTCCAAATAAAGTAGGTATTGTTGGAATTCCTCAACCCTTTAGTGATGCTATCAAGTTAATTTGTAAGGAGCAGCCAATTCCTATCATATCTAATTATTTACTTTATTATTTTTCTCCTGTTTTTAATTTAATAATTTCCTTGGCTGTTTGAGTGATTTTCCCTTACTGAACTTATATATGTTCTTTTTCTTATGGGTTTTTGTTTTTTTATGTTGTACTAGATTAGGTGTTTATACTGTTATAATTGCTGGCTGGTCTTCTAATTCAAATTATTCTTTACTAGGTTCTCTTCGTTCTGTTGCTCAAACAATTTCATATGAAGTTAGTTTGGCTTTAATTTTATTATCTTTAATTATTTTAATTGGTAGTTTTAACATATTTGATTTTATAAATTATCAGCTTTATTGTTGATTTATTATTATTTCTTTTCCTTTAGCTTTAGCTTGTTTTGCTTCTTATTTAGCTGAAACTAATCGTACCCCTTTTGACTTTGCCGAGGGTGAATCTGAGTTAGTTTCAGGTTTTAATATTGAATATGGTGCAGGCGGGTTTACTTTAATTTTTTTAGCTGAGTATACTAGAATTGTTTTTATAAGAATGTTACTAGCTTTAATTTTTTTAGGTGGTGACTTTTATTCTTTTATATTTTTTATTAAGCTTGCTGTTATGTCCTTTGGTTTTATTTGAGTTCGGGGGACATTGCCATGTTTTCGTTATGATAAGTTAATGTACTTAGCTTTAAAAAGTTTTTTCCCTTTATCTTTAATTTTTTTTATTTTCTTTGTTGGTTTAAAGATTTTATTTATTTCATTTATTTAGTGAAATTTTTTAAGAAAAGTAAATAGAAGAGTTAAACTTCTAGTTTTATATTTTCAAAACATATACTTTTCTTAAGCTAATAAACTTATTATTCCTTAATTAGTTTATCTCATGCGTTTGCAACATGAACATTAATTAAGAAGTATGTAAAGTAGATGATTGTTAAGATTTGTCCTGTTATAATGTAAGGTTCTTCAACAGGTCGTTTACCAATTCATGTTAATAAGCATACAACAACTACTATAATTCAGAATAAAATCTGATTAATAGGATAGAATTGAATACCTCGGAATGGTGTTTTATTATAAAATGGTAAAATTATTAAGATTCTAATTGGTAAGAATAATGCAATAACACCTCCTAGCTTATTGGGAATTGATCGTAGAATTGCGTATACAAATAAGAAGTATCATTCTGGTTGAATATGTTCAGGGGTTACTAATGGGTTAAGAGGTACAAAATTATCTGGATCTCCTAGTAGGTAAGGATTAATCAAGCACAGTATAATTAATAATGATGTTATTAATACAAATGTAATAGAGTCCTTGAAAGTAAAGTATGGGTGAAATGGGATTTTTTCAATATCTCCGTTTAGGCCTAAGGGGTTATTAGATCCTGTTTGGTGAAGAAAAAAATAAATGAATTGCTGCTATTGCAGCAATAATAAACGGTAGTACAAAATGGAATGTAAAGAATCGATTTAATGTTGCATTATCAACAGCAAACCCCCCTGATACTCATTGAACTAAATCTGTTCCTAAATATGGAATTGCTGATAATAAATTAGTAATTACTGTCGCACCTCAGAATGATATTTGACCTCAAGGTAAAACAGATCCTATAAATGCAGTTGCTATAACTAAGAATAGGATTAATGTACCAATTATTCAGGTGTGTATGTATATATAAGACCCATAGTAAATTCCTCGTCCGGCATGTAAATAAATACAAATAAAAAATATAGAAGCTCCATTTGCATGTAAGGTTCGAATAATTCAGCCATTATTTACGTCTCGGCAGATGTGAACTACACTACTAAATGCTATTTGAATATTTGATGTATAATGTATAGCTAAAAATAGTCCAGTTACAATTTGAATTACCAAACATAATCCTAGTAGGGACCCAAAATTCCATCAAAACGAAATATTTGTTGGTGCAGGTAAATCAACTAAAGAGTTATTAATGATTTTAATTAAAGGATGTCTCAATTGTAAGGGTTTATTCATTAGTAAATTATCTTATTTTACGAATAGGCCCCTGGTTAATATTGGTGATATTAACAACTGCTAATAGTGCTAAAAATAAATAAATAATTATTATTATTGTGATAATGAATGTTGTTCTATTATATAGTTTTTCTAAAGATATTGTTATTTCTTGATAATTGATTGAATTATCAATATTTATAGTTTCAGTAGTTTTGAAAAAGTCTATAAATATTGTTATATCTAAAATAATTAATGTTAATACGATAAATATTCATATTGTTAAGCTAATAATTATCGTAGTTGATTTAGGCTGAAATATTTCGTTTGATGCAATTCTCGTAATATAAATAAATAGAACTAATATACCACCAAGAAACGTTAAAAATAAAATATATGATAATCAATATCTTTCCATTATTTTTCCTGTTATTAGTCCAACTAGAAAAGTTAGAAGGATAATGAAAAGTATTATTGATATTGGGTGTCTTAATTTAATAAAATTAATATTTATTACGTTAGATAGCGATATAATTATTATTTTGATCATTTCAGGGGTTAGTTTTATTAAAAATATCGGTTTTGGGGACCGATGATGGAAAGCTTTTCCACCTCTGAAGTTTTAAAAGTGGGGCTGAACTTACTTCCGGTTTACAAGACCGGCGTTTTTTTTAAACTATTAAAACTAATGTTTATATTCTCTGTCTTTACTTCTTTATTGATTTATTTTGCTGGTGTTTATGTTTTTTCTTCTAAACGTAAGCATTTATTAATGGTTCTTTTGAGATTAGAATATATTGTTATTTCTTTATTTATATTGGTTAATGTTTTTCTTATTGAGTTTGATTATGATTATATTTTTCCTGTTATTTTTTGGTTTTTTCTGTTTGTGAAGGTGCTTTAGGTCTTTCTATGTTAGTTTCAATAATTCGTTCTCATGGGAATGATTTTTTTAATTCTTTTGGTTTATCTTTATGTTAAAGTATTTATTTATAACTATTTTTTGATCCCTCTTTGTTTGGTTAATAATTGTTGATGGTTGGTTCATTCTTTAATGTTTTTATCTAGTTTTGTTTTTATGATTTGTGTTTATTCATATGCAGATTTAAATATGATTAGATATTATTTTGGTATTGATTATTTTTCTTTTAGTTTGATTTTGCTTAGTTTTTGAATTTGTTATTTAATAATTACTGCTAGAGGTTCAGTTTATTTAAGTTCTTATCATTCTAAATTTTTTTTTCTTTATAGTCTTAATTTTAATGGTTATGCTTTATTGTTCATTTGCTAGATTGAGTCTTCTTTCTTTTTATATTTTTTTGAGGGTAGATTGGTTCCTACTTTACTTTTAATTTTGGGTTGAGGTTATCAACCTGAACGTTTACAGGCTGGTGTTTATTTAATTTTTTATACTCTGGTTGCTAGATTGCCTTTATTGTTAGTGTTATTTAGGGTTTATGATTTTTCTAATACTTTGTATTTTCCTTTATTGGTTGATTTTGGTTCTTATTATTTTATATTTTATGTGTTTATAATTCTTGCTTTTTTAGTTAAGATGCCGATATTTTTGGTTCATTTATGGCTTCCTAAGGCTCATGTTGAGGCCCCTATTTCAGGTAGAATGATTCTTGCTGGTGTTTTATTAAAGTTAGGTAGTTCAGACTTAGTAAATTTTACACCTCTAGAATTGCAGTCTAGAATCATAATTGAATATAAGGCCTAACCCATGGTAAGAGAGAAACATCTCATAAGTAGATTTACAGTCTACCACCTTAAATTCAGCCATCTTACCACAAAAATGATTATTCTCAACAAACCATAAGGATATTGGTACTTTATACTTCTTATTTGGAGCGTGGGCAGGAATAGTAGGAACATCAATAAGAATACTTATTCGTGCTGAACTTGGTCAACCAGGATCTCTAATTGGAGATGACCAAATTTATAATGTTATTATTACAGCCCACGCATTTGTAATAATTTTTTTATAGTAATACCTATTATAATTGGTGGATTTGGTAATTGACTTGTACCATTAATAATTGGTGCACCAGATATAGCGTTCCCACGAATAAATAATATAAGTTTTTGATTACTACCACCTTCATTAACCCTTCTTCTTACATCTTCTATAGTAGATAACGGTGCTGGTACAGGATGAACAGTTTACCCTCCTCTTGCAGGAGCTATCGCACATGGAGGGGCATCTGTAGACCTAGCTATTTTTTCACTTCACTTAGCAGGTGTATCATCTATTCTTGGTGCAGTAAACTTCATTACAACAGCAATTAATATACGATCAGAAAGTATAACTCTAGATCAAACACCTTTATTTGTATGATCTGTAGCTATTACAGCCCTTCTCCTCCTTTTATCACTTCCAGTATTAGCAGGGGCTATTACTATACTATTAACAGATCGAAATTTAAATACATCATTCTTTGACCCTGCAGGAGGAGGTGACCCATTTCTATATCAACACCTATTTTGATTCTTTGGGCACCCAGAAGTTTACATTCTAATTCTACCAGGATTTGGAATTATTTCTCACATTGTATGTCAAGAAAGAGGAAAAATTGAATCATTTGGAACATTAGGTATAATTTGTGCTATATTATCAATTGGACTAATAGGATTTATTGTATGAGCACACCACATATTCACAGTAGGAATAGATGTTGACACACGAGCATATTTTACATCAGCAACAATAATTATTGCTGTACCTACAGGAATTAAGGTATTCAGATGATTAGCTGCACTATATGGAACTAAATTCAAATTCAATCCACCGCTATTATGAGCTTTAGGATTTATTTTTTTATTCACAATTGGTGGACTAACAGGATTAGTATTAGCAAATTCATCACTTGACATCGTATTACATGATACATATTATGTAGTAGCCCACTTCCATTATGTATTATCCATAGGAGCAGTATTTGCAATCATAGGAGGTGTTATTCAATGATACCCATTATTTACAGGATTAACTATAAATAATACATGATTAAAAATCCAATTTACAATTATATTTATTGGAGTAAACTTAACATTCTTCCCTCAACACTTCCTAGGACTAGCAGGAATACCACGGCGATATTCAGACTATCCGGATGCATGTACATCATGAAATGTAGTGTCAAGAATTGGGTCCACAATTTCTATTGTAGGAATCATTATATTCATTGTAATTATATGAGAAAGAATGGTTACAAACCGGGCAATCATATTTAGAGCTAATATAAGAAGATCAACAGAATGACTACAAAATAACCCGCCTGCAGAACACAGTTACTCAGAACTACTATTAATTTCTAGATTCTAATATGGCAGATTAGTGCAGTAGATTTAAGCTCTACAAATAAAGGTTTGACCTTTTATTAGAAAAAATCATTAATGGCAACATGATCAAATTTATCCCTTCAAGATGGAGCGTCACCATTAATGGAGCAACTATCATTCTTCCATGATCATACTATGGTCGTATTATTATTAATTACAGTAATTGTAGGTTATGCCCTAAGTTATATATTATTCATTGCCTATACAAACCGAAACATACTTCACGGACATTTAATTGAAACAATCTGAACAGCACTACTAGCAATTACACTAATTTTTATTGCCCTCCCATCATTACGACTACTATATTTACTTGATGATTCAGTAGACGCAATAATCACAATTAAAACAATTGGACGACAATGATACTGAAGATATGAATATTCTGAATGATATGAATATCCTGGATTTCAGTAAGGTACACTACTGGCCATTAAAATTGCCACACCAAGAAGAAATGCAGAAGATAAACGGGTATTCATTGGACAAATATATTATACTAGAACTGACATGTGATTACATTTTCACGCAATTTGGGTGCATAGATCCTGACAAATCAGTACCCAGAACAACCACCTCTGGCCATAACAACGGCCGTGATACGCCTGGGCATTGAGTCAAACAGAGCTTGGATGGCGTGTACATTAAGAGTAGTGACTGGTGTATTGTGACGAGCCAGTTGCTCGGCCACCATTGACGAGACGTTTTCAATTGGTGAGAGATCTGGAGAATGCGCTGGCCAGGGCAGCAGTCGAACATTTTCTGTATCCAGAAAGGCCCGTACACGACCTGCAACATGCGGTCATGCATTATCCTGCTGAAATGTAGGGTTTCGAAGGGAGTGAATGAAGGGTAGAGCCACGGGTCGTAACACATCTGAAATGTAACGTCCACTGTTCAAAGTGCCGTCAATGCGAACAAGAAGTGACCGAGACGCGTAACCAATGGCACCCCATACCATCACGCCGGGTGATACTCCAGTATGGCGATGACGAATACACGCTTCCAATGTGCGTTCACCGCGATGTCGCCAAACACGTTTGCGGCCATCATGGTGCTGTAAACAGAACCTGTATTCATCCGAAAAATGACGTTTTGCCATTCGTGCACCCAGCTTCGTTGTTGAATACACCATCGCAGGGGCTCCTGTCTGTGATGCAAAGCTAATCATTTGCATATCACAGCATCTTCTTCCTGTCGGTTAAATTTCGCGTCTGTATTACGTCATCTTCATGGTGTAGCAATTTTAATGGCTAGTAGTGTATTTAACACCGTCCCACATTGCCGTTTAATGAAAAATATACGAGCTTGCGGGGTATCAGAGCAGACCTGCGATTGGATTTAAGACTTTCTTGCAGATGGAATTCAAGAAGTCGCTCGTAACGGAACTAAATCGGCAGATGTAACGGTAATATCAGGAGTACCACAGGGAAGTGGGATAGGACCGTTGCTGTTTACAGTATATATAAATGATCTAGCAGAAAGCGTCGGATACTCTTTAAAGCTATTCGCAGATGATAAAATTGTCTATACCAAAGTAGCAACACCAGAATATAGTAAGAACTTGCAGAACGACATGCAGAGAATTGATGAATGGTGCAGACTCTGGCAGTTGACCCTGAACGTAAATAAATGTAACATATTGCGCATACACAGGAAAAGAAATGTGTACTGTATAGCTACACTATTGATGACAAACAGCTAGAGACAGCGTCTGCCGTAAAATATCTAGGCATAACTATCCAGAGCGACCTTAAGTGGAATGACCACATAAAACAAACAGTAGGAAAAGCAGATACCAGACTCAGATTATCGGAAGAACCTTAAGGAAATGTAACTCATCCACCAAAGAAGTGGCTCATAAGGCGCTTGGTCGCCCGATTCTTGAGTACTGTTCATCTATCTGGGATCCCTATCAGATAGGACTGATAGAGGAGATAGAGAAGATCCAACGAAGAGTGGTGCGTTTCCTCACGGGATCGTTTACCAGGCGAGAGAGCGTTACGGAGATGCTAAACGAATTACACTTTCAGACGTTACAAGAGAGGTGTTGAGCATCACGGAGAGATTTACTATTGAAATTTTGGGACAGCACTTTTCGGGAGGAGTCAGACAACATATTACTTCGCCCCACATACATCTCTCGTATTGCCCACGAGGAAGAAATGCGAGAAATTAGAGCCAATACAGAGCCTTACCGACAATCATTCTTCCCACGCACTATTCGCAAGTGGAATAGGGTTGGAGGGATCAAATAGTGGTACCGAAAGTACCTACGCCACACACCATTAGGTGGCTTGTGGAGTATGATTTAGATGTAGATCTCACTGCGATCAGCCACAGAATGCTACAACTAGATAAACAGAAGTTTTGCGGAATCACGGAAATTACTTCTAGAAGGTTTTGGAAGTTCCGTGATGAATAAAAAACTCTGTACCTTTGATTCTGGGGGGCGGGAGGGATGACGTGTTAAGAGCCCCGTCTCGCCTTTTCCCCCGCTCCTTGTGGACGCCTATTTTGGTAATAACTGTCCGTGAAAATCTACATCTACATCAATACTCCGCAAACTGACGATTTGTGGCGGAGGGTACTTTTGATACCATTAACTGATGCCCCCTTCCCTGCTCCTCTTGCCAACAGTGCGTGGGAAGAATGATGGTAAGTAAGCCTATGTACGAGGGTCACTCCAAAAGAAATGGACACTATTTTTTTAAATCCATCTTTTATTCTACAAAAAATGATTCAATTGGCTCTGAGCACTATGGGACTCAACTGCTGTGGTCATCAGTCCCCTAGAACTTAGAACTACTTAAACCTAACTAACCTAAGGACATCACACACATCCATGCCCGAGGCAGGATTCGAACCTGCGACCGTTTTATTCTACATGTATGAAAGTTTTATAAATTGTAGATACATCTTTTAGGAACAATATTTTCATTTCTCCACATAATTTCCATCCCTCTCAACTGCCTTACTCCATCTTGGAACCAGCGCCTGTATCCCCGAACGGTAAAATTATGGACCAACCTGTTGGAGCTACAGTTTGGCAGCGTGCACAAGGGAGTCATCATGTTCAAACCTTGTTCCACGAAGAGAGTCTTTCAGTTTCCCAAAGAGATGATAATCACATGGAGCCAGGTCAGGACTGTAAGGCGGGTGTTTCAGTGTTGTCCATCCGAGTTTTGTGATCGCCTCCACGGTTTTTTGACTGACATGTGGCCGAGCATTGTTGTGCAACAGCAAAACATCCTGCTTTAGCCGATGTGGTCGAACACGACTTGTCGAGCTCGAAGTTTCTTCAGTGTCGTCACATATGCATCAGAATTTATGGTGGTTCCATTTGGCATGATGTCCACAAGCAAGAGTCCTTCGGAATCGAAAACACCGTAGCCATAACTTTTCCAGCAACAGGTTTGGTTTTGAATTTTTTTTTCTTGGGTGAATTTGCGTGATGCCACTCCATTGATTGCCTCTTCGTCTCTGGTTAAAATTAATGGAGCCATGTTTCATCACCTGTCACAATTCTTCCAAGAAATTCATCTCCACCCTTCTCGTACTGTTCCAAAAGTTCGCTGAACACCGTTTTTCTTGTTTCTTTGTGAGTCCTCAATATCGCTGTGCCCGCTTTCATCACGTAACCTGCTTGCCCACCGACTAACTGCACTGTGATCGACAGCAGCATCTCCATACACCTTTTTCAACCTCTTGTGGATGTTTCCCACTGTCTCGTTTTCACAGCACAGGAATTCTATGACAGCACGTTGCTTCTGACGAACTTCAAGTATAGCAGCCATCTTGAAGACATGCTGTGACGGTGCCACTCACGGGAACAGGTTGAACTAAGTTTGAAAACAAGCGGGAAGGATGTATCTACACTCTGTAAAACTTTCACACATGCAAAATGAAAACTGTATTTTTACGAAAATAGTGTGCATTTCTTTTGGAGTGACCCTCATATTATCTCTTATTTATCGAATTTTCTCATTTTTTTGCAAACGAAAAAATCATATATATAGTGATCGCCATAGGAATAGTATTTCCCGTCGGGCTAGCAATGCTAAACCTACAGGACAGTAGAGTCATTGATGACCATTGAGAGAATTACTAATGAACAAAAATCGTCTTTCCAGATTCCATGAGGGGACAAGTATATACTCTTGCCACGTCACCCTCCCCATCTGCTTGATGATGTATATGTACTGGACACCACTCACCTAGCTGCTATAATGCAACTATCTGAATGTTGCGTCTGGCAGCAGTTGCAAACATGACGTCGCAGTAGTCCCGGATTATAGTGGAGCGGATCAACAGCGCAGAGCGGAGTAGCGCGTCGGGCTGCTGCCGAGCTGCCGCTCCGCACCCGAGTTCAGTGTGGCGCATGAAATTATTCTTTAAACTTACACCCAAACCTCCAGATGTCAGACACTCAGATCGGCACCAAACGTTCTATGTCGATAGAGTATCAACTGAAACACAGATTTGGTTCATGCTATGTGCTGTAGTCCAGTAGAACACGCGTAAACGGTAATTAAAAGTGACACCAGAACTACGGAGCACAGGAAAGGGGTGTCTGGAAACAACGGTTTCTTCATCCAGCGTGGGTGAGTTGGTAGCGCGTAAGGTCGTGATAACGAAGGTCTCGCGTTCAAACCTCACTGATGACAGTCTTTTATCTGTTTACGCGTGAAACTATTATATGGGAGCGTTTTTCTGACATGTAAAGGGACTTTTCGGAATTTGTAGCAATGTTCTTTTGGCAGTCTGCCTTCGCTTCGTTAGCTCGAAGTAGCAAACCTGTTGAGTACATTTGCATTGATGGATGTGGTGTCTGTTCTGTCGCACACGTCTGACAGAACAGACACCATTCGTGATGAAGCAGCTGTAGTTTCACAGAATAAACAAACAGTCGGAATAGTAGAATAAAGAAACAATTGCATCAGACTTACGGAAGTATTAATAGTTCAAATGGCTCTGAGCACTATGGGACTTAACATCGAGGTCATCAGTCCCCTAGAACTTAGAACTACTTAAACCTAACTAACCTATGGACATCACACACATCCATGCCCGAAGCAGGATTCGAAGCTGCGACCGCAGCGGTCGCGCGGTTCCAGACTGAAGCGCCTAGAACCGCTCGGCCACACCGGCCGGCGTATTAATAGTGCCATATAACACTTTCTCGCATAACAAAGTATAAAAAAACTGTCATTATTGAGATATGAACTACGGGACCTTTGATACGACGATTTAACGCTCTTCCAACTTCCCCACGGAAGCTATACATATTAGTTACAGTTATGCTTTTCCTGTCTCCCGTAGTTCTGCCGTCATTTTTAATTAACGTTTACACTCGTTCTGCTGGACGACAGCACATAGTAGAACTAAAGCGGAGTTTTGGTTGATACTCTATCGATACAACATTTGTTACCGATCTGAGTGCCTGGCATCTGGAGGTTTGGGTGTTAGAAGGATATCGCTATCTATCATCAATCTCGCGAGACAGCGGATAAGCCAGAATGAATATTTGTAATATTCCTCATATCTCATTAAGGATTTGAGATATCGTAACAAAATTTTAATATACAAAGGAAAGAATATTTTGCCATGTGATTAATAAGTGTAACTTCCGTATTGTGGCGTGCGAGTATTGTGGTTTGATTGCGTGTGGTACAATTTCAGCAAAATTACGATAAAACTAGTTACTTATTATCATTGTAACATAAGGTTTTATTTAAACACCGCTTTTCCCGGGTAATAATCGTTATTTTGTTAAAGAAATCTCCACCTGGGAACGTGTAGCAATGTTGTCTGTCAAGCAGTGTAAATGGCACTAAGTTGCAGATCGTTTATCGAATTTAACGCTACTGTTATTCGAGGTGGCAGCACTTTTCTTTAAGCAAAATGAACAGTTTTGTCACGCATTACTACACGCACACAACACTTATGTATTTTTTCTGTCGAAATGTGTCATAAAAGTTATGAAATTACCAGGCTTCTTACATTAGCAATTAAGAATTTATATAACTTAAGATGCTATATGCACTATATTTAAATATTATTCACACTCTAAGTAGAATTTATTTCCTCAAAGTGGATTCTGGGCCACTAATACACGGTTATTATCACAATTATGACCAACAACATTTATGTCCGAATAGAAAATCAATTTAAAGCTGTCGCTGCAATATTTCACTAAGATGGCTGCTTCAGGCCCTAACAAATAATATACACTACTGGCCATTAAAATTGCTACACCACGAACATGGCGTGCTACAGACGCGAAATTTAACCGACAGGAAGAAGATGCTGTGACATGCAAATGATTAGCTTTTCAGAGCATTCACACAAGGTTGGCGCCGTTGGCGACACCTGCAACGTGCTGACATGAGGAAAGTTTCCAACCGATTTCTCATACACAAACAGCAGTCGACCGGCGTTGCCTGGTGAAACGTTGTTGTGATGCCTCGCGTAAGGAGGAGAAATACGTACCATCACGTTTCCGACTTTGATAAAGGTCAGATTGTAGCCTATCGCGATTGCGGTTTATCGTATCGCGACATTGCTGCTCGCGTTGGTCGAGATCCAATGACTGTTAGCAGAATATGCACTCGGTGGGTTCAGGAGGGTAATACGGAACGCTGTGCTGGATCCCAACGGCCTCGTATCACTAGCAGTAGAGATGACAGGCATCTTATCCGCATGGCTGTAACGGATCGTGCAGCCACGTCTCGATCCCTGAGTCAACAGATGGGGACGTTTGCAAGACAACAACCATCTGCACGAACAGTTCGACGACGTTTGCAGCAGCATGGACTATCAGCTCGGAGGCCATGGCTGCGGTTACCCTTGACGCTGCATCAGAGACAGGAGCGCCTGCGATGGTTTACTCAACGACGAAGCTGGGTGCGCGAATGGAAAACGTCATTTTTTCGGATGAATCCAGGTTCTGTTTACAGCATCATGATGGTCGCATCCGTGTTTGGCGACATCGCGGTGAACGCACATTGGAAGCGTGTATTCGTCATCGACATACTGGTGTATCACCTGGCGTGATGGTATGGGGTGCCATTAGTTACACGTCTCGGTCACCTCTTGTTCGCATTGACGGCACTTTGAACAGTGGACGTTACATTTCAGATGTGTTACGACCCGTGGCTCTACCCTTCAATCGATACCCGCGAAACCTGCATGGGGGCTTAATTAAAATACAATGAAAATAATTTTCATTTTTTGATTTAGTAGCTGTCTGTTCGGTTACGAAGTCTCGTAACGGTTGGCCCTGACTAGTATTATTACGCTATCTCACTGCATAGAACAATAACAAAGAATGAAATGGAAATTATCATTAACACAATTAATTAATTAAGTCCCCAGCAACTATAAAACCTACGAAACCAAAGCACAAGTGTAACTGTTCTGTGTGTGGAAGTATGACTCAACGTACGCATCTGGCACGGTTCTTCTTCAATAACACAAGAAATTTTAAATATCATTTATACTGAATTAATTAAAGAAAATAAAAATACCATAATTACTCAAGAAAACCAGAATTACACTCTAATACAAGAACACAAGCCAGATGCTTTGTTGACTGAACCTGTAATGACGCATTATTTAAAACATGGAAATAATGAAAAATAAATCAAGTTTCGTTACCTTCATATATTGACCAAAATCACTCTAATCATTACAATATATCTCCACACCGACTCGCTATTACCACATCTCAACAAGAACTTTTCAGTATCACATCTCAGCAAGCACTCCCTACTAGCACATCTCAACACGAACTGACTACTACGAGTCCTCGACAAGCACTGCCCACTACGAGTTCTCAATAATCACTGCCAGTGGAGGCGGCGGAACAATGCTCTCTAGCGATCTCTGGCGCTGTGGCTCAGTGTAGCCACCTTTCAAACCCTACATTTCAGCAGGATAATGCACGACTGCATGTTGCAGGTCCTGTACTGGCCTTTCTGCATACAGAAAATGTTCGACTGCTGCCCTGGCCAGCACATTCTCCAGATCTCTCACCAACTGAAAACGTCTGGTCAATGGTGGCTGAGCAACTGGTTCGTCACAATACGCCAGTGACTAATCTTGATGAACTGTGGTGTCGTGTTGAAGCTGCATGGGCAACTGTACCTGTACACGCCATCCAAGCTCTGGTTGACTCAATGCCCAGGCGTATCAAGGCCGTTATTACGGCCAGATGTGGTTGTTCTGGGTACTGATTTCTCAGGATCTATGCACTTAAATTGCGTGAAAATGTAATCACATGTCAGTTCTAGTATAATATATTTGTCCAATGAATACCCGCTTATCATCTGCATTTATTCTTGGTGTAGCAATTTTAATGGCCAGTAGTGTATATTTAATCTTTTTGTACCTTCACTATATGCATTAACATTTAAATATATTTCTTTATGTTAATCGCTTGTTATTCAGCATTTACCAGTAAACTCCGCTGTAGATCAATAGCGCTAATGGCTGGGCTCCTTTGTAGCTGATGAGAATTACAATAAAAAAACCTTAAACAAATAAAATTCATTTCAATCTCATAGAAACTCTATTTTTCGAATACTAATTAACAACATAAAACAGTTTTTACAGACCTCTGTTACGTGACATCAATCACTTCCGATCACTACAACAGTTCGAACAAGAAGAAAGATTATTCTAGAAGAATCATAGATAAGAAAAGATGAAGATTTCCATTATCTTTTTCCATGAGTATTGTCTAAGATATTATTTTCACATAAAATGAAATTACGTCACTGACAATAATTATTTATTATTATTTTAGTAGCGATGAAATCCTTTTTTATTAATATCACGAGAATGTTCGCTCAAATTCCACACACAATGCTGTCGTGAATATTGTCCTGAAAAAATTCAGTCGCGTATATTACATTGCCCCTAGGGCTGAGAAAAAAAAAATAGTTTTTGTGTATTATATTTTTTTATCAGACCATCATATCCATGTTGCTTATTGTTCACTTTCACATGATTAACATATTCTTCTCATCATGCAAGTGTTCAGATACAACATTGAGTACCGCATGACACAGGTAGCGTTGACGTGATTGTGTAAATGGCTGTAGTAACTGTACAGTCTTGGAAAATGCGACGGAGACTTCCCGGATTAACTTATCTCTCCCCCCCCCCCCCCCCCCATTTCGGTTCACTGGATCCGGAACACTCGGATCAAAACCGTCCGTATGGCTTCAAGAAAATACAGTTACCTACTCTTATTTGTCAGGCTTAACGTGAATACAAGATAATATTTTCAACACGCGAATATATATTTCTGTTTAGTCGCATCTGAGGTCAAGAGTCTTTTACGGAGGCTTAACATGAAGATTAAAAGTTCATGTAACTCAAATATCAAATTTCATATAATGATTCTCCGACGACGTCGCGTAGCCACCCCCGCGTCGAGCCGCTGGATCGCAGGCAGGTAGAGACCGCTGCTGGAACGCCCTCGACCGCGTGGATGGTCCGTCGTCTGCCGCACCTTGGTCTAGATCTGTTGCTGTCTGAAAGTATTACTGCAGCAGGTCCGTATTCTCTCTTTCCACGTCCCTCTCGTACAAGATGGGTACATGAAATGTCGAAAAGAATACGGCATCATTAACAACATAATTACGAGTATTATATTTATCCTGCGGAAGAAGTTCTAGCCTCAAATTCACTTTCATTCACACGGATTCATACAGATTGTTTTTGGACGATGTCCTGCGTCTTGACACTATTCATTTGAATTTAGTGATTCATAGTTAACTGTAGTTAACTATGCACATGTATGACACTGCACCGTTTTTCATTCTGGTGTCCATTGTGTGCTTTGTTTATCTCTTGCGGTAAGCAAACATTTCCGCGAGGCGCTGCGTAGCCAGCGTTGCATTATATTGTTCAAAAAAAAATTTCAAATGTGTGTGAAAACTTATGGGACTTAACTGCTAAGGTCATCAGTACCTAAGCTTACACCCTACTTTACCTAAATTATCCTAAGGAGAAACACACACACCCATGCCCGAGGGAGGACTCAAACCTCCGCCGGGATCAGTCCATGACTGCAGCGCCTTAGACCGCTCGGCTAATCTAGCACGGCCATTATATTGGTGCCATGCGGCTGGCTGTACAATCTGTCTCATAACATTTGGCACGCGAAGATGACTCATAACACCTTTCTTTGAGGTCAACAGTTTTAATCGATTTTAATACTTCGTGAGCGTGGGGTTGGTCTGAGATTCTGTTATTCTGCGCAACGGATTAATCTGAGATGTACCCTATACCCTGTGGCTCCTGCAAGATGCAATTCCCACCCCCACACTACTACAGAAGTCAGACAGACGCTCCTAACGTTCTAAAGAGAAATGCCTGAAAAACTTGCAGCAATAAATATTTTCTGGAGTCGTCCCCTGTAAGGAAATGACACAAAAATTCACAAAATTTCTTATGTTACTAGTGGGATACTTGGGTACTGGAGTAGCGCTAGTTAGTGTAAGAAAAAAATGAAACTAACGAAAGTTATTATTTATTTTGCAAAAATTCTGAGATTCACAATGGCACTTTTAGTTATGAATTGAACAAGTTATATCGTGGTTCTCAAATGGCTCTGAGCACTATGGGACTTAACATCTATGGTCATCAGTCCCCTAGAACTTAGAACTACTTAAACCTAACTAACCTAAGGACAGCACACAACACCCAGTCATCACGAGGCAGGGAAAATCCCTGACCCCGCCGGGAATCGAACCCGGGAACCCGGGCGTGGGAAGCGAGAACGCTACCGCACGACCACGAGATGCGGACATATCGTGGTTCTCTTCGGAATGTGAAGTTACCTCTCAAGGGTAGGATTCACTAATGAAATTTCTATACAAAGTTTAAGATGGTTGTTGACTTGGCAGAATGGCTGAGAGGCGCACCTACTGAACTTGAATAATTATTCTTTAGAATGTTGCTAGGTACGATCGAGACTGTCGCGTGTGAAATGCAGTGAAGTGTACTGTTGTGGAGGAAACATGGGGCTCGCAATAGCTGTAGCGCACAATACCGTAAGCTGCGATGACTGCTGTCTGCGCCGCTCGCTGCTGACAAATAAGATAACTCTCGTTCTATCTGGATTGACCTTCGCCAATCAAACTCTCCCTACGCCTTGATGAAGTCAAGGATTCCCATTCGCCCCTAGTCTGACTATTGGCGTGGTACACCGGTCAGATAACCAGTCCACCGCGATGCCACTCAAAAATTCGCTCACAGGCTTTTAACTATAACTGTGTCCGTTCACACCACACAATAAGTGTGTCGGCCAACACAGTGAACACTGCTTAATCGCAAGGACTCAATATAGAGTCGCCCTTTGATTCACTCTCGACAGAGGTGCTCTCCCAGTGAAGTACTGAGGAGAAACTTGTTCCTCGCTCCAAGAGCGACAACGGAACAGCGCCTCTCCACGCCAGACGTGAAGGGGTATATATTTCGGTCTCTTCCATTACTCCTTCAGCTCAAGGCATCAGAAATATCGTCTGCCAATCAGCATTGCTCTTCTAAAACGGGAGAATGACGTTTCGTTTAAGGCGACCAATCCGGAAAACTGTAGCATTAGTGTTTGGCGTTTGCTGTCTCCCTGTGAAAATCTCTGAAACTGCATGCTATGTGTAAAGAATGTGTTGGCTGGCCACTCCCACACAATGTAGCGGAATTTGCTTTTAAACCGAACACGGGGTCGTTCCCCCTTTTCACTCGGGCCCACGCTGTCCGCTCCACGGGCGGTCACCGGCCGACATAGACTGGGTCATCCTCTGAAGGGACCGGCGTCCCGTTGTGCAGTTTCTCTCCCGAACTAAAAGCTCCTGTGACCGTCGTGTCTGGAATGTATGTGTGTACACCAGCCTAGAGTATTTCAACCTCGGTGCGCTTACTTATTTGCATATTGTTTACATGAATTCATACAACATTGACTTTATTAAATCTTTTTGTACCTTCACTATATGCATCAACATTTGAAAATATTTCTTAATGTTAATAACTTATTATTCAGCATTTACCAATAAACCGCGATGTAGATCAATAGCGCTACAGCTGACGACAATCACAATAAAATAAAACTTTAAACAAAGAAAATTTATTTCAATCACACAGAAACTCTATTTTTCGAATATTCTGCTTCTTTGAAATCGATAACTCTGTTTACCTTCTTATCAAATGCCTTTTTTCGGAGGTTAGCATACATTGTCAATGATATGAGAGCTTGCCTGATTTTTGCGTCTAGGACCAATTCCTTGTCTTGTAACTTTGGAAGGGGGTCTATCCACTCATTCCTTTCTTTTGATCTTGACATTAACTCATGTGGCATGAATCCGGTCGACAGATGAGGAAGGTGGTTTACAATCTGTTCGAAAGGTGTTAGGAAGTCTACCCACTTAGATTGCTTTTTCGGAATGTACGTCCTTATAAATCTGTTAATTTCTTTGAAGATTCTTACTGTCGGATTCGATTGCGGTCGAAACCGGGATATCAAAATTTGTTTGATTCCATGGCGAGCAAGAAATGCACGCCACGGGCTTGATGTGAAATTTGAAGTGTTATTGGACAAGATTCATTCAGGAACCCCGAATCGTGGAAAATAATCATTTTCAATGCGACAAATTATCGGATTTGCACAAGAAGATTTCACTGTGTACAGTCTTATGTGCTTAGAAAAATTGTCCAGGATTGCTACTAAGTATTTAGCGCCTCCCATGCCGGTGGGTAGTGGACCTGCCAAATCAATACTAAGAAGCTGGTTTGGCCTTTCAGCAATTATTGGATTTAGTGGGACTGAAGTGGAAATGTTTAAGGATTTTGCCATTAGCCAGATGACACAGTTTCTCAATAATTTGTGGATTCTCTAATGTAGATTCGGAACATAACAGTAAGTCGAGATTTTCCTTTTACATTTCTCTGGTCCGTAGTGACCCCATGAAATGTGAGTCTACGACAGAAAAAGTTCAATGAAATTTCGAGGGATGCAAACACACCAGCTCTCAGATGACTGACGTCTTATCAAATAGCACTTGGTTATGAACTTTATAAAACTTTGACAACTTGTTGTTGTTGTGGTCTTCAGTTCTGAGACTGGTTTGATGCAGCTCTCCATGCTACTCCATCCTGTCCAAGCTTCTTCAGCTCCCAGTACCTACTGCAGCCTACATCCTTCTGAATCTTCTTAGTGTATTCATCTCTTGGTCTCCCTCTACAATTTTTACCCTCCACGCTGCCCTCCAATGCTAAATTTATCATCCCTTGATGCCTCAGAACATGTCCTACCAACCGATCCTTTCTTCTAGTCAATTTGTGCCACAAACTCCTCTTCTCCCCAATTCTATTCAATACCTCCTCATTAGTTATGTGATCTACCCATCTAATCTTCAGCATTCTTCTGTAGCACCACATTTCGAAAGCTTCTATTCTCCTCCTGTCTAAACTATTTATCGTCCATGTTTCACCTCCATACATGGCTACACTCCATACAAATACTTTCAGAAACGACTTCCTGACACTTAAATCTATACTCGATGTTAACAAATTTCTCTTCTTCACAAACGCTATCCTTGCCATTGCCAGTCTACATTTTATATCTTCTCTACTTCGACCATCATCAGTTATTTTGCTCCCCAAATAGCAAAACTCCTTTACTACTTTAAGTGTCACATTTCCTAATCTAATTCGCTCAGCATCACCCGAATTAATTCGACTACATTCCATTATCTTCGTTTTGCTTTTGTTGTTTTTCATCTTATACCCTCCATTCAAGACACTGTCTATTCCGTTCAACTGCTCTTCCAAGTCCTTTGCTGTCTCTAACAGAATTACAATGTCATCGGCGAACCTCAAAGTTTTTATTTCTTCTCCATGGATTTTAATACCTACTCCGAACTTTTCTTTTGTTTCCTTTATAGCTTGCTCAATATACAGATTGAATAGCATCAGGGAGAGGCTACAACCCTGTCTCACTCCCTTCCCAACCACTGCTTCCCTTTCATGTCCCTCGACTCTTGTAACTGCCATCTGCTTTCTGTAGAAATTGTGAATAGCCTTTCGCTCCCTGTATTTTAACCCAGCCACCTTTAGAATTTGAAAGAGAGTATTCCAGTCAACGTTGTCAAAAGATTTCACTAAGTCTATAAATGCTAGAAACGTAGGTTTGCCTTTCCTTAATCTTTCTTCTAAGATAAGTCGTAAGGTCAGTATTGCTTCACGTGTTCCAACATTTCTACGGAATACAAACTGATCTTCCCCGAGGTCGGCTTCTACCAGTTTTTCCATTCGTCTGTAATGAATTCGCATTAGTATTTTGCAGCTGTGACTTATTAAACTGATAGTTCGGTAATCTGTCAACACCTGCTTTCTTTGGGATTGGAATTATTATATTCTTCTTGAAGTCTGAGGAAATTTCGCCTGTCTCATACATCTGTCAACGCCTGCTTTCATTGGGATTGGAATTATTATATTCTTCTTGAAGTCTGAGGGAATTTCGCCTGTCTCATAGATCTCGCTCACCAGATGGTAGAGATGTGTCAGGACTGGCTCTCCCAAGGCTGTCAGTAGTTCTAATGGAATGTTGTCTACTCCCAGGGCCTTGTTTCGACGTAGGTCTTTCAGTGCTCTGTCAAACTCTTCACACAGTATAATATCTCCCATTTCATCTTCATCTACATCCTCTTCCATTTCCTTAATATTGTCCTCAAGAACATCGCCCCTGTATAGACCCTCTATATACTCCTTCCACCTTTCTGCTTTCCCTTCTTTGCTTAGAACTGGGTTTCCATCTGAGTTCTTGATATTCATGCAAGAGGTTCTCTGTTCTCCAAAGGTCTCTTTAATTTTCCTGTAGCAGTATCTATCTTACCCCTAGTGAGATAAGCCTCTACATCCTTACATTTGTCTTCTAGCCATCCTTGCTTAGCCATTTTGCACTTCCTGTCGATCTCATTTCTGAGACTTTTGTATTCCTTTTTGCCTGCTTCATTTACTGCATTTTTGTATTTTCTCCTTTCATCAATTAAATTCAGTATCTCTTCTGTTACCCATGGATTTCTACTAGCCCTCGTCTTTTTACCTACTTGACCCTCTGCTGTCTTCACTATTTCATACCTCAAAGCTACCCATTCTTCTTCTACTGTACTTCTTTCCCCCATTCCTGTCAATTGTTCCCTTATGCTCTCCCTGAAACTCTGTACAACCTCTGGTTCTTTTAGTTTATCCAGGTCCCATCTCCTCAAATTCCCAACTTTTTGCAGTTTCTTCAGTTTTAATCTACAGTTCATAACCAATAGATTGTGGTCAGAGTCCACATCTACCCCTGGAAATGTCTTGCAATTTAAAACCTGGTGCCTAAATCTCTGTCTTACCATTATATAATCTATCTGAAACCTTCTAGTATCTCCAGGGTTCTTCCATGTATACAACCTTCTTTCATGATTCTTGAACCAAGTGTTAGCTATGATTAAGTTATGCTCCGTGCAAAATTCTACCAGACGGCTTCCTCTTTCATTTCTAAGCCCCAATCCGTATTCACCTACTACGTTTGCTTCTCTTCCTTTTCCTACTGTCGAATTCCAGTCACCAATGACTATTAAATTTTCGTCTCCCTTCACTACCTGAATAATTTCTTTTATCTCATCATACATTTCATCAATTTCTTCATCATCTGCAGAGCTAGCTTGATTTTGTATTTATAACCCTGTATTCAGCTGACCAAAAGTCTTGTTCCTCCTGCCACCGAACTTCACTAATTCCCACTATATCTACCTTTAACCTATCCATTTCCCTTTTTAAATTTTCTAACCTACCTGCCCGATTACGGGATCTGACATTCCACGCTCCGATCCGTAGGACGCCAGTTTTCTTTCTCCTGATAACGACGTCCTCCTGAGTAGTCCCCGCCCGGAGATCCGAATGGGGGACTATTTTACCTCCGGAATATTTTACCCAAGAGGACGCCATCATCATTTAATCATACAGTAAAGTTGCATGCCCTTGGGAATAATGACGGCTGTAGTTTCTCCTTGCTTTCAGCCGTTCGCAGTACCACAACAGCAAGGCCGTTTTGGTTAGTGTTACAGGGCCAGATCAGTCAATCATCCAGACTTTTGCCCCTGCAACTACTGAAAAGACTGCTACCCCTCTTCAGGAACCACACGTTTGTGTGGCCTCTCAACAGATACCCCTCTGTTGTGGTTGCACCTACCGTACGGCTATCTGTATCGTTGAGGCACGCAAGGCTCCCCACCAACAGCAAGGGCCATGCTTCATGGGGGGGTTTGACAACTTGTGAGCTGGATTTTCTTGTCTAAGCTTTTTCCATTTTTGATCTGTATTTTGAAGAATCTGAATCTGCCTACATAACTGAAGAAAATACTTTCTGTGAAATGGATCTTTCATTAACAAAATTTTATAATTAATCATTTGTTCCACCAGTTCGCTGGTTTCTCGTAAGCCCTCAGGTGAGCGAGAAAGTGCGTGTGCTATAACATTATCTTTACCTTTTATATATACAATGTCAAAGTCATATTCCTGTAGGAATAAGCACCATCGAATAAGACAGGGATGTTGCAACTTGCATGTAAGGAGAAATGATAAGGCTTGATGGTCTGAATAGACTTTAATTTTTCTTCCATATATATAATAGTCAAATCGCCTAAAAGCCCATACAACGGCGAGTGCCTCCAACTCCGAAACCGAATAAGACTTTTCAGACTCAGATAACACTCGACTCGCAAAGCTAATCACGTGGATTTGCTCGTGTCCATCTACTAATTGAATCTGGAAAAAACAAGGGCCGATACCCACAAAGGAAGCGTCTACAGTAATGCAAAATTCCTTATTCATCTGAGGATGATGGAGAATGTTACTGTTAAGCAAACTGTCTTTAATTTTCTGAAATCCGTCTTGGCATTCCGGCGTCCAATTCCAATGTGAATTCTTTTTTAAAAGGTTGTGAAGAGCGGGATTGTTCAATACCTGATTGGGAACAAAACGTCTGAAGAATGACGTAAGACCGATAAATCCTTTCAGTTGCATTTTTGTAACAGGGGTTGGAAAGTTTTTTACAGCAGACAGTTTTTCGGGGTCAGGTTTAATTCCTTCAGGGGTGATGATGTGTCCTAAAAATTTTTTTCACTTTTTCCAAACTTGGATTTCTTAAGATTTGCTGTAACACCATACTCTTTGAATCGCTGAAATACCTTTTCTACATCTACATCTACATCCATACTCCGCAAGCCACCTGACGGTGTGTGGCGGAGGGTACCTTGAGTACCTCTAACGGTTCTCCCTTCTATTCCAGTCTCGTATTGTTCGTGGAAAGAAGGATTGTCGGTATGCTTCTGTGTGGGCTCTAATCTCTCTGATTTTATCCGCATGGTCTCTTCGCGAGATATACGTAGGAGGGAGCAATATACTGCTTGACTCTTCGGTGAAGGTATGTTCTCTAAACTTTAACAAAAGCCCATACCGAGCTACTGAGCGTCTCTCCTGCAGAGTCTTCCACTGGAATTTATCTATCATCTCCGTGACGCTTTCGTGATTACTAAATGATCCTCTAACGAAGCGCGCTGCTCTCCGTTGGATCTTCTCTATCTCTTCTATCAACCCTATCTGGTACGGATCCCACACCGGTGAACAGTATTCAAGCAGTGGGCGAACAAGCGTACTGTAACCTACTTCCTTTGTTTTCGGATTGCATTTCCTTAGGATTCTTCCAATGAATCTCAGTCTGGCATCTGCTTTACCAACGATCAACATTATATGATCATTCCATTTTAAATCACTGCTAATGCGTACTCCCAGATAATTTATGGAATTAACTGTTTCCAGTTGCTGACCTGCTATTTTGTAGCTAAATGATATGGGATCTTTCTTTCTATGTATTCGCAGCACAATACATTTGTCTGCATTGAGATTCAATTGCCATTCGCTGCACCATGCGTCAATTCGCTGCAGATCCTCCTGCATTTCAGTACAATTTTCCATTGTTACAACCTCTCGATACACCACAGCATCATCTGCAAAAAGCCTCAGTGAACTTCCGATGTCATCCACATGGTCATGTATGTATATTGTGAATAGCAACGGTCCTACGACACTCCCCTTCGGCACACCTGAAATCGCTCTTACTTCGTAAGACTTCTCTCCATTGAGAATGACATGCTGCGTTCTGTTATCTAGGAACTCTTCAATCCAATCAAAAAATTGGTCTGACAGTCCATATGCTCTTAATTTGTTCATTAAACGACTGTGGGGAACTGTATCGAACGCCTTGCGGAAGTCAAGAAACACGGCATCTACCTGTGAACCCGTGTCTATGGCCCTCTGAGTCTCGTGGACGAATAGCGCGAGCTGGGTTTCACACGACCGTCTTTTTCGAAACCCATGCTGATTCCTACAGAGTAGATTTCTAGTCTCCATTAAAGTCATTATACTCGAACATAATACGTGTTCCAAAATTCTACAACTGATCGACGTTAGAGACATAGGTCTATAGTTTTGCACATCTGTTCGACGTCCCTTCTTGAAAACGGGGCTGACCTGTGCCCTTTTCCAATCCTTTGGAACGCTACGCTCTTCTAGAGACCTACGGTACACCGCTGCAAGAAGGGGGCAAGTTCCTTCGCGTACTCTGTGTAAAATCGAACTGGTATCCCATCGGGTCCAGCGGCCTTTCCTCTTTTGAGCGATTTTAATTCTTTCTCTATCCCTCTGTCGTCTATTTCGATATCTACCATTTTGTCATCTGTGCGACAGTCTAGAGAAGGAACTACAGTGCAGTCTTCCTCTGTGAAACAGCTTTGGAAAAAGACATTTAGTATTTCGGCCTTTAGTCTGTCATCCTCTAATTCAGTACCATTTTGGTCACTGAGTGGACATTTTATTTTGATCCACCCACCGCTTTGACAGAAGGGCCACATGATCTTCCCAATTTTTCGATGCTACAAGAACGTCATCCACATAGACCGTTACCTCATCTAAAAGGTCAGGACCTAGTACATAGTCAAGGGCTGAAATAAAAATTCCGGAATTCACACTTAGTCCAAACGGTACAACTTTGAAATGGTAAGATCTACCTGCAAATACAGTGTAAACGCAGTGTACTTCCTAGACTCCTGTGCAAGTTTTACTTGCCAGTAACTGCTTTTCAAATCAAGGGTGCTCAAATACTTAACTCCATGAAACTTCTGCAGATGCTCTTCAAGAGCCACTGATCTCGTTCTTACGGGTACTATAATTTTATTGATTAATTTTGCATCTAGGACTAGACTTACGCGACCATCTGATTTTAGTACAGACAATAAAGGACTCGAATAAGGTGAATGAGATACTTCTATCACATTCCAGCGTAAAATTTTCATGATCTCGCACTTGATAGCTTCGCGTCTCGTATATGGAATGGAATAGCTTGTTCTACAGTAGGTTGAATGGGGCAGGACATCCATTCGGTATTCAAAGCCTTTTATTAGTCCAGGTTTCTTAGAAAATACTTGAACGTAATCTGTTAACAAATTGTAAAGCTCATTCTTCTGTTGTTTAGATAATTCAGTGGACTCACTAGCTTTACCGTATAATTCATTCTGACCGGGAATTAGGTCTTTATACTCATCGTCATTAACACTTTCAAGATCTGTCATGTCTTCTGTCTGACTGTACTGTTGTCTTTTAGCCCATGGCCGTACTGATAATTGAAACACACCAAAGTTTGTCTTCACCACACTTCTTAACAAATTTACTGTTACTTGTTGCTGCCCCGCTACTAGAGTACAGATTCCACACTCGATGTCAATTTTTAGCTTTCGTCTGTCTCAAGAATTCCATACTGATAGATTTTTAACAATAAGAAAAATGC
The DNA here is from genome assembly GCF_023898315.1 of Schistocerca nitens. NCBI lineage: Eukaryota > Metazoa > Arthropoda > Insecta > Orthoptera > Acrididae > Schistocerca > Schistocerca nitens. The sequence goes on along the minus strand of NC_064617.1, from coordinate 712,280,578 downwards.
ATGTTACTGAAATAGACTCTATCTGGATTTGAAGCCGAGTCTGAAGATTTACACGTTGTGTTAAAAGGACCAATTGCTCCCGAAACGGTGCAACCTTGAATTGGAAGTGATAAAACTTTGCGTACAGAGGATATTTGCTTAAATAAACATAAAGATAAGACATTTATATTATCTCCTGTATCTACAATGGCTGTTACTGGTATGTTGGCCAATGATACTCTTATGGAAGCTTGAACTTGTTCGTCCCATGCACCATCATTGTCTTTCGTCTCAGCGTCTGCTACTAGGTCATCCCGTAAGTTTGTCTCTTTGTCATACCTAATTGTTTTAATTTCGTGTGGACTAAGGGACAGGGTGCCCCCATTCAAACCTGCAGCATCCTCTAGGAGGCTCAAAGGTGCTGCTTTTAATTTTCCGCTCGATGCTTACTTTCCTGCTGATTTATATTTATTAAAGTTTATATTTCTTAAAGTTTCCAATCCCAAAGAAAGCAGGTGTTGACAGATGTGAAAATTACCGAACCATCAGTTTAATAAATCACAGCTGCAAAATACTAACGCGAATTCTTTACAGACGAATGGAAAAACTAGTAGAAGCCGACCTCGGGGAAGATCAGTTTGGATTCCGTAGAAATATTGGAACACGTGAGGCAATACCGACCTTACGACTTATCTTAGAAGAAAGATTAAGGGAAGGTAAACCTACGTTTCTAGCATTTGTAGACTTAGATAAAGCTTTTGACAATGTTGACTGGAATACTCTCTTTCAAATTCTAAAGGTGGCAGGGGTAAAATACAGGGAGCGAAAGGCTATTTACAATTTGCACAGTAACCAGATGGTGGTTATAAGAGTCGAGGGGCATGAAAAGGAAGCAGTGGTTGGGAAGAGAGTGAGACAGGGTTGTAGCCTATCCCCGATGTTATTCAATCTGTATATTGAGCAAGCAGTAAAGGAAAGAAAAGAAATATGCGGAGTAGGTATTAAAATCCATGGAGAAGAATTAAAAACTTCGAGGTTCGCCGATGACATTGTAATTCTATCAGAGACAGCAAAGGACTTGGAAGAGCAGTTGAACGGAATGGACAGTGTCTTGAAAGGAGGGTATAAGATGAACAGCAACAAAAGCAAAACGAGGATAATGGAATGTAGTCCAATTAAGTTGGGTGATGCTGAGGGAAGTAGATTAGGAAATGAGGCACTTAAACTAGTAAAGGAGTTTCGCTATTTGAGGAGCAAAATAACTGATGATGGTCGAAGTAGAGAAGATATAAAATGTAGACTGGCAATGGCAAGGAAAGCGTTTGTGAAGAAGAGAAATTTGTTAACATCGAGTATAGATTTAAGTGTCAGGAAGTCTTTTCTGAAAGTATTTGTATGGAATGTAGCCATGTATGGAAGTGAAACATGGACGATAAATAGTTTGGACAAGAAGAGAATAGAAGCTTTCGAAATGTGGTGCTACAGATGAATGCTGAAGATTAGATGGGTAGATCACATAACTAATGATGAAGTATTGAATAGAATTGGGGAGAAGAGGAGTATGTGGCACAACTTGACAAAAAGAAGGGACCGGTTAGTAGGACATGTTCTGAGGCATCAAGGGATCACAAATTTAGCATTGGAGGGCAGCGTGGAGGATAAAAATCGTAGAGGGAGACCAAGAGATGAATACACTACGCAGATTCAGAAGGATGTGGGTTGCAGTAAGTACTGGGAGATGAAGAAGCTTGCACAGGATAGGGTAGCATGGAGAGCTGCATCAAACCAGTCTCAAGACTGAAGACCACAACAAAGTTTCTTCCGTCTCGAACTGGTGTTGGTTTTGTGGTACGAAGTCGGGTGGAAATGTATCTTGTTGTCCTGGCGTATTCGCTCGCGCATAATAAATTTCCGTATTATGCGGGCGTTTAGGCTTCAGACTTCTCAAAGGTCCGTTCGCTTGTTGCGTGAAGTGTATATTATGAGGCTGAAAAGTATTTTGCTGTGGCTTATGTTGACTGTAACCGTTACTGAAAGGTGTACGTTGGTCTCCACCTTGATTATGCCATTTATTTCCTTTCCACTGACGATGTGAATCGTAAGACTGATCGTTTTGATAATTACCGTTGGTCGGTTGCGTGTTTCCATATTGCTGGGGCTGTGTATTGTAATGTACATTTCCATACTGATGTGGTGACGAATTATATATTGGATTGTATCTCTGGCCGTTGTTGTACTTATTTTTGTATTTGCCGTTGGAGTACGTAGTGTGTTTATTTTTGAAACCGTTGTAGGGTTGGTACTGACCGTCATTGTGACGCGCTTTCGCTCGGCCATTGTTACCTGCGTATTCTGTATTGTGCTGGCCGCCTGCACTGAAGAGCCAACATCAAATCTAGCGTCCTCGTAAATCTGATCTAATGAGTCTAACACAGATACGAAGGTGTCCGCATCGTCCTCAGACACGTTTAGTAACTTTTCTCTGATAGCAATCGGTAGCTTAGTTTTTAGAATCATAATAACGTCTTTGGCGGTGATCGCCGAATCCCAGAACTTGATTTTCGCTAAATAATGGCTGAAAGCAAGGGGAAACTACAGCCGTAATTTTTCCAGAGGGCATGCAGCTTTACTGTATGATTAAATGATGATCGCGTCCTCTTGGGTAAAATATTCCGGAGGTAAAATAGTCCCCCATTCGGGTCTCTGGGCGGGGACTACTCAGGAGGACGGAGCGTGGAATGTCAGATCCCTTAATCGGGCAGGTAGGTTAGAAAATTTAAAAAGGGAAATGGATAGGTTAAAGTTAGATATAGTGGGAATTAGTGACGTTCGGTGGCAGGAGGAACAAGACTTTTTGTCAGGTGAATACAGGGTTATAAATACAAAATCAAATAGGGGTAATGCAGGAGTAGGTTTAATAATGAATAAAAAAATAGGAGTGCGGGTTAGCTACTACAAACAGCATAGTGAACGCATTATTGTGGCCAAGGTAGACACGAAGCCCACGCCTACTACAGCAGTACAAGTTTATATGCCAACTAGCTCTGCAGATAATGAAGAAATTGATGAAATGTATGATGAGATAAAAGAAATTACTCAGGTAGTGAAGGGAGACGAAAATTTAATAGTCATGGGTGACTGGAATTCGAGAGTAGGAAAAGGGAGAGAACGAAACATAGTAGGTGAATATGGATTGGCGGTAAGAAATGAAAGAGGAAGCCGTCTGGTAGAATTTTGCACAGAGCACAACTTAATCATAGTTAACACTTGGTTCAAGAATCATAAAAGAAGGTTGTATACCTGGAAGAAGCCTGGAGATACTAAAAGGTATCAGATAGATTATATAATGGTAAGACAGAGATTTAGGAACCAGATTTTAAATTGCAACACATTTCCAGGGGCAGATGTGGACTCTGACCACAATCTATTGGTTATGAACTGTAGATTAAAACTGAAGAAACTGCAAAAAGGTGGGAATTAAGGAGATGGGACCTGGATAAACTGAAAGAACCAGAGCTTGTACAGAGTTTCAGGGAGAGCATAAGGGAACAATTGACAGAAATGGGGGAAAGAAGTACAGTAGAAGAAGAATGGGTAGCTTTGAGGAATGAAATAGTGAAGGCACCAGAGGATCAAGTAGGTAAAAAAACGAGGGCTAGTAGAAATCCATGGGTAACAGAAGAGATGCTGAATTTAATTGATGAAAGGAGAAAATACAAAATTGCAGTAAATGAAGCAGGCAAAAAGGAATACAAACGTGTCAGAAATGAGATCGACAGGAAGTGCAAAATGGCTAAGCAAGGATGGCTAGAAGACAAATGTAAGGATGTAGAGGCTTATCTCACTAGGGGTAAGATAGATACTGCTACAGGAAAATTAAAGAGACCTTTGGAGAACAGAGAACCTCTTGCATGAATATCAAGAACTCAGATGGAAACCCAGTTCTAAGCAAAGAAGGGAAAGCAGAAAGGTGGAAGGAGTATATAGAGGGTCTATACAGGGGCGATGTTCTTGAGGACAATATTAAGGAAATGGAAGAGGATGTAGATGAAGATGAAATGGGAGATATTATACTGTGTGAAGAGTTTGACAGAGCACTGAAAGACCTACGTCGAAACAAGGCCCTGGGAGTAGACAACATTCCATTAGAACTACTGACAGCCTTGGGAGAGCCAGTCCTGACAAAACTCTACCATCTGGTGAGCAAGATGTATGAGACAGGCGAAATTCCCTCAGACTTCAAGAAGAATATAATAATTCCAATCCCAAAGAAAGCAGGTGTTGACAGATGTGAAAATTACCGAACTATCAGTTTAATAAGTCACAGCTGCAAAATACTAACATGAATTCTTTACAGACGAATGGAAAAACTGGTAGAAACCGACCTCGGGGAAGATGGATTCCGTAGAAATGTTGGAACACGTGAGGCAATACTGACCCTACGGCTTATCTTAGAAGCTAGATTAATAAATGGCAAACCTACGTTTCTAGCATTTGTAGACTTAGAGAAAGCTTTTGACAATGTTGACTGGAATACTCTTTTTCAAATTCTGAAGGTGGCAGGGGTAAAATACAGGGAGAGAAAAGCTATTTACAATTTGTACAGAAAATAGATGGCAGTTGCAAGAGTCGAGGGACATGAAACGGAAGCAGTGGTTGGGAAGGGACTGAGACAGGGTTGTAGCCTCTCCCCGATGCTATTCAATCTGTATATTGAGCAAGCAGCAAAGGAAACAAAAGAAAATTCTGAGTAGGAATTAAAATCCATGGAGAAGAAATAAAAACTTTGAGGTTCGCCGATGACATTGTAATTCTGTCAGAGACAGCAAATGACTTGGAAGAGCAGTTGAACGGAATGGACAGTGTTTTGAAAGGAGGGTATAAGATGAACATCAACAAAAGCAAAACGAGGATCATGGAATGTAGTCGGGTGATGCTGAGGGAATTAGATTAGGAAATGAGGCACTTAAAGTAGTAAAAGAGTTTTGCTATTTGGGGAGCAAAATAACTGATGATGGTCGAAGTAGGGAAGATATAAAATGTAGACTGGCAATGGCAAGGAAAGCGTTTGTGAAGAAGAGAAATTTGTTAACATCGAGTATAGATTTAAGTGTCAGGAAGTCGTTTCTGGAAGTATTTGTATGGAGTGTAGCCATGTATGGACGTGAAACATGGACGATAAATAGTTTAGACAAGAAGAGAATAGAAGCTTTCGAAATGTGGTGCTACAGAAGAATGTGAAGATTAGATGGGTAGATCACGTAACTAATGAGGAGGTATTGAATAGAATTTGGGAGTAGAGGAGTTTGTGGCACAACTTGACTACAAGAAGGGATCGGTTGGTAGGACATGTTCTGAGGCATCAAGGGGATCACCAATTTAGTACTGGACGGCAGCGTGGAGGGTAAAAATCGTAGAGGGAGACCAAGAGATGAATACACTAAGCAGATTCAGAAGGATGTAGGTTGCAGTAAGTACAGGGAGATGAAGAAGCTTGCACAGGATAGAGTAGCATGGAGAGCTGCAACAAACCAGTCTCAGGACTGAAGACCACAACAACAACAACTTTTCAAAATATCTCCTGACTACCGCGCTTACTGTTAAACACTTCGGCGTTGTAAATCTCTTTTCTCAGGCGCAGCTGCACACCAGAATTCCAGACTTTAGCTAAAAACATCTGTTCAAATTCTTTGTAAATTTTACAAGAGTCGACCATTTCAGTTACCCATAGGGCGGCATCGCCTATGATAAATGCAGTAATGAATTGAATTCGCTGGCGGTCACTCCAGCTATTCGGAAAAATTCCTGAAAAATGTCGGAAGAATACTATAGGACGAATTTCTCTTTTCTGTGGGTGAAAGGTCGAAAAACACGATGTTTGATCACGCTTTCCTCCTGCATCAAACTGACAAAAGTGGGTGGGCTGGTACTCTGGTTAAATTGTGCTTCTATAGAACTATGAATTTGAACGTTATCAAGTGGTGAACGGTAATATACCTGCTGTTGTTCATTACATCGTGGTGAATTATTCCACTCTCCTGACACGGGATGTGGGGATTTTTCAACGTGACATTTTAGTGTACGAACTTAATTAACTATCTGTTGACGCCAGTCAGGTAAATCTTGAGCTAACGTTCGTCTTATCTGGCCTAATTCTGACATGACCGTGTCTCCTGTTTTTCCAGGGGCTGCCAATATTTCAAAGGTTACATTTTTGACAAGTTCCCTGAGTTCGTTCTTGACCTTGTTTTCTATGAATCCGTCTTTGTTTTTAATCCACTCTTGGTAGTGGTCGGACAATGCTTCAGAACGTGCCTTAACAGTATTCTTTATTTGATTCTCTACATTAAGAAAATGGTTCAAATGGCTCTGAGCACTATGGGACTCAACTGCTGAGGTCATTAGTCCCCTAGAACTTAGAACTAGTTAAACCTAACTAACCTAAGGACATCACAAACAGCCATGCCCGAGGCAGGATTCGAACCTGCGACCGTAGCGGTCTTGCGGTTCCAGACTGCAGCGCCTTTAACCGCACGGCCACTTCGGCCGGCTCTACATTAAGAGTCTCAGTCTGTTTGTAAAGATCATCAACAACATTCTCGATCGTGTCTACTGCGGTTTTAACTCCCTTGACCTCATCAGAGATTGCATTATAATCTTCTTTTAAGGTCGCAGCTTGTTGATGATATCCCATCACTTTTGAATTTATCTCTTCCTTGGCTGCTTCGACTTTTTCATCTAACCGTTTTGTGATATCCTCTATTTTTGTCTCTACTTGTGTATCAATTTTTAACCTCATGGTCGTGATCTGACTACTGATTTGGTTTTGGACATTACCCAATTTAAATCAGTTGTTATGTCTGCCTTTATTTCGGCCTTTACCGAATTTAACCGTGTATTTAGGTCATTTATCTCCGTTTGCAGATCTGTTATTACTGAATTTATGTCTGCTTTTACTGAATTTATGTCTGCTTTTACTGAATTACACAGATTTGTAAGGACCTGATTTTTATTATGCCGTCTTTCGGCCTTCTCTTTTTCTTCGCGGGCCTTTTCATCTAATTTTTCCTGCTTTTCACGTTCCTGTCTGTGCGCTTCTCTTTGTCTTTGACTTTCGAACTTGCGTTCCATTATTGCTTCGATCATTGCGGCCAAGTCATTTTTTTCAAAAGTGGGAATAGTTTGCACACTAGGACCGGCTTCTAAAACTTCGGGCGAGGCTGCTTCTGCCTCCGCTCGTGTACCTATCGCGCGTGATCGTAATGGATAGTGAGGTCCATTCGCATCACCGCTGTCATCTGCTTTTGTCTGTGTCCGCTATTTACCGTCAGCCACCGAGCGAGGTGGCGCAGTGGTTAGCACACTGGACTCGCATTCGGAAGGACGACGGTTCAATCCCGCGTCTGGCCATGCTGATCTAGGTTATCCGTGATTTCCCTAAATCTCTTCAGGCAAATGCCGGGATGGTTCCGTTGAAAAGGGCGCGGCCGACTTCCTTTCCGATGACCTCGCAGTTTGGTCTCCTCCCCCAACACAACCCAACCCAACCGTCAGCCATGTTCATGAATTATTTGTCAAACGTCAAAATGCTACAGATATTGTTTGTCACTGCCGTCAGTCGTTTGTCTGTGACGTAGTACTATGGCTTACTGGGACCAAAGATCAAATTTTAACTCTGGGTAACAACTGACGTTCACGTACGCCAAGAAGACAAGATGGTTCCAACTAATTACAGACAAATGAAATATCACACGATTTTACCAGTTTTGAGCGTAATTATCCGCCATATTGTAAAAAAAATTTTTGAGGCACTGACAACAATGGGGTACACTTTCACTGAGTTTAACTACATACGAACGGACTACGGACAAATTGAAATAAAGCTGTTTCAAGGCAAGGAAAGACAGGTTTACGTTCTGATCGACTCGAAAAATGCAACGTCACTACGAAAGCTTGGCTACTGCGTATGAAAATTTCATTTACTATGGCTGTCTGATGGTGATACGGCTGTATAGTCGCGTTTTATGGTAATTGCATCAATCGTTCTTCTGAATTAATTAAAAGGTTTTCCCACTTCTCTTTCTCGGTTGAATTGCATCCTCATGAAAAATGAAACAATTATTAGAACAAGCACTGAAAAATTTTTAAACACATTCATTAAATGATTTTTTTGATCAAGTCCCTGTTCGGGCGCCAAGTGTAGCGTTGTTATTGGGGGCCAAAAAGAAAAAGAGTTGTTATTTTATATTTTTTTTTTTTAATGTCGAAGAAGTGAATATTTTGGTGGGCCAATTGGCAACAGAATCAGGGATTGATTACACTATTATAATAACATACGTTGAGCATTAAATACCCGAATAAGAGAAGCATTATCATTTCTGTGCATTTTTATATTCGCGATCTAGTCATACCCGGAACAACACTAAGGGACCAGAATATTTATAGACTTTAAAAGAAATGCAACACTACACAATTAACAAAAAAGTTGGTTCAGAGATACTAGGAAAACGATAATGTTCCTTCTGCCTCATGCTGCGTTCGGCCTATCAGCGTGATCGTAATTTCTGGTGATGAACTAACACAAAATAATTATCAATTCAGTAAATGGGGAGATGAAAACATCAAGGTTAATTTACTAAAATAATCACACTATCTTTAACACATTTTTTAATGCTACGTACCTTTTCATATTAAATTACAATAGATAACCATTGTGGTTAAATACTTTGTACATAACAGTCAAAATGTCCTCTTGATGCTGTCTGTTTGTAATCGATAACAAGAAACTACATGTTTTCTGATTGGAAAAATAACAATTAGCATATTCACTCAATATATTCACATGAAATATAAAATACCGTTGCGGAACGCAGCAAGTCCGCGTTCGCCTTTCATGGAGTACAAACAGTAAAAGGTGAGGCGCCAAATGCTTCATTTGTCTTGAAACAACAGAATTCTTTTTTATGTCATTAATCGATACATGTACATAGAGATTTACAGGCACCACGCAAGAACGGCAAAGATAAAGAATAATACACTCCTGGAAATGGAAAAAAGAACACATTGACACCGGTGTGTCAGACCCACCATACTTGCTCCGGACACTGCGAGAGGGCTGTACAAGCAATGATCACACGCACGGCACAGCGGACACACCAGGAACCGCGGTGTTGGCCGTCGAATGGCGCTAGCTGCGCAGCATTTGTGCACCGCCGCCGTCAGTGTCAGCGTTTGCCGTGGCATACGGAGCTCCATCGCAGTATTTAACACTGGTAGCATGCCGCGACAGCGTGGACGTGAACCGTATGTGCAGTTGACGGACTTTGAGCGAGGGCGTATAGTGGGCATGCGGGAGGCCGGGTGGACGTACCGCCGAATTGCTCAACACGTGGGGCGTGAGGTCTCCACAGTACATCGATGTTGTCGCCAGTGGTCGGCGGAAGGTGCACGTGCCCGTCGACCTGGGACCGGACCGCAGCGACGCACGGATGCACGCCAAGACCGTAGGATCCTACGCAGTGCCGTAGGGGACCGCACCGCCACTTCCCAGCAAATTAGGGACACTGTTGCTCCTGGGGTATCGGCGAGGACCAATCGCAACCGTCTCCATGAAGCTAGGCTACGGTCCCGCACACCGTTAGGCCGTCTTCCGCTCACGCCCCAACATCGTGCAGCCCGCCTCCAGTGGTGTCGCGACAGGCGTGAATGGAGGGACGAATGGAGACGTGTCGTCTTCAGCGATGAGAGTCGCTTCTGCCTTGGTGCCAATGTTGGTCGTATGCGTGTTTGGCGCCGTGAAGGTGAGCGCCACATCAGGACTGCATACGACCGAGGCATACAGGGCCAACACCCGGCATCATGGTGTGGGGAGCGATCTCCTACACTGGCCGTACACCACTGGTGATCGTCGAGGGGACACTGAATAGTGCACGGTACATCCAAACCGTCATCGAACCCATCGTTCTACCATTCCTAGACCGGCAAGGGAACTTGCTGTTCCAACAGGACAATGCACGTCCGCATGTATCCCGTGCCACCCAACGTGCTCTAGAAGGTGTAAGTCAACTACCCTGGCCAGCAAGATCTCCGGATCTGTCCCCCATTGAGCATGTTTGGGACTGGATGAAGCGTCGTCTCACGCGGTCTGCACGTCCAGTACGAACGCTGGTCCAACTGAGGCGCCAGGTGGAAATGGCATGGCAAGCCGTTCCACAGGACTACATCCAGCATCTCTACGATCGTCTCCATGGGAGAATAGCAGCCTGCATTGCTGCGAAAGGTGGATATACACTGTACTAGTGCCGACATTGTGCATGCTCTGTTGCCTGTGTCTATGTGCCTGTGGTTCTGTCAGTGTGATCGTGTGATGTATCTGACCCCAGGAATGTGTCAATAAAGTTTCCCCTTCCTGGGACAATGAATTCACGGTGTTCTTATTTCAATTTCCAGGAGTGTAGATTCTGTCGCTGCTATGCAGTGGTTCATTTCTTTTACTTTACAATTGTTCGATAACTTCAAGCCATCAGGCGTGTACTATTGAGCGTATATTAATGTTTGTGAGGCGAAAATTACTAATATTACATACAACAAAATAAATACAAGCGCCAGCAACAGTAGTGACGCTGCTACCCGCAGCGACAACACAACATGCTCATATCCGCTCTGCGCCGGGCTGTGCCGCACCGCTTGCTGCGTCACACTTGAATCACGCGTACTGCACAGTACTGGTTTGTTTAGCCATCGCTGCTCTGCTCGCCGCTCCACTCTACTATAAACGCAGCCTTAAGCCTAGTTTTACACGACGACATTGCGTTGCGCCACTCATTGCGTGGAATAAAAAAAGAAACGTCTTTAGATTCGTGACTGGATGAAGAAAAGACGTCAGCTCGGTTGCTCAGCATCCTTGCTGAAATAATTTATAATGGAAGACCCAAGAAGTTCTTTTAATTATCTTACAATGTTACCAGAACCGTTCACGTTTCTTCTAAATAGAGTTAATTATGCGATAAGGAATAAAGATACTGTAATGCATGAACCACTGCCACCAGAACTGAAATTACATATCGCATTGCGTGCATTGTAATCGAGAACACTCGGCATGCTATAAGATGCGGTTTTATTGCTGATGACGCTTTTTCGTTAACACCAATAATTATTAACATTAACAGTAACAATTATTAACATAGACAGCAGTAATTATTCGAAGCAGGCCGCATTAAGAAGAGAATGGTTTGCAAACTACTCTCTTGGAGATCTGTTCAGTGGAAATATTTCAAAATTCAAACATATGTCAATGGGGAGCACTGCTGCGACGTTTTAAATAGATAAATACTGAATAAAGAATGCAGCTTCTTGATTTTTGTAGCCTTCCCTCCTGGCAACAATTTCCCTTAAAAAACAAAAAAAAGTCGGCCAACTCCAACGATGGGATTTCCACATCTAGAACTACATTTGCTTGTATTTTTCGTAGTTCGGCTGTATATGTGCTCCTGATTCAATAAATTTTGCCCTGCAGCTCAGATACTGTGTTCTCATCGCACGTGATAGTCTCAGGAGCAGCAATATGTTGCTTATTTTTGTAATCAGCGTCACTGAAATAGCACAAACACCTATGCAAAGCATAGACCTCTATAAAGTGATCATTATTCTCCGTTCCCCACTTCATATTTCAGTTTGTCTACACTCTGGGAACACTTGTAACCTCAAAACTCACTAGACTCTAGCGACAGCGAAACACGGGAAGTGACGTAGCTCACAGAAGTTACCACATCCATTTGAAGGCGTTGCGAGTATTATCTTAGAAGACGAAATTATTGGTGGGCAGAAAGATCTGTGTTTGTTATTGTTTGCGTCGAGGTGGTGGATGCCGTGTGGAACTTTTTTAGTAACTCAGTAATAGGCTTTGTGGTATTGTGATTTCTAAGAGACGAAAAGCGGAACGCGAAATTCTTGGAGAGACAACAGGAAACGTAATATACATTCGCATTCTGGGAGGCAAACAAGCTGATCGGTTAAAATGATTGTGGTTAGAATATCGTATTTTCTCATAGAATATAAATGTATAAGATTTATTTAATACTGTGACGTATGTACTCAAGCTGCACGTGTAGTGCTGTACTCATGAATGTTATAAACGGCAGATTTAGTTGCATAGCTGTGTTGTATGCAACTTACTACTGTTGTAGTGGCTGTTGGAAGGCTTCTTCAAATGTAATTCTCGTTTAAACATGTTGAGATGTTAATTAATGGAGTTGTTGGACTTTATTTTTAGTCACTGAAGTATATAGCGATGAAACTCGCTAAAAACAGAGAAATGCAGCAAAACTGGAGATACTGTGGGAAATTCGCATTTACAAAATATGATGCTGAAATAGCAGGTAAGGGTTCAAATGAATGTCTCGTCTGACATTCAGAAAATTCGTAAATCAAATAAGTGTCTAATAAATTCACTCTTCATTATTAATCATAAGGACAATTAGGGAGTAAATGGTTTAGGATGTAAGTATTAGAATTTCAATGTTAGAATGGACAATTTTTAGATCTTAGCTGCGCTGCTTAGAAAGAAAGTGCTGTAGGACAGATTGAACAGAAGTATTCTGTTTGTGGGCCAGTACAGTGAGAAAGATCTCCTAAGTGCAAAGCAGGCAGTACTGGCCTTTTTGGGTTGTTCCAAAAAGATGTAAACTCTTAACAAATGTTCTGACAGTAATTGAGTTTCATTCTTGATAATTTAATCCTGTTTTCTTGTCAATTGGCAGTCATTGCCTCATCACCATTTCCTACCTGAGGCTAACGTGAGGTTATTTGCACAAGGTCAGATGCTGATGCTACAACCATCTGCTTTGACCTGTAATGTCATGGTGGGCCTTGATGTTTTTGAGTCTTTGTATTTGTAGATTGTGTGTTGTAGTATTTGGTGGCTCTCTGTTGTGCTGTATGTTGGTTAGTGAGTAGTGTGACATGAACTGAATGTTTCATGTTGGTACTGAAATAATTTGTGCTGGCTTTCTGGTGAGTTACTATGAATTTGCATATTTTAGCTGATGGATTCATTTTTATGTTTGGAAATATTAGTGCTGTGTGTTATGGTTGGAGATTTAATATTTGTCTTCTGTGGTGAAGAAAATATAGATATTTATGAGTAGCTCATTGCTTGTTGGGCGAAATTGTTTGTGTATATTGAAATTGGTGGTGGTGAAAGTTTTCATGAATTTTCGGGATTTCCTTGTTAGTGTTCGGTAATTGTTGGATTGTTATTGGTAGGTATCATGGGTACTGATGTACCATCGTTGTTTAGGATATTAGTCATGTGAACATGGTTTGGTTTGTTGTACTGAGAACTTTGGTTTAGACAGAGTAAGTGAAAGTGTTGTATCTAGGGCTTTGCTTGAGCTTTGTGGGTGAAGTGAAGTTTGCAACACCATGTTTTAGAGTGGTTGGTTTGTGGTATCGAGGGCTTTGTTGGAGCTGTGTAGCTCAAGTGAAAGTTGTGTTGAGTTTTTGAGTTCTGTAAGGGTTACTGGTATTGAGGTCTTCATTTGAGATGTATAAGTCACGTGAAATTTACAACACCAATAGTTTTCATATTTGTAACTTTTTTGTTAAATTTTGAGTATTTTGTGAGCTCGATTTTTGCGTGAATACTTGTGTGGCGCCGATGAAATCGACACCAACATCGATATGCATTCATCTTTGGACACTAAGCATTATCGTTGGCTGTTCTGCCATGTTCAAAAAATGGCTCTGAGCACTATGGGACTCAACTGCTGTGGTCATTAGTCCCCTAGAACTTAGAACTACTTAAACCTAACTAACCTAAGGACATCACACACATCCATGCCCGAGGCAGGATTCGAACCTGCCGTGTTCAGTTCAGTTCTTTGTGATACTTGTATGTGTGAAGGTTAATAAATGAACTACTGTTAAAGGGATGTGATTATTGGTGCGACCAACCCGAACACACCCGTCACTGGTGACCCCGAGTTGTAACGTCTTCTGTTTTTGCCGTTTTACTGTGTCTGCGACCTCCGCATCGGTTATTTTCGCGTGTATTACATCGACACAGAATTCGAACAATGACTGCGGCCCAGCGCCTAACGCCGGATTTTGTGATCAACATGCATCGTGTTGCGGGCGATGTACATCTGCCAGGACTGCAATACGATGCCTCTCACTCTATGATTCCGCCGATTTCGCCGGACGTATTCGAGCCTGCAACAATAAGTGACGTTAGAGTATGCATGACTCCGGCTATCAAACGCCTTTGTTCCCGCCACATCCGCCCTCCCTCAGCGACTGTGCAGTTACCTGTTACGGATCTCCGTGCAGTGCGGGACCAATGCCGATTTCTGCAACTGCTTCGTCGGACAACCTACTACCGCCAGGACAACGATTCGCCATTCTGAAATCTGTGCAGTACCATGCTGATACCTGCCACATGGCCAGAACTGCTTTGTTCACAGGTCAACCTCCTCAGCATCCAACCACACCCGCGCCAGCATCAGCACATGCCTTCCTACTTCGATACCTCAGCCTGCAACAGGAACAATAACTTGTCATCTGTGCCTGACCTCCACCTCCGTCCCACTGCTATGCCTCAGTGTTTTGTGCCACGACATTCTCCTTATTCGCACACCGTTTTGAGTGGAGTGACTATGAACAGTGAACATTCACACATTCCGTCCCACGTTGGACATCATTTCCCACACTGTGCTTCTGGACAGCCCGCATCTCCGCACCCTCCCTGCAACACAGGTGCCCATGGCTCTGATCATACGTCGAGCTTTCCGCGGATTAACACGCGTTCTCAAACTTTGAACTTTCTCTCACCTGTCGCCCCTGCCCCGGCTCCAGTTGAGCTTCCGCTGCAATTCTCGGCACTTCTCGGTGCCTCATCCGTGTCGGTCATCCGCGACACGTAAATCCGAACACACCTGCAACGTGTTGAGCTTCTGCAACTACAATCGACACATTACGGTGTCTCACCCGTGTTGGCCTTCTATGTTGTGACAGATCGCGCTCAACCACAACGTGTCACCTTCATGCTGCCACCCAAACAGCTGTCGTTGCCACATCCCCTGGAGGCACACTCTCCTGGAATACTACAGCAACAACAGCTCGATTCAGGCAGTGCCCCGGCGAACTCAACTCAACCTGTTCTTCCGAACATTCCACAATGCTTAGCGACGCTGCAGCCTTTTAATCCTGACAGAGCTACAACCTGGTTCAAAACTGTGGACGAAGTGTTCAACTATTACAAACCCAACGAGTCAACCAGGTTTCTGTGCCTCATCACCCACCTGCACGACCAGGACTTGATTGCTGACCTGGTTGACGCCCCGGACTCATCTACCCGGTACACTCTAGCCAAAAAGACAGTTCTACATCAGCTTGCATGCTCAACTGAGGCAGCAATATGGCAAGTGCTCCATGTCCAGCAACTAGGCAACGACAAACCTTCCCAGCTCTGGAGACGACTATGTGCCCTGGTCAGCGCCCATCTACTGTCTGACACAGCTCTCCTCGACATTTGGTCAGATAAACTATCTCCTCACATCCGCTTTGCTCTGGCTCAAAGGTCTCCCAAACCTGTCGAGCAAAGAATGACAATTGCTGACAAGCTACACGATGCATCACTGCTCTATTTCGCCAGCCACTGCCCCCTGACTAGTCTCAGGTTCAGGCTCATCATCCTGCGGGCGGGGCCGTACTGTGCCGATCATTCATCTCGCTCCAGGAAACAGTAAACAAGCAACTGGGACGTCATCGGCTCCGCCCACAGTCACACCCCCTCCTGCAACCGAACCTGCTGCGGCCACCGAACCTCGGCCACCGCCAACGGCAATGAATGTTCTGCAGGAAATGCAACCGCACTACCCGTGCTGTTACTTCCACACACGGTTTTGTGAGGTGGCACAGAACTGCAGACCACCCTGCTACTTTCCAAACACCAATCACAGGTAGGTCCGGGTGCCGCCTCCTGCGCACAACATGACAGGCACCCCCCAGTGCTTCATTCTGTTCGGGAACGACCGGATAATTGCGGACGACTTTACATGAAAGACATTTCGTCGGGAAACCTTTTCCTAGTGGACACAGGCGGCAATGTTTCACTGCTGCCTACCTCCTTAGCGTTGTCTAACATCCGCCCTCATCATACTTCACTGCAAACCGTGAATTCAACTAAACTACAATGCTCAGGTTCAACTTCCCACGTCGTCTCACTCTCTGCAAACTCGAGTGGACTTTTTTGGTGTGCGAAATTGACCAACATATACTAGGCATTGACTTCTTGTGACACCACAAACTTTCACAGGACCTAGTGCGAAACACCGTGTTTCATCATCCGTCCAAGACTCACTTCCCCTGTGCTCCGTTGAGCAACCCCCCCGTGACACATCAGTCAAATGCTTTGTTGAGCTTGAACATGTCGCTCACCTACACAAGGAAAACCCTGAACTCTCCCTCTGGCTCCACGAAACACAGCTCCAGCTCTCCGATGCAACAAAGGAATTACAGTCTCTACAGCAAGGACAAAGCAAGGTCAGTAAGTGCGCCGAATCTGCTTGCAGTCCCAGCAATCAAGCCTCCGTGTGTTTACCTCCTGCTACCACTCGCAACTGTGCTATCACGACTGCCATAACGTGTATTGACAGTTCCGCAGGGCCACACCCTCCTAAAACGGCAGCGTTTGACACTCGGCTGGACACAAGTGCTAATGCGCGATGAGCGTCACGTGTTCCCGAACTGACGGCTCCTACCCTGCCCCTCGCAGACAGCACCTCAAACTATGCAACTTCGGCTCCTGCGCGTCGCCGTGCAACTGTCACTGACAACACAAACAGTGCACTCGCGCCAAGCGTTTCGCCCGCGATCGTGCTGCCACACCCCGCGCCCTCGGACAGTGGACTCACTAACGGCTCATGAGCACTACTGAGCTCATCCGGCCACAGTGCCACTGCTTTGGGCCAGCGGCCATCTTGTCACGTTGACTCCTGGGATGCTTTGCCACCTCGGCTCCCGTCGGATCCGCCGAGTGGCTCCGAACACCACGACCACGCCTCGCCTGCCCTGCCTGCCACACATTGTAAATAAACCACCTCCCGTGCCGCCGGCAACATTTCCGTCATCATCAACGGCACGGTTCACAAGCTTCACCTCACACCAGGTCCCTCGATCTCCAGTAAACCATGTCGACTTTGTCCCAAGTGACTCTCCGACCTCAAAAATCATATTTCTGAACTACTAAGTTCCAGCGTTATTGAACCCTCTGCCAGTAGCTGGTCTATGCCCATACACATGACACCCAACAAAGACGGGTCGTGGCGCATGCACGGAGACTACCGTCGACTAAACGCATGAACAGTTATGGACACCCATCCCATAACCAACATTGCCAACTTTACCAGTTCCTTCGCAGGTGCGACCACGTTCTCTGTCATTGATTGCAAACAGGCCTACCACCAGATCCCCATGGCACCTGAAGACATCGAGCAGACAGCAATCACCACCCCGATCGTGTTATTTCAGTTTCGATTCATGCCCTTCGGTATCAAAAACGCATCCCAGACCTGGCAACGCTTCGTCAACCAAGTGCTATTCGAACTAAAATTCTGCTTTGCATATCTTGATGACATTCTTGTGTTCAGCTCCTCCGTCAAGGACAACATTCGACATGTGCAAACTGTTATGAACACTCTCGCGGCAGCAGCCATCGGGGCCAACCAGGACAAATTGCAGCTACATCAACCTACTGTCACTTTTCTTGTTTTTTTTGGGTCTCTGGCGACAGCATTTCATCACCCCCTGAGAAAGTACAAACAATACTAAACCTACCCACACCTTCGTCATTCAAAGAGCTTCAGTGCTTTCTGGGGACAGTTAATTATTATTGCCGACATCTACCTCGGGCTGTGGCGATTCAGGTTCCACTGATTGACGCCTTGGCAGGCACTAACACTCCTGGATCTTGACCCGTTCCATGGACCCCTGCTATGACTGACTATTTCACTGCCCTCAAAAATCTTCTTGCCGAGGCCTGCACCATCATGCATCCTCATCCCAATGTGCAGCTTTTCATCACCACAGATGCGAGCGATACTGCTATCAGCGCTGTCTTTGGCTAGACAATCGACAACCAAATTTCACCTCCGCAGTTCTTCTCGCGCAAGCTCACCAATGCACAACGGAAATATTCCGCGTTTGACAGGGAGTTGCTCATGGTCTAAGAAGCGATCAAGCATTTTAAGACTGATGTTGAGGGACGCCCTTTCTATGTTTTAATGGACCACAAACCTCTGGCTGCGGCCATTGCAAACTCGCCAGCTGACCCGCCTCCTCACCGCTTCAGCTACATGGACTTTATATCTCAGTTCACCACTGATGAAAGACACATAAAGGGTGCTGACAATATAGTTGCTGATTTCGTTTCATGAGTCGACGCCGTCCATTCGCTGTTAGATCTCTCTGAACTGCCTAACCTCCAACCCGCCAACGAGGAAACACAAAGCCTGATTTCACACTCTACTTCACTACACTTCATCTGCACCACCTTCCCTGGCATTTCTGGTGAGATCTGGTGCGACGACAGTACGGGCACGTTACGCCCCCTCATCCCAACCACACTCCGTCGAGCTGTCTTCAACGCATTGCATAATTTAGCCCACCCCGGTGTTCGTACGTCCGCCCGCCATGTAGTAGAGTGCTTTGTGTGGAGAAATGTCAACAAGGACTGCCAACAATGGGCATGCTCCTGCGTCGCATGCCAACGCTTCAGAGTACACAAGCACACTTCACCCCCTTCCCTCGGTGCCTTTTCGATCCCTCATGGGCGTTTCCAGCATATCCATAGTGACATTGTCAGTCCTCTCTCCCCCTCTAATGGCTTTCGTTATGTTCTCTCGTCTATCGACCAAACAACTTGCTGGGTCGAGGCTGTCCCCCTCCCCAATATTACGGCAGAATTTGTTGCTCGAGCTTACGTCGAGTCATGGGTATCGCGTTTCGGATGTCCAGCTATCTTCATGCTGACCAGGGCAGACAATTTGAGTTGGCCCTGTTCAACGGGATTTGTAACATTTGCGGCATCTGGTGCATCCATACCACAGCATATCACCCACAAAGTAACGGGCCAGTCGAGCACTGGCACCGCACTTTCAAGGCGGTTCTTCGATGCTACGACTCTCTATGGATGGAGGCCCTTCCCCTTGTGCTACTCAGTATTCGTGAGATCTATAAGGAAGACCTCAAAGGCACAAAAGCCGAGTTCGTATACGGCCAGAACATTGTTCTCCCTGCCGAACTTGTGAGCCCTTCCGCTTCTCTCCTTCAGTCTGACTTACCTTCCTTCGTGGACCGCGTCAGACGCCACTTCATCAACCTCCATATCCCTCCGCCTGCCAGCCATTCCCGCCCTAAGGTTTACATCATGAAATCTCTGGACAACTGCGAGTACGTCATGCTCCGAGCTGACACTGTCCGTGCTCCCCTCCAACCTCCGTATGCCGGCCTGTACCAAGTTCTCCACCGCTCAGCCAATATCTTTGACATCCAAATGAAAGATTCAAATGTTACGGTCTCTCTCAACAGACTTAAGCCTGCTCATGTCGAGCCTTCTTCTACCCCCTTTCAGGCCACAACCACGCCACTCACTATCGCGGCTCACAACACTCCAACCACTCCCTCCATGTCAGACTTACATACTCGATCGAGTGACTTCGAGCGCCAATCATTGAACCCTCCTCCGACCTTGCCCTCTACTCTGGTCTCATGCACTCCATCAAGTGACCACATGCTCCCTACATCAAGCTTACCTACGATCACGCCCTCGCCGCCGGCCCCTTCGACCTCTCCAACATTGCCTGCCTCACCCTGTCGAGGTTTCTCACCCCCCCCCCCCCCCCCATCTCGAACATGCCCTCACTCGAGGTGTTTGTGCCTGTCCACCCAGACATAATCCACAACATCTCAATAATACTGCACGATTATACACTGTTCGTCGTGTGTTTCTCTTCATCCAGTGGTCATGACACAACCTCCGCCATTCCCTGCCACCTGGTGAAATGTGTTCCCCCTCCTGCCCGACATCGACCTGAACATGCTTTGTGTGTTTGCCACGCCCTCCAGAGACACCATCGTTGTCGCTCCGTTCCACCCGCAAACCGCTGGTCTACCTGTCGCCGCACAACCAGTACACCCAGTACGACGCCCAGCTCCCTTCAACGACGTCCAGGTTCAGTGGCCGAAACTTCCTCCACGACATCTACCCACACAGCTCCCCGATGACGCTGTCGAGCTGACCGTGGTCCGTCTCCCGTGGACTACCCGTTGATGCCATAGTCACCCCCCCCCCCATCCCCGGCCTCTCAAGAGTACTGTACTGTGTACTGCGGTACTGCGGAGGAGGGGGGGGGGGGGCTATGTGGCGCCGATGAAATCGACACCAACATCGATATGCATTTATCTTTGGACTCTAAGCATTATCTTTGGCTGTTCTGCCATGTTCAGTTCAGTTCTTTGTGATCCTTGGATGTGTTAAGTTTAATAAATGAACTACTGCTAAAGGGGTGTGATTATTGGTGCAATCAACCCGAACACACCCCTCACTTGTTTTGCAGTGATGTCATTATTGCCAGTGTGTGGAAGACATTACTATTCTTTTGAAATTGTGGTTGTTTA